>NC_041397.2:123807166-124117166 GCF_900747795.2 Erpetoichthys calabaricus | reverse complement strand
AGGCGTGATGACGCGATACGCAACTCCGCCTCCCACGGCCAGCGAGCTGCAGTCCATTACAGTATATGGACAAAAAAGAGGTTCTAGTTATGACCGTTACGCTTTGAATTTTGAAATGAAACCAGCCTAACTTTTGTAAGTAAGCGGTAAGGAATGAGCCTGCCAAATTTCAGCCTTCCACCTACACGGGAAGTTGGAGAATTAGTGATGAGTCAGTCAGTGAGGGCTTTGCCTTTTATTAGTATAGATAAAAAAATTGAGAAAGCACATGTACATAAGTATTCACAGCCTTTGCCATGAAGCTCAGAATTGAGCTTAGGTGCATCCTGTTTCCCCGGATCATCCTTGAGATGTTTCTGCAGCTTAATTGGAGTCCACCTGTGGTAAATGCAGTTGATTGGACATGATTTGGAAAGGCACACACCTGTCTATATAAGGTCCCGCAGTTGACAGTTCATGTCAGAGGACAAACTAAGCATGAAGTCAAAGGAATTGTCTGTAGACCTCCGGGACAGGATTGGCACAAATCTGGGGAAGGTTACAGAAAAAATTCTGCTGCTTTGCAGGTCCCAATGAGCACAGTGGCCTCCATTATCTGTAAGTGGAAGAAGTTCAAAACTACCAGGACTCTTCCTAGAGCTGGCCGGCCATTTAAACTGAGCGATCGGGGGAGAAGGGCCTTAGTCAGGGAGGTGACCAAGAACCCGATGTTCACTCTGTCAGAGCTCCAGAGGTCCTCTGTGGAGTGAGGAGAACCTTCCAGAAGGACAACCATCTCTGCAGCAATCTACCATTCAGGCCTGTATGGTAGAGTGGCCAGACGGAAGCCACTCCTTAGTAAAAGGCACATGGCAGCCCACCAGGAGTTTGCCAAAAGGCACCTGAAGGACTCTCAGACCATGAGAAAGAAAATTCTCTGGTTTGATGAGAGAAAGATTGAACTCTTTGGTGTGAATGCCAGGCATCACGTTTGGAGGAAACCAGGTACCGCTCATCACCAGGCCAATACCATCCCTACAGTGAAGCATGGTGGTGGCAGCATCATGCTGTGGGGATGTTTTTCAGCGGCAGGGACTGGGAGACTAGTCAGGATAAAGGGAAAGATGACTGCAGCAATGTACAGAGACATCCTGGATGAAAACCTGCTCCAGAGCGCTCTTGACCTCAGATTGGGGCGACGGTTCATCTTTCAGCAGGACAACGACCCTAAGCACGCAGCCAAGATATCAAAGGAGTGGCTTCAAGACAACTCTGTGAATGTCCTTGAGTGGCCCAGCCAGAACCCAGACTTGAATCCGATTGAACATCTCTGGAGAGATCTTAAAATGGCTGTGCACCGATGCTTCCCATCCAACCTGATGGAGCTTGAGAGGTGCTGCAAAGAGGAATGGGCGAAACTGGCCAAGGATAAGTGTGCCAAGCTTGTGGCATCATATTCAGAAAGACTTGAGGCTGTAATTGCTGCTAAAGGTTCATCAACAAAGTATTGAGCAAAGACTGTGAATACTTATGTACATGTGATTTCTCAGTTTTTTTTATTTTTAATAAATTTGCAAAAACCTCAAGTAAACTTTTTTCACGTTGTCATTATGGGGTGTTGTGTGTAGAATTCTGAGGAAAAAAATGAATTTAATCCATTTTGGAATAAGGCTGTAACATAACAAAATGTGGAAAAAGTGATGCGCTGTGAATACTTTCCGGATACACTGTGTATGTGTGTGTATGTATATATTATTATTTACCCTATTCAAATCGAGGCACCTCACACCAAGATAAACAAGACTTGAGCTCCTGCTTAAGAGCTACTTATCTATACAATATCCATCCATCCATTTTCCAACCAGCTGAATCAATCCCAGCCAACATAGGGCACAAGGCAGGAACCAATCCCGGGCAGGGTGCCAACCCACGGCAGATCTATACAATATTCAGTTTGCTAATTAACAACAATATTATTCTACAGCTATATATTTCAGCCCTTGTCAGTTGCAGCTGTAGTGAAATGATTTGTCTAAAATGTTTGCAACAGCAGTTGGCAATCAGGGACAATGTATTTTCCTCTTCCACTGAAGGTGATCATGTTGGTGAAATGAGCATTACATATTTGCATTCAGTAGGTCTTCCTTTTGAGTGTTCACATCCTTCTTAAGCGCTACAAGCTATAGAGTTAAGGTCTCATGGTAATCATAAGGTTGTCAATGTAAACAATAAGCCCTTTGTTTTTTAAGTTTATATTTACACCCTGGATATGTGCATTTTCAAACCATTTTCTTGAAAGGCATCATTACTCTAAATAGTGTCAGACACGTGTTTGCTCTCGTTCTGATCAACTTCCTTATTTACATCTAAACGCCACTCACAACGGAGGCTGTGAACAAACATGAATACGAAATGTAGTCTTACCTCAAGAAAAATAATTCCAAGAATATGTGATAAAATAATTATTTCCCATTTCCTTTCATTATCAGAAGGGTGCCCCTTAAATGTTAAAGGCACATTTTCTTGAATTGAAACCTTTGCTTCTTCACAGTGTTGATGTATTTGGTAAGTCATAAGGGGTTGTCTATCACTTTTTGTTAATTTATGGCAAGTTAATATATGCAGTGATTGTGAAGAAATTACCTATTAAGAAACTTATTCTGTAACCTTTAGGGAATATTTCAGTTTACTTACATTTTATATCCTGTAGTATTTTAACATTCGAAATTGTAATAAACGCCAAACTATAGTTTTGTGTGTTATATTTTTTCACAGAAAAAGTACCATGTTGCAAAAGAGGCCTATGAACAGCTCCTACAGGCTGAAAATCTTCCTGCACATGTGAAGGCAACTACTTTGCAACAGTTAGGCAAGTATACATACATATATATATATATATATTATATTTGTTTTTTTTTCCTTTTTTGCTTGAACTGAAGATATCCTTTATTAAATTTTAAAGAGCATGCAATAAATAGTTTGATATACATAAAACAGGTTTTTCTGTAGATTTTGTAAAATACTTTTCCTATGTGGGTTCATATAAAAAATTCAGTTTTCTTTAGTTAGAAATTTTACAGAACAGAGGTATGTTTTGAATTAAAATTGATGTTTGACTTATAAAGTTCAATCCTTTATATGCTTGTGGTATGATTTCTTTTCCTTTTTCTAATATTTTTATTAAAGGCCACTCAAAGTTGGATTTGATTCAGAGAATTCAGAGTTATGCAGTATAATACACTTCATCTTACCATAATTTGGTTGTCAGGTTTCACTAAATTGCACTAATTTAGGATTATTCTCAATTTCAACTTTCCTAATAAGTATTAATAAATAACCATGGTACAAGTAACACTTGTTTCCTTGTTAAAATGAAAGTAACATGCAGACTTTTTAAGTTTTAATCTGTTCCACACAAAAATCTGATCCAGTAACTGGGGTTCTCCATGTTTTTTTTTTTATGTGGTGGAGCCTAGGAAAATGTCACTATTATGGTCACATAATGATTTGGTGTTTGTAGTTACATTTTTGTGAGTTCATTCATACATTCATTTAAATCAGTTACTTAATATTTAAAATTTGTTTTTCTTAATTATCCAGATTAGCATTATGCTAAATATAAATATTATAATCGAACATTTTAATAACAAACAGCAATTAAATAAAATAAGTTATGAAACAAATAATACATAAACATAGACATTTTCAATTAAAACAGTTTCTCAGAGTAAACAAGAATGTAATAAGAATTTAAATTTGACCCTTACATGTGAATAAATATAATCTACTTGAACGTATTCCTTCTATGAGTTGCCACAAAGCCATTCTGTATATTATAGCACACCAACACAATTTTTTTATTTAACTGGAAATGCTAACTTGTACTTTTTAAAGTATAATTTAGGAAACACATCACATTACTGATGTTTACTAAGCTTAAAAGTCAAATCTGAAATTGCTTAAGCATATTGTAAGACTAACTTAATTGTGTTTGTCACAAAGCACTTGGAAATTATAGCTACAATGATGCACAAAAACTGAGTAACAAAGCTCAACTTAGAAGAATATTCATAAGGCATTCATTCTTTGCAGGTGAGCAGGTTTGCAAAACCAGGCTTTACTTTTTAAACATTTTTGTTCGAACATTCTGCTCACATGGCACATTGAAAAGTTGAGGAAATGTAAGCCAAGTTGCAAAATTAATAATAGTGTAGTCAGACCATACTTTTTTTTTTTTCTTGTTATAAACATCTGCCATGCTCAATATATACAGGCACACACCCAGAGTATACTGTGAATCTGATGTCACATGTAAAAAAAGTACCACTTATGACTTTGTGCAGTTGTAGTTTCTAAACAACCTGCATGAAAAAACATACCAAGCGAAGGTTCTGGTTATGTCACTATCTGAACTTTAAGCTATAATTTAATTTAAATTGCTGCAACAGATTAATATAAAGTTAAAAGAAATGTTGGCAGCCCTTACTTAAAATGTATATTTAATTGAATGTTAATTTGTTGTCATCGGGCTACCCCATTACTTATGCATCCATGATCCTATAATGGATAAGGCTGATTTGAGATGCATTGGGTCTGAAGGTTGTGTGCACAGACTTCAGTATTCCCTCATCATTCAGTATACATTAGTGATGTTTAGCCTGAACAAATCACTTGATTTGAGTGTCTGCACAACAATTAATAAATAACTTGACACATTTATCACTGCAAGGATCTCGTCAGTAGCTATGTAATCATACAATGCACAAGAGAATAAATAGATAAAAGATGTATTAAAATAGTGTATAATTTTAATTTCATTTTATTTGAACTCACAATAGCATCTAAAGTAGGCATTGAATGTTACCTTTAAAGCATGGCTATACAAAAGCTTTAACAAATTAAACAAAAATAGTAAATAACTTTTCCGTGTATGCTAATGAATTAATTAAATACAGCTTCCCTTTTGTAAGCATGATACCCCCAAATGATAGGGTGTCTTTCTCTTCTTTTTACAATATATTAAGAGGCTCACGTTTCATTTTTATCCACCACTGCTGCACTAAAGAACTAACCTCTGAAGAGACGGAGTCATTTGGAGTAAAATTTGACCGATTTAGATTGGTGGTCCATAACTATATCTAAGAGATTTATTCATTTGTAACAGCACGTGGCATTACAGAGCTGAGGCCATTAAACCAAGGGCAGAATTGATTTCTTATCTGCTTTGCTGCAAAAGAAATACAAACAAAAAGCAGTCTTCAAACATCATAGCCATATCTATGTTTCATCCGAAAATCCAATTCATTATATTAGTTAAAAAGAAGACAGATTTCTGTTGTGTTTTATGACCAAATTTGACCTCTCAAACTGATCCGTAAGACCTTTTTTTGTGTAGCTTGTCACATTTTCTCAGCTATCTATCAGCTAGAATAATTAGGCAGCAGACCCCTTTTCCCAATTACCAGTATACTTTGTATTTCTTTTAATAACAGTGAACATTAAACAAGTTAGAAAATGTATGAATGGTGTAATATTTAGGTGTGTTTGAGAATTGTGCAGACACTGTAGCCCACAACAGACTGAGTTTCGGAGTTGCCTGGGCCAAAGACTGTCACCAGGATTGGGTAAACAGGTAAAAACAGGCCTGGAAAGGACTTTGATCCATCACAGTGAGTATTTTGACTCACACATGCATGTAAACTTACCCACTCACCCACCATATTCACACATGGTGACAAATTGCAAGTGCCAATTCATTTAATCATATATATACACATACATAAAGTACATGCATACACACACACATATGCATACTCTAGTGGTCAAGAGTTTTAGAACACCTCAGTTTTTCTTCAGATTTAATCAATTGAAATGCAATGAATGTATTAAAATGGTAATAAGCAAAGCAGTAAACTGTCAGAGGATAAAGTTTAGGTTAGCAAAAACTGAAAAAAGAATATCTCAGAATATTACAAATTGGCCTGTCTTCAGGGATCAACTATTAGGTTACAACCTACAGATGTTCTGCAGCAATTAAAGTAAATCAAGCCTTGCAGTTGTATGAAGAAATATATACTGGTGTCCCATCATCTGCTGATGAATTAAAAACCCTCTGTCTGTCTTAAAGCAGAGTTGGAACAGACTATGTTACTACACCCTCTGAAGTACTATGTGGACAATATTACACTGTAGAAAGTTGTAAATTCCAGTGAGAATAGCAAGAAAACAGCAATTAACAAATGAAATGAGACAAGAGCATTATTACTCTTACAAGTGTTAGCCTTTCCTTTAGAGAAATTGTAGGAGAAAAAAAAAATCAGTATCCGTGAGTACGGTGTCCTACACAATCCAAAGGCAACCAGAAACTGGAAGAAATTGATAGAGATCTGGTAGACCCAAAGTCCCAACCCATTCAGAAGATAGGTTTCTGAGGGTCACCAGCTTGTGTGAAAGCTACCTCACAGCACAATAGCCTCAAACACAGCTTTAGAGTGGTCAGAAAAAGCAAGTCTCAGTTTCTTCTGCAAAGAGAAGGCTTTGTGCTTCAGATTTGACTAGGCGAGTGGCAGTAACAAAGTTATTCCTTAAGGGACAAAATTGGGCAGAGCAGATGTATATAATGCATTTTTTGACATATTCATGTTAAAATTGGTGGTATTTACATGGGAATATCATTGTTGTACTAGACAATGAGCCCGTTTCGACAACGTAAGATGAAACGGGCACGAGTGGAATAGTAAGTAATAAGTATAAGCACCACAAACCTGATGTAGGTGTATTGAATGAATGCATAATTAGGCCTGGAGCTGTAGTTGAAATCGCCGTTCAGGCCTCTAGAGCTTTAATCGAAGTTGCCTTTCTCTTTGGATTTTTGCGGCTGTAAATCCACCGCCTGCCGCGATGTTGGTCGAAGTCGCCTTTCTTTTTGAATTTTCGCTGCAGTAAATCCGCCGCCTGCCGCGATATCTGTCTCGTAAGGTTTTTCGGCCAGCTGCGCAGAAGGTGACTGCGCATTCGGCTTCGGACATGCGCAGAAGGCGACTGCGCATTCGGCTTCGGACGGACCCTGCTGCAATGTTGGCCGAAGTCGCCTTTCTCTTTAAATTTTCGCGGCCGTAAATCTGCCGCCTGCTGCGATGTTGGTCTCGTAGGGTTTTTCGGGAGCTGCGCAGAAGGCGATTGCGCATTTGGCTTCAGACATGCGCAGAAGGCGACTGCGCATTCGGCTTCGGACGGACGTGAGTGAGTGAGTGAGGAGACTGGCAAATTATATATAAGATTCTCCTAATGAAGACGAAAAAAATAATATGTAGATGTATAGTATATGACTTATGGTTTTGAGGAAAAATGAGTGGTGTATGAAAACGTTACACTATTTAGCTAATCTTTTTTTATTTGTATATGTGTGTATACATATATATATATATATATATACATACATCTATATATATATATATATATATATATATATATATATATATATATATATATATATATATATATATATATATACACACACACATAGTATCTGCATAGAGTGTGTGTGTGTATATATACAGTGCATCCGGGAAGTATTCACAGCGCATCACTTTTTCCACATTTTGTTATGTTACAGCCTTATTCTAAAATGGATTAAATTCATTTTTTCCCTCAGAATTCTACACACAACACCCCATAATGACAACGTGAAAAAAGTTTACTTGAGATTTTTGCAAATTTATTAAAAATAAAAAAAACTGAGAAATCACATGTTCATAAGTATTCACAGCCTTTGCCATGAAGCTCAAAATTGAGCTCAGGTGAATCCTGTTTCCCCTGATCATCCTTGAGATGTTTCTGCAGCTTAATTGGAGTCCACCTGTGGTAAATTTAGTTGATTGGACATGATTTCGACAGGCACACACCTGTCTATATAAGGTCCCACAGTTGACAGTTCATGTCAGAGCATAAACCAAGCATGAAGTTAAAGGAATTGTCTGTAGACCTCCTAGACAGGATTGTCTCGAGGCACAAATCTGGGTAAGGTTACAGAAAAATTTCTGCTGCTTTGAAGTTCCCAATGAGAACAGTGGCCTCCATCATCCGTAAGTGGAAGAAGTTCGAAACCACCAGGACGCTTCCTAGAGCTGGCCGGCCATCTAAACTGAGCGATCGGGGGAGAAGGGCCTTAGTCAGGGAGGTGACCAAGAACCCGATGGTCACTGTCAGAGCTCCAGAGGTTTTCTGTGGAGAGAGGAGAAACTTCCAGAAGGACAACCATCTCTGCAGCAATCCACCAATCAGGCCTGTATGGTAGAGTGGCCAGACGGAAGCCACTCCTTAGTAAAAGGCACATGGCAGCCCGCCTGGAGTTTGCCAAAAGGCACCTGAAGGACTCTCAGACCATGAGAAAGAAAATTCTCTGGTCTGATGAGAGAAAGACTGAACTCTTTGGTGTGAATGCCAGGCATCACGTTTGGAGGAAACCAGGCACCACTCATCACCAGGCCAATACCATCCCTACAGTGAAGCATGGTGGTGGCAGCATCATGCTGTGGGGATGTTTTTCAGCGGCGGGGACTGGGAGACTAGTCAGGATAAAGGGAAAGATGACTACAGCAATGTACAGAGACATCCTAGATGAAAACCTGTTCCAGAGCGCTCTTGACCTCAGATTGGGGCGACGGTTCATCTTTCAGCAGGACAACGACCCTAAGCACACAGCCAAGATTTCAAAGGAGTGGCTTCAGGACAACTCTGTGAATGTCCTTGAGTGGCCCAGCCAGAGCCCAGACTTGAATCCGATTGAACATCTCTGGAGAGATCTTAAAATGGCTGTGCACCGATGCTTCCCATCCAGCCTGATGGAGCTTGAGATGTGCTGCAAAGAGGAATGGGAGAAACTGGCCAAGGATAAGTGCCAAGCTTGTGGCATCATATTCGAAAAGACTTGAGGCTGTAATTGCTGCCAAAGGTGCATCGACAAAGTATTGAGCAAAGGCTGTGAATACTTATGTACATGTGATTTCTCAGTTTTTTTATTTTTAATAAATTTGCAAAAACCTCAAGTAAACTTTTTTCACGTTGTCATTATGGGGTGTTGTGTGTAGAATTCTGAGGAAAAAAATGAATTTAATCCATTTTGGAATAAGGCTGTAACATAACAAAATGTGGAAAAAGTGATGCGCTGTGAATACTTTCCAGATGCACTGAATGTGTGTGTGTGTGTATGTATATACATATATATATATATATATATATATATATTTTAGGGCTGGGCAAGTTAATGCGTTATCATGTTATATACACAAACCCAATTCCAAAAAAAAAAAGGGGGTTAAAATTCAAAATGAGCTAATATTTTTGCTGAAATAGTAAAATTTCTCACTTTCAGCATTTAATGTTTTCTATGTTCTATTGTGAATAAAATTTGTGTAATTTTAATAACTTGCTCGCTTCACTCAACCAAACTCCCAACCCCGCCTGTGCTACACGCTAGCCTCTTTGCGGTTCTCTCGTTCGCATATGGGGATGCGTTTTTACAATTTAAAAAGATTTTTATTTTCATGAGAACTGTTACATATGAATAATTTATCTTATTTTACATTACAGTGAGTAATTAACCATATTAAAAAAGAGTAAAACGTAATATTTTGAAAGTAAATTTTGTTTCATGTTGCGTTAGTTATTCATTTGGATCTGAAATGAACACGCAAATACCCTTTAAACTTACACTTCTACTGTAAAACTTCAGTAAAAACTATTTTTTTACTGTAAAAAATAAAATTGAACTGTCATGACAGATTTTTTTGCCGAATAATTTTGCCACGTTTCAACAAAATTGTTCCATGTGGTGCTAAGTTCTTTCAAGCAGACAGACAGACAAACATGGCTATCACAATAGGTGCTTTGCATTTTTAAACATGGTCCCACAGTTTTCAGGGGAACAAAAGTATTAGGACAAACTGATATAATCATAAATATACTTATCATTTTCAATATTTGGTTGAAAATCCTTTACAGACAAGTGACTGCCTAAATCTGGAACCTATGACAATCTCCAAATACTGGGTTTCCACTCTAGTGGTGCCTTGTGCCAGTGTTTTACTGCAGCTGCCTTCAGCTCTTCCCTGTTCGTTAGACCTTCTGCTTTCAGTTTTGAGTGAAATGCACGTCCATTTGGGTTGAGGTCAGTTGATTGACTTGACCATTGAAGAATATTCCACATCTTTGCCTTGAAAAGAACTAGGTTTGCTTTTGCAGTTTGTTTTGGCTCATTGTCCATCTGTACTGTGATGCGTCGTCCTATCTTTTCTGCGGCATTTGGCTGAATCTGAGCAGATAATATAGCCCTGTACAGTTCAGAATTCATTCTGCTACTTCTGCCAGCAGTCATATTGTCAGTAAACACTGTTGACCAATTTCCATTCGTAACCATGCATTATTATGCCATAAGTCTGCATTGAACATGTCTCACAGATCATGAGCCGTTTCTTGTTTTCTCCATTCTTTTCTCTTTCCATCATTCTGGTATATATTGATCTTAGTTTTCTTTGTCCATAGAAAATTTTTGCAGAATTCAACAGGCTTTTAAAAAAATGTTTTCTAGCAAAGTCAAATCTGTCCTTCCTGTGTTTGAGGTTTACCAGTGGTACCTACTTTCATGTAGTCTTCTCTTGGTTGTACACTTTGACATGGATAGGTCTACCTCCCAGAGAGTTTTCTCGGTTTTGCTAAATATTATGAAGGGGTAATTCTTTAACAAAGGCAGAATTCTGCAATCATTCAATGCAGTTGTCTTCTGTCATTTTTCCAGACCTTCTGGTGTTGCTGAGTTCACCAGTGTGCTCCTTCTTTTTAACAATCTACCAAATAGTTGATTTGACTGCTCCTTGTTTCTGCTGTCACTCTAAAGGGTTTATATTGTTTTCCATCCTAATGATGGACTGTTTTTTCGGCAGCTCTTTGGACCTCGTATTGAGAGTTCACGGTGACAGCTTCCAAATGCAAATTCCACACCTGGAATCAATTTCAGACTTTTTACCTACTTGATAGGTAATGAAATAATGAGTGAACTGATCACACTTGGATATGGAACGTCTTGTCAGTCAAATATCCAAATAGTTTTGAGCCCCTGGAAATAAGGGGACTGTGCAGAAAAATGGGTGCCATTCCTAAACTATTCATATGATATTTTTGGTAAACCTCTTAAATTAATGTTGAAAGTGTGCACTTAAAATTACATAATGATTGTCTTATTTCTAATCTATTGTGACATACATAGCCAAAATTATGAAAATTGTCATTGTCCAAATACTTATGGACCTGACTGTACACAAGTTAATGAGATGCTATAGTGCTGCAATTTTGGATAACAGCTGATAAAAAACCAGTAGTGCCATTAAATAATAGCATTTTAAGATTATAGTTACCACCTGTCAATGGTATTTTTGTCAGTTAGTCCATTTTTACTTTGATATTTTGGAGTGAAATGTAAGGTTCCTAAAGTTAGGGTGTATACTTACCTTTCTTGAAAGATTGTGGTCCTTATCAGT
Source organism: Erpetoichthys calabaricus (assembly GCF_900747795.2). Classification (NCBI taxonomy): domain Eukaryota; kingdom Metazoa; phylum Chordata; class Cladistia; order Polypteriformes; family Polypteridae; genus Erpetoichthys; species Erpetoichthys calabaricus. The sequence goes on along the minus strand of NC_041397.2, from coordinate 124,105,653 downwards.
GATAGTTCCAGTTCCTTGTTGATTTTATCTACATACCCAGTTATTATTCAGCAGTTAAGTGGAGGTCAAATTCAATCAAGTTCAGACATATTCTCTTAATTTTGATATACTGTATATTGATTTGAATACCAATGCAGATTGCTTAAAACCACTGTATTTTATTGCATATTCAGTTTAGGCTCAGTTTCAAGAAACATTAGCACCAGTAAGGCATCACACATGAATTGTTCAGTTTTTATAACTGTATATAATATAATTGTAATATTTTGCACTGTGGAAACACTGGTTATAAACATATTATTATAAGTATCTACAGACATGAATGTCAGATTGTTGATCTGTTGCGGTGAAGTGAGCAAGGGGTCTGTTGAGTGTGTTTTTGTAGATTTGTTGTAGATTAACGCAAATCTTTGCAAACGTTTGTCCTTGGGACTTGTTGATAGTCATGGAGAAGGCGAGTCTAAGTGGGAATTGTGTGCGTTTAAATTTAAAAGGGAGATTGGTGTCGGAAGGAAGGAGAAAGATTCTTGGAATGAAGATTGTTTCAGAATTTTGGATAGCGATCAGTTTGCACTCAATAATATGTGTATGTATTCGGGTAACGATGAGTCTTGTTCCATTGCAAAGACCTTTTGATGGCATAATATTTCGGAGGAGCATAACTACGGCTCCCACCTTTAGATGAAGGATATGGGGAGGCATGCCAGTTGGTGTGAGGGTGTGTAAAAACTCCTGTGGGTACGTTAGTTGATCATTAGGATTGTCACTGACCACTGTATCTACACTCTTGAAGGTCACTTTTTCACCCTGTATAAGATCAAGAACTTTGTTGTTAATATGTAGAGAATCGTCATTTGTGACGCTCAGTATTGCTCTTGCAGCAAGTTCTTGAGGAGTCAGTCGAGAAATTAATATCATCATAAAGTTGAGCAACTGGGTCTTGTTGTTGTGGTAAACATTGAGAGGGTAGATCTGCTGTGTCTCCAGTTTTACCTTCCCCAACTTGAAGAAGCCATTGAACAAATTGAGTTTCACTTTCGAGAGCTCTCATATTTTTTGTGAGTTTTAGGACCTTCATTTCGTTCCACAGCCTGTGTTTATTGATGCAAGAGGCAATGGTGAGGGCTCGAGAACTGCGGAAGATAACAGGCAGTATTTGGCGGAAATCTCCACCCAGAAGAATGGTTTTATTACCAAAAGATGCATTTTTGTGAGTGAGATCTCGCAGTAGTCTGTCAACAGCTTGAAATGCATAACAATGAGGCATTGGTGCTTCATACCAGATGATAATTTTCGCTTCGAGTATATTATTGGCATCGTTGGTATTTGGCTTCATGTTGCAGGTTGATGTTGGTGTGATTTGAAGAGGTATTTTGAACACGGAATGTGCAGTACTACTGCCAGGCAGCAAAGTTGCTGCGATTCCAGTTGAAGCAACCGCTATTGCCACATCTCCTCTGCCTCTCACAGAATGAATGAGGGTTTTATATACAAAGGTCTTGCCTGTTCCAGCAGGGCCGTCGAGAAAGAAACATTGGCTTGGAATGAACAGGTGGATTGTATATTGCCTGCAGTACTGTTTGTACGACTGTTCGCTGATCGTCCTTGAGTTGTTGTGTGTAATCTGAAGCTACGTTTTGTTCGTGGAGAATGTCAACACAAGTTGGAGTATAATGTGGGATGAATTCGGTGACTGGGAGATGAAATTGTTGAAGAGTCATACCATAGCACTTGAGTATTTCATTTATTTCTGAGAGAGCGTACATCGAGGCAGTGTCAGTGGAATATTTAGTAAACAGGTCTTCGCAAATTGCAAGTTTATGTGTTTGCCATAGGTCTGGGACGTTGACAGGTTCCCCAAGCACAAATGATAGCGAAGAGTTGTCTCATATGTACGGGCATCATAGTTTGTGTAGCTTCATAAAGAGTGTCATGCCAAATCTTGTCATCATTAACGAGACATAACTCTTGACATGCTGCTTTAAATGAGCTGCATATGTTTCCATTTATGGTTCTAAGTTCCTAGAAAGTAGTAGCTCCTGGAAACCGTGTTAGGAGGGCGCATAAGTAGTAGAGTTCAGAGTCTTGAATAGAGACAATTGGCATTCTACCTGTAGCGTTACTTTTTCTGAGTTGTCGCTTCCACATGCTAGCCTTGGAATCGAAAGTATAATAGTGTGAAATGTCTATATAGTGGAGTGATTTCGCATGAGTATCCATCTTATTCAGGTCAAACCATGCTGTTAGCATGGTTTTTCTCGTTGCTTCTCGATTTAAGGTTTCTTCTTGGAGACCTTCACGAAACAGGACAGTTTGTTGTTTGGGAAGATGGACAGGTAATCGTATAATTGTGTGAGATTTGTCTGACATACTGTACTCACTAAGACGCTACTTAGCTTCTGGAGCACTAACGTATCTTCCGTCATGATTTCATTATGAACCAAGTCATCGTTAGCATGTTCTTGCTATAAGGTAACAGAAGGTGCATCGTAACCTTTGTGAACATATTTGTAGAGATATTTCATGGACTTTATAGATGAGCAAACTTCGACATTAATACAGTGCATCCGGAAAGTATTCACAGCGCATCACATTTTCCACATATTGTTATGTTACAGCCTTATTCCAAAATGGATTAAATTCATTTTTTTCCTCAGAATTCTACACACAACACCCCATAATGACAACGTGAAAAAAGTTTACTTGAGATTTTTGGAAATTTATTAAAAATAAAAAAAACTGAGAAAGCACATGTACATAAGTATTCACAGCCTTTGCCATGAAGCTCAAAATTGAGCTCAGGTGCATCCTGTTTCCCCTGATCATCCTTGAGATGTTTCTGCAGCTTAACTGGAGTCCACCTGTGGTAAATTCAGTTGATTGGACATGATTTGGAAAGGCACACACCTGTCTATATAAGGTCCCGCAGTTGACAGTTCATGTCAGAGCACAATCCAAGCATGAAGTCAAAGGAATTGTCTGTAGACTTCCGAGACAGGATTGTCTTGAGGCACAAATCTGGGGAAAGTTACAGAAAAGTTTCTGCTGCTTTGAAGGTCCCAATGAGCACAGTGGCCTCCATCATCCGTAAGTGGAAGAAGTTCGAAACCACCAGGACTCTTCCTAGAGCTGGCCGGCCATCTAAACTGAGCAATCGGGGGAGAAGAGCCTTAGTCAGGGAGGTGACCAAGAACCCGATGGTGACTCTGTCAGAGCTCCAGAGGTCCTCTGTGGAGAGAGGAGAACCTTCCAGAAGGACAACCATCTCTGCAGCAATCCACCAATCAGGCCTGTATGGTAGAGTGGCCAGACGGAAGCCACTCCTTAGTAAAAGGCACATGGCAGCCCGCCTGGAGTTTGCCAAAAGGCACCTGAAGGACTATCAGACCATGAGAAAGAAAATTCCCTGATTTGATGAGACAAAGATTGAACTCTTTCGTGTGAATGCCAGGCGTCACGTTTGGAGGAAACCAGGCACCGCTCATCACCAGGCCAATATCATCCCTACAGTGAAGCATGGTGGTGGCAGCATCATGCTGTGGGGATGTTTTTCAGCGGCGGGGACTGGGAGACTAGTCAGGATAAAGGGAAAGTTGACTGCAGCAATGTACAGACACGTCCTGGATGAAAACCTGCTCCAGAGCGCTCTTGACTTGAATCCGATTGAACATCTCTGGAGAGATCTTAAAATGGCTGTGCACCGACACTTCCCATCCAACCTGATGGAGCTTGAGAGGTGCTGCAAAGAGGAATGGGCGAAACTGGCCAAGGATAGGTGTGCCAAGCTTGTGGCATCATATTCAAAAAGACTTGAGGCTGTAATTGCTGCCAAAGGTGCATCGACAAAGTATTGAGCAAAGGCTGTGAATACTTATGTACATGTGATTTCTAAGTTTTTTTTATTTTTAATAAATTTGCAAAAATCTCAAGTAAACTTTTTTCACGTTGTCATTATGGGGTGTTGTGTGTAGAATTCTGAGGAAGAAATGAATTTAATCCATTTTGGAGTAAGGCTGTAACATAACAAAATGTGGAAAAAGTGATGCGCTGTGAATACTTTCCGGATGCACTGTATGTGTATTGAATTTTTTACTCATCCAAGGGTTGTACGGAACTATCCATTAATTATCAATTTTAAACTTGCCTATTTGTGCAGTTGGCCCTTCTCTTCTGCGGTAGTTCGGGTACCCGTTAATGTTTTCTTGCGTGTGTTCCTTGTAATCTTTCGGGAATCGCTTGTTGCAAGTACCATCCTTCATGCACAATGCTGTTGGATTACCTGCTGTACCGCATGGTCCGTGTACCATGCATTTAGTAACAATTTCAAATAACTTAGGGTCAGGGTTAGGGAGTTCAGCAGTGACACATTTATCAATGTCATCTTTGGTTCTTATTTTAGAATTATTGTGAAGAGTAAACAGCATGTGGACATGAGGAAGGCAGTGCTTCTGAAGTTCGATTACGTAAATATAAGAGATAACAACCCCAAAAAGATGTTGTTGTAGAATGTCTCTAAGTAATTCCTACAGCTTAATCCAAAAGACTCGTACTACAATATCAGGTCTGTTCTCCGGTCTTTGTGTATCCGACAGTGCATGAAGAATTTTTGGCCAAGCAGGATTACATGTGAAAGTGATAAATCAGGCTTTCTGAATTTACATACTATGGCCATGGCATCCTGATAGTTTTGTTGCATGTATCTTGGACTTCCTGGAAATGTGGATGGTAATATGATCATTTTGCTAACATGTCCGTTTTTAATTTTCAGCCTTTGCTTGCAGTGCGTCTGATAGTCCTTTGTATTGTTCCACTTGCAAATCTTGTTGATGTAATCTGAGATAGTTGAGATGCGCGCCCGCTGTTTTAACATATGCATCTACGACGTACTGTTGGAATAGTTTGCTGCTGGAGTGCAAAATACTAAATGTAATCCTCATTGAATCTGTACACGTAAAATTGGCATTGAGTAAGCCTGATTAGGTTGGCGGTTCTTTTATCGGGAACATGTTGTAAATCTTTGTGCCAGCCAATGTCTCCGTAAGGGAATAAAAGTGGGTAAACCATAGGATCGCAATTCATATTTAGCGTGGAAATCTGTTTACAGGAGTTGCCTCTGGGATAGATGCAAATATCCCTTTCGACAGGGGGTTTGCCATCTTCTCTGACGAAAATCACTGCAACATCAGTGTGACATGTCGGGGCATTGTATCGTCATAAATCCTGCCCGGGGTTTTCCTTGAAAACCATTCGTACAGATGCTGTTGGATTGGACTGAGTGATTTCATGCATGTGTTTGTATGATTTAGCGAAGGGGTTGATTGTTCTGAGTATGGAATCTAGCTGGAGAAGTAAATTTTCGCTGTATGCAGAGTTTGCTTTATTTTGTAAGTGTACTTCAGTAGCTTGCGCTGTGTCAAAAACATACAACTGTCCATATCCTGGAGAGATAGAAGTGTTATCATATAGTGGAGAGATTTGGTGATAAATTTGCCTGTGTATTTTAAAACCGTATGGTCCGTGACCAGGAGGTTGAGTTATCTGTGCACCCATGGAAGCAAATGCTAGAGAAGAGTTGTATTCTCAGATGTGTTCACGATAATTTTTACCTTCTGATGTTTGCTGTGTAAGAAGCTGCTGTAAAGATACAGGTGGCTCCTGCAAAGGTGGTAAAGCTACTTTACCGTCGTGGCAGCACCTCGAGTACTTGTTGGATGTATTACACTCAGCAGGCCTGTATAGTGCATGACAGTGTTTGCACTGCTGGTCTGGAGTCCCAATGTTGTACTCTTGGATGGGAAGACAGGAATGAGGTGAAGAAGTACCTGTGGTAACGGAAAGAGGATTGTGTGTATGTCTGCTGAGACTGCGTTGGTTTGGAAACGTTGCTTTGCAGATGTCGCGTTGTAAGACTTGTGAATGAGTTTTGTTGTGTTTAGTCCTGTGTAGCGAACAACTTATTGCATTTCTGGCACTCAATATAGTTGTTGGGAAGAATGCCTTTTCTTGTGTTTAGCAAGTGCGGTTCGCGTTTGAAAAGTTTTGTTGCAGGAATCGCACTGGAAGAATGTGTTATTGGAGTGGGAGTCAAGTCATTTTTCAGTGGAGTGAATTTTTGTGTGTTTGTGAAGATAGTTCTGCGTTGTGAAATGTTTTGTGCAAGTGTGACACTGAAACAATTTGTTGTTGCAGTGAATTTTCTTGTGTTTGGCAAGGTTGGGTTTTGTTTTGAAAGGTTTACTACAAATTTCACAGAGGAAGGTTGTACCAGTAGACGAAACTGTAGTGTTTTGTGGAAGAGAAGAGTGACTGAGGACTGATGTGTTGGTGTTATCAGACATTATATGCTGCTGTGGAGACATGATTGGAATCGGTAGGAGGGCTTCATAGTGGCCATTGTCTAGTTGTCCTGAGTACAGAAGGTAAATGAAGAGAGTATTTCCAGAATTGTAAATGCAAGGCGGGATGTTGGGGTTGTGTTTCAAGTAAATGATAATGATAGCATGGAGAATCTCTGAAAGAGCTTGAATTTCAGCTTCACCACCATAAACTCCAGATGTTGCCATGTATTGATAGTACTCCTGATTTGTTGTGATAACTCGAATTGCGTTCGAAAGAACAACAGGAAGAACGTCTCCAAATCTGTCCCAATGTGATGCAACGAAATCTATTGCCCTATGTCGTAGTGAAAGTGCATTTCCTTCATCAACCGTTTTGTGTCAAGAAATAACCCACTGATAGGAACAGGCAGCTGCCGGGTCGCGGAATAGAGATGATGTTGTACAAAAACCCGTCGACAGAGAAGATACTGTCATTCATTTTATAACAAAGGCTTAGGAAACAACCGTCGCAGTATAATGAAAATAGCAAGGTGTATGGGAGGCCGCAGGCAGCATGAGGAAAGGTTTGGAAGAGGACTAATAGGAATTGAGAAATGCCGTGTGGGCGGGACCGGTTTTGAGGTGGAAGCAGGACGAACCAGAAGAGAAATGTATATGAGATTAATTTATTATTAAAAAGACAGCACTGCACTTTATTGGAACCTGAAATTTTGTTAAATAAATTTTTACAATTAACTTTGAACCATCCCTTGTTTTTTGTCCACATTTGCTCTAGTTCATCTATCAATGTATCAGATTCAAAAAAGTAATGCCAACTGCTGGAACTCTGGCATCACACCTGTGAGATGAGGAACTAAATTTGAAACTTTTGAACCCAGTCATTCTGTGGACAGATTTTTTTTTTTTTGGTCCATAGGCTAACTACTGTAGGTGGACCTGGGGACATCAAAGCCAGATCAGTGAGAGAATTATCAAAACTAACCAAGTCAGTCCAGTCCCCAGTTTTGTTTGTTTTGAAGTCCCTAATGTGGTACCCCAATGTATGCATCTTTCTCACTAGCTTAAAGGTAACTAAACAACAAGGACAGCTAAGCTAAACATATTACAGAATACACAAAATTAAAAATATGCCTTTTAAAAAGTAATAGTGTTGTAACCAATAAATGGGATATTTGTCTGAATGCCAAACCCATCTTAAACAGACTAGAGTCCTGCATTGGATCAGGAAATTGTCAGATATTGAGTGATTTTTAGTACTTGTTTACTTTTTGTTAGGGTGGATGTGATCCAAAATTAAACAAAAAATTGGTTTGAGTCTAAGGATATTTAATCATACTACAACAATTCACTATTATAATACAGTAGTCCATTAGTATTGTGTTCTGTAATATATTATTTTTCTCTCTCTCCACTTTGTTTTTCTTGACCCTGAAAGCTATTTATGTTCTAACAGTAACTTCAGGACTTAGAGACAAAGAAAATCCTTCATTCTCTTATTCAGTAGGAAAGCCAGTTGTATTTTTGACTGGGCACTCCCAGTATTATTTTAAAAAAATATTTTGTTAAGGCAAAATTAGATACCTGGAAATATATAGTAATTGATAACATGTATTGAATTGGATGCAGTGTGATTACTGATTCTAAAATAACAGGTGTCACAAAGAAGTGCTTGTTTATGACAGCTGCCAAACACATAGCTAATGAAGTACAGTAATCCCTCGCTATATCGCGCTTCGCCTTTCGCGGCTTCACTCCATCGCGGATTTTATATGTAAGCATATTTAAATATATATCGTGGATTTTTTGCTGGTTCGCGGATTTCTGCGGACAATAGGTCTTTTAATTTCTGGTACATGCTTCCTCAGTTCGTTTGCCCAATTGATTTCATACAAGGGACGCTATTGGCAGATGGCTGAGAAGCTACCCAACTTACTTTTCTCTGTCTCTCTTGCGCAGACTTTCTCTGATCCTGACGTAGGGGGATTGAGCAGGGAGGCTGTTCGCAAACCTAGACGATACGGACGCTCGTCTAAAAATGCTGAAAAATTATCTTCACGTTGCTATCTTTTGTGCAGCTGCTTCCTGAAATGACATGCAGCACGGTGCTTCGCATACTTAAAAGCTCGAAGGGCACGTATTGATTTTTGCTTGAAAAACAAACTCTGTCTCTCTCTATCTCTCTCTCTCTCTCTCTTTGTATGCTCCTGACGAAGGGGGTGTGAGCTGCCGCCTTCAACAGCTTTGTGCCACGGTGCTTCGCATACATAAGCCAAACAGCCCTATTGATTTGTTTGCTTTTCTCTATCTCTGTGACTTTATATGCTCCTGACGGGCACTCCTTTGAAGAGGAAGATATGTTTGCATTCTTTTAATTGTGAGACGGAACTGTCATCTCTGTCTTGTCATGGAGCACAGTTTAAACTTTTGAAAAAGAGACAAATGTTTGTTTGCAGTGTTTGAATAACGTTCCTGTCTCTCTACAACCTCCTGTGTTTCTGTGCAAATCTGTGACCCAAGCATGACAATATAAAAATAACCATATAAACATATGGTTTCTACTTCGCGGATTTTCTTATTTCGTGGGTGGCTCTGGAACGCAACCCCCGCGATGGAGGAGGGATTACTGTATAGCTTAAAACATTATTTTTAACATAGTTCCTTGTAATTAACCAAATTTTGTTCTATAGTTACTGTACACTAATATCTGATGTCACTCCTTTAACAGAAGAAGCCATAATCATGTCATTTGTCAATACTAATATAGAATCTCACACTTTAAATATTCCATATTTATCTTGCTTTTGCATTCTAAATGATATAGAAAACCACAGATTACCACGGATAGAGAATAGGATTGTTTTGCTAGATTGTGGCAGGTAGGGTTGAGCAGTAAAATGATGATAGTTATCAAATATTTTAAACCCCTTGATAATGGTAAACGTATTAAGGAATTTTTAATTTTTTTATCAATCAATTTTAGCATGTGTTGTAAAACTTTCATTCTGGCTAGTCAAATGCTTAAGTCCCAACATAGCACCAAAATTGTGCCTCACCGTATAATGTATTAAGGTGCATTGTTCAAGTCCTCCAGGATTCAGTGAGAATATATGTATCTAAATGTCAATCAGGTCTTGCACAAATTCAGCAAGATGCTTTGTCAGAAATAGTTACCTTAATGTCAGATATCCTGTCAAAATCCATACATTTATTTATTTTTTATTATTAGTTTAATTTACATGTCATTTTTGTTTATTATAAATATCAATTTAGTTTATTTTATATCGGCTTGAGAGCCATCACTTTTGTTTTTAATTTTTTCTGTTCTCTGTTATGTTTACTGATGTTTGTTTATTTGCTTAGAATAAAACACAAACCTTGATGGATCCTTTTGGTTCTTGGTGGATTCTCGTACATTGTATTTTAGTTGAAAAGTAGTGTTTCTGTTGTAGAGTATATAAAGCATTATTTACTGCATCACTATTGAACAAAATGCATTTTTTTCTCACCAACTCTTTTTGGTTATATTGTCCAACCCTGCTGAAGATTCTCAGATTTCCTTTACTGAATTTGCTCCTCTGGCCAAAATTTGCCTGTATGTGCCTGCTGCCATTTTCCCATTCCTGATACTGTTTTCAGCACAGGTGCAGCATTGTAATTTATCACAGAGCATCCCAAAACCTGAGACAGTTAGGATTTCTAACCAAAAATATGTAAATGAGAAAAATAACCCTGTTGCTTGCAATGTGAAGCTAATAAAATGTAACACTTGAAGTGTTTACATTCAATTTTAAATTGACCTAATTTATTCATATCTTAGTTGACTAAGATAAGGGTGTTAGCTTAAAGTGTGATAAATGCCTTATAGCATGTTTATATTCATACATCTGTTGTTAAAATAATGGACAAAAGGTAAATTCTGATGTTATGTGGTGCTGTATAGTACACCATAATAAGCCTTTTGGCTCATTAAAAATCTGTTCAAACTTTAATTTGATCTTTAGGAAATGAATATAATTATTGGTAATTATTAATAGTAAGTAATAAGGAAAAATATAGTTATAATATTTCCAGTGCCACTCATCATACATGGAGGCCGATGTGACATGATTGGTATTCACAGGGTATTTGCAGCTCACTATTCAAAATTAGAAAGAGCTCGGACTCAAACCCGCAACCTCTTGATTTACGAGGCAACAGTTCTTACCTCTGCACCAGCCACACTTTAACAACACGTAAACTGAATGACTTCTTTTTCTTTGGTTATATTCTTGAATAAAAGTGCACTTGTTTTGTTATACCTTTTTGTGAAGGTGTTTATTTGATATCCATATTACTAACCGAGAATGGTAAACCGGATATGGACGCAGGGACCTGCCCGTGGACGCAGGAGACATAGTGCGCAGGCGCCACACAAAGCCCCCCTCCCCAGAGTGAAACGGGAGAGACTACGAACGTGCGCAGGCGCCACACAAAGCCCCCCCCCCCCGCCCCAGCGCGAAACAGGAGAGACTACGAACCGTCTGACATGCCGCAAGCAGGATAAAGCAATGTCAGAAATAAAAGACAGAGTAGGAAACAAAGTAAAACGTCATAAAGAGGTTAAAGAACGGGGCCAAACACATGGAGAGCAGGTTACAGGAGTCAGACCCACGCCCCAGAGTGAAACGGGACAGACTACGGAGTACACACACTAACTTAAATAAGAAATGAGGCAATGCGCCCATAAACTCAAAAACGAAACAGCGCGATCCACCGAGATCGCAGGAGTAATGGCTCAAAAACAACACAGCTCAACTAACGCGCGATCCACCGAGAACGAAGGAGTTAAGGCTCAAAAACGAAACAGCTCCACTAACAGAAATAAATGAAGCAACGCGCCCATAGCACACAAAAAAGAGGAGTCAGACCCACGCCTCAGAGTGAAACGGGACAGACTACGGAGTACACACACTAACATAAATAAGAAATGAGGCAACGCTCCCATAGCACACAAAAAAAGAGGAGTCAGACCCACGCCCCCAAGTGAAACGTGACAGACTACGGAGTCCACAAAGGGTCACACATCAAGCCCGAGATTATGGCTCAAAACCGAAAGAGCTCCACTGACAGAAATAAGAAATGAGGCAACGCGCCCATAGGCAACGACACCACCACACAAAACACAGGAGTCAGCCCCCCGACCCAGAGTGAAACAGTACAGACTACGGACTCCACAAAGGTTGACAAATCAAGCCCGAGAGAGTACGGAAAGCGAATTGCAGTATGGAAATGAAACGGGACAGACCACGGACTCCACAAAGGTTGACAAATCAAGCCCGAGATAGTACGGAAAGCGAATTGCAGTACGGAAATCGCCAGATACTACGAAAGGCGTATTCTCCTACAACGCGCAACTGAAATAAACGTCCACACTACACAGCAGAATCCACGCACTTCTAAAAAACCGCAAGCAAACACCCGACATCATACAGAAACCCCACAAATACGGACAAAACAACATATTTGAATCACATTATCCCCGCCCCAGAGTGAAATGGGACAGACTACGGAGTCCAGAAAGGTTCACAAATCAAGCCCGACATAGTACAGAAAACGAATTGTACTACGGAAATCGCCAGATACTACGAAAGGCGTATTCGCCTACAACGCACAACTGAAATAAACGTCCACACTACACAGCAGAATCCACGCACTTCTAAGAAACCGCAAGCAAACACCCGACAAATACGGACAAAACAACATATTTGAATCACATTACAGTAATACAATATTAACAGTACAACCACAGATAACACAGGCGCAACACCTGATGGTAATAAGAATAAACGAACGATCCGTATTACACGTACGTCATCCTCACACGTACAAACTATACAGCATAGGTCAATCTCATTACAGTGATGCATTATTAACAGTACAGCCACAGAAAACGCTCCATATTAACAGTAAGTGCAATCATCCATATTACTTACCCATATTACTAACGGTAAACCGCAGGCACGGGTTCAAAACGCCGGGGGTAGGTGAAAGACAGAGTAGACAACAAAGTAAAACGTCATAAAGAGGTTATAATGCAAGGAGGCCAAACACATGCAGAGCAGGTTACAGATAATGAAAACTGGAATTCAAAAGACTCAAACAAAAACGTGGGCACGAAACACATTCAGAGCAAGATACAGAAAATGAAAGCAGAAATAAACGACAGTGTCAAACAAAGAACGTAAACATTGCATTAGCGCAAAAAAAGAGAAATTATTACTCTGAGAAATAACTAAATGGCGAATAGTGATCGAATATATGGACACAGGTGATATGTCAGATGTATGTAAATATTTTAAGGCTGTTTTACCTCACATGCGTTTATTGCTTACTTTCCAAAACAAATTAATAACTGCTGATGATGTGGATCGCTTTGTCTGTGCTGGAATTCCAAAACCTATCCTGAATTATGGTACACAGTCATTAAACACGTCTCACGGACCTCATTTAAAGGATTCAGCACATTGGGACTCAAAGGATTCCAAATATTGTTTTTACGTAAGTTCTGAAATAAAAGTGAAATTAATGAAATAGCAACAATCTTAAAGGTGTGTATCCAGAACACCAAACACAGGGGGTTGGTGAGCGAAGCGAGCAGGGGGCAAAGCCCCCTAGTTTTGACTAAAGTCTCCACATATTATACACTTCACGTCATTATTACTATAACATGGAAAAGGTTTATGTTTTACTTATGTGTTTAACATTTCTTGCCTTGCATTTCCTGTCAACCAACATTTACCCAGATCATTGTAGAAACGGAACACACATGAAATGTATGTATTCCAAATAACGATATATTATTTACCCTATACAACTCAAGGTATCTCACACCCAGATAAACTGACATCAGCTGCGTCGGTGAGGGTTGTATAGCAGGCCGCTTGTACAGATTGACACATTTGCAAAACAGATATGCTGAAGGAAGTTAAGGTGGCCCAGCATTACAACTTTTTTCGTAGGCTTCAGGGATTCTAGTGTTAAACAAAAAAGACCAGTCTGAAGGAGTTCATCACATGTATTAAGACAGCAGAAAAGGTTTAGAAGTGACCTTGTAATTTTATTTTAGAACAGCATTAGTGAATTGTTGCTTTAATATTTTGAAGCCATTGTTTCAGATGTTGCAAGTTTTCCTTGAACATGTCTTTATAAATAAAACAAATTGCAAAAGCTAAAACATAGTTTAATCAGGGGTGCAGTCAATATAGTAATAAAGGCATTAGGTAACAAATACATTCAGTCAAACAGACCACCTAAAAGTTATTAAACAAAAAAGACCAGTCTGTAGTGGTTTGTCACATATATTAAGACAACAGAAGAGGTTTAGAATTGGCCTTGTGATATTATTTTAGAACACATGAATGAATTATTTCAATTTCTAGGAAAATAAAACAAGGCATTCACTGTGAAAAACAATTTGTAAACTTAAAATTGTTGCTCTTTGCTACATCTCTGTGCTACAGTAGGGAGGGTTGTTTCTAAGACTTCATTGCCAGTAATGTTTCCTACTTCAAAGCATCTTCATAGTATGTGTAGTACAAGAAAATATCACATCTTTCTCTGTTCCACATTGTGAAATCAAATAGTATTTATTTGCCACAGCAGCATATGAAAGGTTTTATCATCAAAGTTCTGCTCAAAAGAATCATACTCTGCTGTAATCATGCCTACTAAATGTGATGTCAAGTTCACAGCACCGTCTTCATCATCATCAAGGCTAGGTCATAATCAATCTCTTGTGCTTTTTTTTTCCAAAATAGGAAAGCAGTATAGTTAAATTGATTTTTTTTTCTCCTCCTTTTTCTTGGACATGTTCTAGATGAATATAAGACGTTGACTGGAATGTTTTATGGGATTTCTTCAAAAAATGTTTTAAAGTTAAGCTGTTTAAAACCTAACCAACTGAAGATGATACTATTCAGTGTTATTTTTTTTTTTTAATAGAAATGGTCAAATTTTCTTCAGAGGTTTTACCCCAGCAAATACTGTACCCTATATGTAGGGTCTGTTTGCCTCTGGCATTAATATACTGAACAAAATTAATTGCATATGTTATGTACTATTCGAGCCCTTATTTTGTAAAGTAGTGGTCATGTATCATTTGACATCCTCAATGTGACAACTTATGTTGCAATTTTAAAATCTATTCTAATTCATTATTTTAGTTTGTCTGGGTTTCCAGACATTACACTGATTCTACTTAATACATTCATTTGGCAAAAAAATGACAAAAGTAAAATTTCAAAGTGACGAGCTTTATCCTCTCCCATAAAGGCAGCTTTCTTATATTTTGATGAAACTGAGTAATAATCGTGATATATACAGAGGTTGTAAACAAAGTCTTATTCATATCATTATTTTGGAATTGTAGAGGTTTGGCTTAGTGAAATGCTTAAAGGTTTGTAATTTGCAATTTTATTCTTAAATGTCTTCGGTCTTTACTAACATTGAACTTTAACTATTTACAAATAAGTAATGCATTTAAAATACATGAATGGACAAATGGATACCATCCATCAGTTATTCCTCCTTTATTTGAGTCAATTTCTTGTTGAGTTTCATTTTCCTCATATCACTTAAAATAAATATAATTAAAGAACACCTAATGTTAAATACCAAACTGAAAATAGGACAAAGGAGGTTATTTCATTTCTGCTTACTTACCTTTATTTTTCAGGCTGGATGCATCACACAGTAGATCAGTTGGGAGACAAAGCCAACAAGGAGACCTTTGCTATTCAGTATCTGCAGAAGTCTTTAGAAGCAGATCCAAATTCTGGACAGTCCTGGTACTTCCTTGGCAGGTAAATTAATGTAGAAGTTAATTGTGGCCCTTTTATAGTTACCTTTTACTTAACAATGCAAATTTAACTGACTCACCCACCCTCCTCAACTCATTTGCTCACTCATCAACAAAACAATATTTCCTGTTTAGTTATAAAGATGAAATCAGGCAGGGTTGTAAATCTAGGGCAGTGGGCATCCAATAAAATAAGACATTTTGATATGTCAGTATTTTGGAGTAAATCCCTCCCCACTACAATAGAAGAACCAAATGTTTTGACTGATTTGGTGATATTACAGAAAAAAAGAAATTTTCTGGCCCCCTTTTTTTTTTTTTTTTTTTTTTTTTTTTAAATTTGAATTTTTTTTATTTGTTGATATTTATTAATATAATGGTAGTGTACACCGTGTGCATTCAAGTTAAGTTAAGCATTTGTAATTTTATGTTTTGTGGTGTTAGTGTCTTTTTCTGTATTTATATCTATATATACTGTACATACACTACTGGTCAAAAGTTTTAGAACACCTCAGTTTATATCTATATATGTCTATATGTTTGCATATACTGTATACATCTTATATTATCCTTATGTTATAAATAAATGGTATTATTTTGCTTATTTCTACAAGCTTATCTGGGTTATTTATAAAAGTCTTCAGCCACATTTTGAATAACAGCAGAGAAATTGAAAGTGTCAATGTAGACTTTTGACGATTTATTAATCTTGTTAATAAATTGTACAAATCTCTCTACATTTGTGGCATCCTGGCCATAAATTAAAATGATGCCACACCCTATTATCTGCATTAATTTGTTGTCCCTTGGGTTGGGTGGACATGTTGAAATTCATTTTCATTTCTCCCACATTAATTTGGTGTCTCTGAGTGGGTATGGCATCAGAATAATTTCACATGTGACTGCTAGTGTAAGCTTCACATATAATAATAGAGATTGCGTTGCATAGGTCCAGGTGATTGTGATATATTGCTTAGTGGTGTTGTAAAGTGCTTGCTTTGAAGTTGCCATAATGAGCAAATCTGCGAAAATTGACTTTGCTGAAGTGCTTGTTGCTAATCTTTGTTCTCTGTAGAATACAGAGTATATTAGACTAGGTAAAATTTAAACTTAAAAAAAGAAAAAGTCACGTAACACATTCACCCATGTCTATTTCAGCAGCACTGGAGAACATAATAGTGTTGTACAATATATAAATTTCCCTGCCTTTGCAGTGAGAGAGATTTGTACTGAAAAACCATTTAATTAATTGAAATCTGATATATGGTGCATGAGATGAAGCAGATGTTTTGCCTTCTAGCTCAAGGGTGTCTCAGTATTATCATATGTACTCCCTCACATTTGAAAAAACAAACCGGTAGGCAGAGAAGTTTTTTGAATTGTGGGCTGCGCTTGCATCACATTCTCGTTTTTCAAAGTGGAAACCCACAACAAAAGACAAGATGAAGGGTGTTGTGGCATTAAAAATAGAGATGGAACAGAACTGGTGATATAACTTCAGGGAGAATTGGTCCAAACGTGCTTTGTCCCAGGGTGGCTTTGGACAGGTTATGCAGCGTGATGATAGATAGATAGATAGATAGATAGATAGATAGATAGATAGATAGATAGATAGATAGATAGATAGATAGATAGATAGATAGATAGATAGATAGATAGATAGATAGATAGATAGAGATGCTGCAAAGTTTTATTCACTTCTGTAATAAACAGAAGCAAATCCCAAAGGGTGAGCCAGGCTATAACGCCATGCATAAACTTCAGCCCCTGCTTGACATTGTGGAACCAACATAGAAACAATTTTATCAGCCTGGCCGTGATTTGTCTGTGCATGAATCTATGATAAAATAAAAGGGACACCTTTTTTTCTGCAAATATATGCCAGACAAGCCCACAAAGTATGGCATAAAGGATTTTGTACTGGCAGAAGCAAACATTGGTTTCTGCCTGAAAGTAATTACATATACAGGAAAGTATTTCTTTCAAAGATAGAACTGCCCCTTGACAAGTCAGGTTGTGTTGGAGCTGCTTCAGGGCTATGAACATTTGGGTCATGTTGTGTACATTTAGACAATTTTTATACATGCCCAGAATTGTTCATGGAGCAACAGAGCAGAGGAATTGGAGCTTGTGGCACAGTGAGGGTGAACAGGAGACACCGGCCTTCACAGTTAAAGCCAGACAGGCTGAAGATGAAAAGAGATGACAATACGGTTTTCATGCGGACAGAAAAATGGTGGCAGTGGCATGGCACGATGGCAAACGGGTAACTTGTCTTTCTACAGTACACACTAACAATACATGTGAGAAGTGCAGCAACAGACAATTGAAAAGTAGGCACCAAAGCAACACACCAAAGCAACACATATTGTAAGGAGTGCGATGTGGCAATAACTGAAATTGGCTGCTTTGAGCGAGATCAGACTTTGCAGGACTTTGCTATGTAAAATGTATGTGAAATCATAGAGTATGCAGGTTCATACAACATGCAAGACAGTAACATTTGTCAAAAGTAAATAATTTTTGTTGATTTGACATGTTAAACAATTGCTTTGTGTTCTTTTTTAAAAAAAATGTTTAGTTTTTGGAAAAATATTCAGCCCTGGGAGAAAAGAAACAAAAAAAAATTAGCCCTAAAAGAGTTAAAGAAGCCCACTTAAGCCCAGGGTTACTGGCTTTATTGTACCTTTCATTGTAGCTTTACTTAAAGTAACATGCAGTATGTCTGATTATGGCACAAAGAATATGCATTTATTTTTTTGACTATATAGCCAATGCCATGTTACGTAATGGCATGGTGTCTTGAAGTGCTTAAGTTACCCAGAATGTGTATATTAAAAAGATTTTTGTACATGACCTGGAATATTTTTGCTATAGATAGATAGATAGAGAGAGAGAGAGAGAGAGAGATAGACAGATACTTTATTAATCCCAAGGGGAAATTCACATACTCCAGCAGCAGCATACTGATAAAGACAATATTAAATTAAAGAGTGATAACAATGCAGGTATACAGACAGATAATATCTTTGTATAATAGATATAACTATCTTAAAGACAGACCTCAGAATGTGCGTCTCGGGAACTGCAGGTCTGACATTGCGGTCAGCAACACAGGAGCGCCGCAGGGGACTGTACTTTCTCCGGTCCTGTTCAGCCTATATACATCGAACTTCCAATACAACTCGGAGTCCTGCCACGTGCAAAAGTTCACTAACGACACTGCTATCAGTAGTGGGCAGGAGGAGGAGTACAGGAACCTAATCAAGGACTTTGTTAAATGGTGCGACTCAAACCACCTACAACTGAACACCAGCAAAACCAAGGAGCTGGTGGTGGATTTTAGGAGGCCCAGGCCCCTCATGGACCCTGTGATCATCAGAGGTGACTGTGTGCAGAGGGTGCAGACCTATAAATACCTGGGAGTGCAGCTGGATGATAAACTGGACAGGACTGCTAAGAAAGGACAGAGCCGACTATACTTCCTTAGAATGCTGGCGTCCTTCAACATCTGCAATAAGATGCTGCAGATGTTCTATCAGATGGTTGTGGCGAGCGCCCTCTTCTAAGTGTTGGTGTGCTGGGGAGGCAGCATTAAGAAGGATGCCTCACGCCTGGACAAACTGGTGAGGAAGGCAGGCTCTATTGTTGGCATGGAGCTGGACAGCTTGACTTCTGTGGCAGAGCGACGGGAGCTCAGCAGGCTCCTATCAATTATGGAGAATCCACTGCATCCACTAAACAGTGTCATCTCCAGACAGAAGAGCAGCTTCAGCGACAGACTGCTGTCACTGTCCTGCTCCACTGACAGGCTGAAGAGATCATTCCTCTCCCACACTATGTAACTCTTCAATTCCACCCGGGGGGGTAAACATTAACATTATTCAAAGTTATTGTCTGTTTTTACCTGCATTTTTATTACTCTTTAATTTAATATTGTTTTTTGTATCAGTATGCTGCTGCTGGGGTATGTGAATTTCCCCTTAGGATTAATAAAGTATCTTATCTATCTGTCTATCTGTCTGTCTGGCTGTCTGTCTGTCTGTGTAAAAATATCACTGCAATATGGGCAATGCAAAAATCTGCTTGGGGACAAAAAAAGGATGGAGTTACTCTTGTGACCATAAATAAGATAGCACAAATTTTAAATAACTTTCGGCCACACTATTTCAGTAATGCTGCTTACCTTATCAGTATCTCCATGCTAATAAATGACAATTGCTTTGCTCTGTAGTAATTGACATACATTTGCTGATGATCAGTTTACTCTGTGATAATCCAAGCCCTTTTTCTGATCTCTAAAACTTGCAGAGGAAATATAGGATGAGACAGAGCTATGCACATGCTGATTTTACCTGAAGATTCTGCAATTGGGAGCACCTCTTACTTATACTTGTATATCTTAGCCTCTGATTTGTCTAAAAAGTCAATTCAGGGCTTGATTGGTTAAAGTAAGGTGTGAAAAAATGGGTACAGTGGAACCTTGGGTCACAAACGTCTATGAACACGTACAAATCGGATTATGACCAACACGTTCGCCAAACTTTTGCATCTGTTCACGACCTCACACTCGGGTGATGAACAAGCCAGTTTCCCTTCCGGTATGTACGCGCCGATGATTTCCGCACGTGTTCAGTCTCGCCCTGTGCATTCGCTGTGAACTCTTTGTGCTCTATTTCGTTTCCCTTCCGGTTCGTACACGCCGGTGATTTACGCATGTCTTCAGTCTCTCCCTGTACAGTACATTGTTCCCGGTCAGACATGCATCGCGCAGAGGGACTTTACCTCAAAACTGTAATCTCCTCTCCACCCAGTTCCTCCTCACTTCCTTCATGCCAGAACTCAACTCATGCAAGGTTAGCTTTTGTATAAATTACAGATTTTTCAAATGTTCATTTTTTTTCCCTGTGCTTAAAACTCATTAAAAAAGAAGTGTTTACAGCGATCGGTTCTGAAGGCTATTAGCATGGACTCCTGCAATGTTACTTTCTTGGTTGTTTACAGCTGGTTTTTAAATAAAGTTTGGATTTGTTCAAATGTTCCTTTTTTTCCCCGTGCTTAAAACTCATTTAAAAAAAGTGTTTGCAGTGATCGTTTCGTAAGGCTATTAGCGTCAACTCTTGCAATGTTAGTTTTCTCTGTTCAAGGTTTTCTCAGTGTTATTCAATGTTTTTACATTAGTTTACTATTACACTGTGCATTCTATGGTATAATTAACTATTTTTGTGCTTAAAAATCTTTAAAACAAAAAATATATTTACATTCAGCTCATACGGTCCGGAACGGATTAATTGTATTTACATACAATCCTATGGGGGGAAATTGCTTTGGGTTGCGACCAGAGTTTTGGAACGAATTACGGTCATGACCCGAAGTTCCACTGTACCTCCTAGTTCATGTGTCTGGCCCATTGGCTGGTTGCTGACTTCTAAGGGTTAAAATCCTCCTTTAACTTAGAAGAATGTGAAAGGGCTAAAAAATAGAGCCCACGACTGCTTAAATTTGTCTGCTGAGTGGTATTCTGTTTATATGTATGAAGGTGAAAGATGTTCCAGTTAGTTAATGTGCATTAAAAATATTAGCCCTCATGTAACTAAAACAAAGATATTTTGGCTTTACAAATGTGGGGAAAGATTTAAGTTTACATCATACCATAAATTACGTTGACTCTCAACAATGTTCAATGTGTAATTGGTAAAAACAGTGTTCTTTTGACGCATTTATTCACTTCCTTTTCATTGTTTCTTCAAAGTACTGCAATTGTAATAAAATACATTAGTGGTAAAATATATTAATATTCATTTTTTTATTTGAATATAAGATAAAAGGATCTATATTTTAGAAAAATAATAAAGGAACAAGTAAAAGAAGTGCTGCTGAAATTTTAGCAAAAAATATGAAACAAGGTGATTGGGAGATGATTACATGCACAAGCATCTGCTGGTGTTTTACATTTAAATATGTAGAGGATTATTAAATATTTTCATTTTTATGACATTTGCTTTATACGCCGCCGAGAGTGGCAGCCTTTTCAGCAGCTCCGTGTACGACTTTATTTTTCTACTTTTATTTTTCTCTTTTTTTATTGATGTTTTTACCTGCATTGTTATCAATCTTTAATATTGTTTTTTGTATCCGTATGCTGCTGCTGGAGTATGTGAATTTCCCCTTGGGATTAATAAAGTGTCTGTCTGTCTTATAGAATGTCTATGTGTTTAATATAATGAACCTATTAAAACATTATATTTCCGTCTGTCCACCCATTTCCAAACCCACTCATCCCAGTCAGGGTTGTGGTGAAACTAGAGCTTATCCCCAGCAAGCATTGAGTGCAAAGCAGAAACAGTCCCTTGATAGGACACCCATCCATTGTGGAGTGGACACACATACACAAAAGGGCCAGTTTAGCAAACCCCATTCTCCTAAACTGCATGTTTTAATTTCATGTAAGTGAACGTTTGGTGATTGCATCAAAAATGTACTATTTAAGTTCAAATTTAGATACAATGTTCAAAACGTCAAAAAGGTTGTTTTTTATGGTGTGTGCATGTTTGTGAAAAATCAAAAATGATTTTTACATCTTAAAATTACTAATTTCTTTTTGGGAAATTCTGCGTTTTTTTTGTTGCGTACATCTCCTTTATAACTACATCCTAGCAACAACATTTAAGAACATGCAGTATCCAAGATATCCGTCCTGAATGCCGAGACCTATGTTCAGTGATAGCTTTTGAGAAAATTGGTCTTTTTCAAACAGGTTGCGTCATTGTTGCCTTTTTATAGGCTTTAAGCCTATTTTTTTGGTCCAGTACCTACCCACATAACAATCAAAAATGATACCCAATGGTATCTGCTGTAGAAACTGTTTTATTTAAACAGAATTCTTGCAGTCTGTTTTATTTAGGCATGTGACCAGGTCTGTTGATTTGCAAGGTTTTGCATGATCAGTTTTTTAAATTATTATTTAAATATACATGTACACACACACACACACACACACACGTAAAGAAATTTTTAAATGAAGATAGGTGACAGCTTGATTGGCCTTCCAGAGCATATACTAGATGAAGAAGACAAAGAAATAAACATACACACTCTGTGATCTGTAAAGGTCGAAAAGGATAGAGGCATTAAGCCACCCCTCTACCAATCTGTCTCTTTATGAAGCTTGTTTACTTAATTTGTCTCAATGTGTTTCATTTAAAATTAATTAACGTAATCAACTTTCAAATTTGATTGTTTTCTGTTCATTTTTCTACTTTTATTTATGTATATATTATAAGTTAATTTATTTGATTCTAGGTTATTGTACAGTACAATTGATTGTTTTGTAAAATCTTCCATTGAGTGGTTTC
Source organism: Erpetoichthys calabaricus (assembly GCF_900747795.2). Lineage (NCBI taxonomy): Eukaryota > Metazoa > Chordata > Cladistia > Polypteriformes > Polypteridae > Erpetoichthys > Erpetoichthys calabaricus. The sequence goes on along the minus strand of NC_041397.2, from coordinate 124,083,124 downwards.
CTGTAGTATCTAAGTTGTGTATTTTACATGGAACTACTATGTGGACTATTCCATACATTTTGTGACTTAAGACTTAATAAAAGTTAGCGTTGAGCCATTCTCATGTTTCCGTTAAGTAGGGGTGCACGATTCAGAAAATCTAACGATTCGATTCGATTTCGATTCTTGGGCTCACGATTCAATTCAAAACGATTCTCGATTCAAAACGTTATGATTGTTTTTTATTTTCCATCAGTCTGATACAAAATACAGCCCTGAGATAACAGTTGAAGTCACATTACAAAAATATAAACTGTTGCAAATATAAACTGCAAACTTTCAACTTAAATTAAACAACTTATATTGACACTTTAAATAAAAGTAGATTAAATAAAACCAAATAAGAGCTGCTATAGTTGGTTGTAAAGTGCCATTATCAGAATAAATAAAAATGCTGCTACATTGGGCTGTAAAGTGCTGTAACAAGTGTAACATCCAAAATAATAATTAATTGTGAACATTTTCTTTTTACCTAAACTGTTTCCATTTCAGCAGACAACAGTTTTTGAACTGTGACAACTACAGTCAAACTGACAACAGATCAGAATATATTAGATTAGATTCAGGTGTATGCGCACATTAGTGAGTTTAAAGTCCACCATCTGCTGGAATGTACATGTTCTTTTGTAGAAACAGAAGCTGGTCTACATGTTCTGGAGTTAGCATGCTCCGCTGTGTAGTTACTATGTCCCCAGCAGTTGAGAATACCCTCTCTGCTGCAACACTAGTACCAGGAATGCATAGGTAGCATTTAGCCAATTTTGCAAGGAGGGGAAAGACAGTCTCCTGAGACCTCCACCAAGTTAGGGGGTCTTCTGAGAGTGACAATGATGGAGTTTCCAAATACTTCTTCATCTCTTCCTCAGCTCTGGTGCCAGCGGATTTAGGAACATCTCTGACATTAGTGAAAGTCTTGCCTAGTAAATTCAGCAGGGAAGTATTTCTTTTTTTGGGAACAGGGGGGCCTTCATCATCCAGCACTTCATTTGGGATGTCTGGCTCCTCATTCTGCATTAATGCACCATAAAAGAAAACAAAAACGCAATCAACCAACCTTTGTCTTTCAATTAGAAATTCAGTGTTATTATTAATTATTGTATATACCATACATATATATATATATATATATATATATATATATATATATATATATATATACACACGAGTGCTGTTTCACCACAGAATCCTGCTTTTGTTTCGTGAAGTAGCTGCGCATGTAGTGGGGCTATCACAGACAATGTCGGCGTGGCTTCTTCAGACATTATGTTTGTTGCCTCTTTTAATGGCTTGAGGGCTGCAGCAACTTCTTCTGCATTGGCGACGTCGGTTTCGTCTAGTGTGCAGATGCCGGCTCCACATTTTCTTACTTCAGCAGAGAGAAGCGCAGCGCAAATGGCTGGTTGTTGCTCCAGGAATCTATCGATCATGTCGAATGCACTATTCCATCGTGTAGCCACGTCCGTTGTCAACTTGTGCGGTGCCAGCTCCAGAAGTTTCTGTTTCAAGACATGATTTGCGGTGGCACTGCGATGAAAAAATCCGGTAATTCTCCGAATTTTCCCCAGCAGACGTGAAACAGACGGCAGCTTCAGAGCTCTCTGTGCCACGAGGTTGATGGTATGTGCGAAACATTTAACGTGTTGAAAGTTTCCCAGCTGTGCAGCAGCTAGCATGTTAGCAGCGTTATCGGTAACAATTACCAGGTCAGTGGTTGTGAGCTGCCATTCCTGTGCGACAGATTGAATGTTCTCCTTTATATGTGCGGCTGTGTGGCTTTCATTTATTGCTGTAGTTTGTAAAACTCGTGACTCAAGCTCCCAGTTGTCTGTAATATAGTGAGCGGTAAAGGTTACATACGACTGGACTGCCCTTGATGTCCATGCATCGCATGTTAAGGCTACTCTTGTTGCTTTCTTCAACGCTTCTGCTACTTTTTTCTTCGTCTCTTCGTATAACAGAGGTATCGCTTTTTCAGCAAAAAGCTGACGGCTTGGTATAGCGTATCTAGGCTCAACTGTTTTCAGCATGTACCGAAAGCCTTCATTTTCAACAACGCTGTAGGGACGCAGATCTTTGGAAATAAAACAGGCTATGGATTGAGTTATTTTCTTCGCCCGTTCAGAGTTGGTTGGAAGTTTGCAACATTGATGCAGAGTGCGTTGGTCTCCTGGAATGTTTCTTACTTTTGGCTGAACTTCGTTTGCATCCTCTGGATGATGACGTGCCATGTGAGTCCTGAGGTTTGTAGTGTTTCCAAAATATTTGATTTTAGCTTTACAAAGCTTGCATATGACATGAGTTTTATCAATCTCTTTCTTGCCATCAATGTTGTAAAATCCAAAATGTGCCCAAACGTCTGCCTTAAATGAGGACGGGGCAGGTTGAATATTCTTTTCCACTGCGTTTTCCATGGCTCGTCTATCGAATGCTTGCGCGAGCGCGCACTCACTTTCTTCTTACTCACACCAAGGATTACTATCTGAGCAGAAACTGGCATAGCACCATCTATAGGATTGACAAACTCCTATCCGGAAAAATAGTTAAACTCGTGCCGTTATAAAATGGGAAATATGAATCGATTTTGTGTCCTGTATGAATCGATTTTGAATCGGTAGAGATAAAATTGCGATTCTTTCGCAAATCGATTTTTTTGCACACCCCTACCGTTAAGGCAGGCAAAATTGAATTACTAGGACAATAGAATATCAATTAAATAAAATTCTGCATGATTTTATAATGAGTACTATGTTTAAATAGCACTGTCAAAGTTAACTGTTCATTGGCATTAAAAGTGAAAGTAAAATGTTGCTGGATAGCTGTAATTCTTCTGTTTCACCAAAATATAACCAGAATTTCAAGCTCCCCTTACAGGTTTTTTTTAATTTTTTATTTTTTCCCGGCAGTAGCCATGGAGAGTACCTCTCTATACTGTATCAGAAGAAAAATTCAAGAATATATTGACTCAAAAATACTTATTGCCCAGCTGTGAATACACTTACTATGCTTGTGAATGTTATAGAATAAATACTGGCATCATAGAGACTGCTACAGACATAAAATCACATATGCAGTAAATAATGTGGAACCCTTACAAATGATGAAAATCCAAATTTTTGTAATACCTATATTATGATCTATAACTAGCGCAGCAATGAATGCAGAACTTTGTTATTTCTTGTATGAAGATAAGTCAAAGAGAGTGACAAAGAGAAATGTATACTGAGATGATAGTTACTGGTAGGTAAGATTTCACACATTATATACAGTGGAAACTCAAAAATAAGCAGAGGAGATATTAAAAATGAAAAAATAAATTTTTTCAGCTTACCATGGCACAGTGATTCATGAAGCAGGTTAGATTTTGATTAAATAAAACAGCTTCCATCTCTAATATTTCATATTTAGTATGATGACTAGGTTTTGTGTTGAAAACATGTATACTTGTCCATGTGGTGTTGATCTTCAATCTTTAATGTACTTTAAGAATATATAAAGAAATATTAAATATCACATTCTTGATCAAAATAATCACATTGTCAATTTAAGTTGCTATTGCCCATTACTAGCATACATTGATAGCCATTTTTGCCACTTCTAATTTAACCATTTGTTGTAAATGCAAGTAATTTTTATGTACCCAACAGTGTACTGTATTTGCTCTCTGACGGGACGATTTGGAAGAAGAAAAAACAGAAAACATCTTGGATTGGGCATGCAGCCCTGAAATGTGCCTTAATATGTGTAGCCTTATTAAAGTCATAGTTCTTGTAATTTGAAAATTACATTTTGTCAAGTGCATTGTCCAGGGATTATTCCTGCCCTTACTCTCTGTGCTTGCTGGGATAGGTTCCAGCCCATCTTTACACTGCTCAGCCACAGCACTAGTAACCGTCACACGGAGAAATGTTGTCAGTCTGTAGAACCAAAGTGAAAGGAGTAAAGTTTGCTGAGTGTCAAAAAAAAATGTGTTTAGTAACTGCATTCAAGGCGCTGTGGTTGTGAGCATAGTCAGTTTTGAGCTACTGATCCAGTAAGAAAGGTAATTAATATATATTAAAGATCCCTTCATCTGATCATCAAACCTATGTAAATGTGTAAATGCCAAAGTGGGGACTACAATTCCCATTAGCCAGTATGCAGCTCCAAACGATTTTGTCAGTGCTCACTAAGTTTAAATAACAGCATCAACAAATGCAGCATGTCATCAAAGAGAAAACCTGCTGTGGGTTTGTGTTTTTTTTTCTTCTTTTTTTTGGCACATAACAATTTCATTGTCTCGCTGGAATATAGTGTTTATCTTAGAGCTGTGCTTCTCCACCTTTGTGACCTTAGGACCCAGTTTTACCTTTTCAATTTTCTTGATGACCAACAGGAAGGGAGTTTTCTCCCTTTGTATATCAAATCCATTTGAAGAATGGGTTGAGGGTCAATTATTTCAGAACCCTGGGGATTTGGGGTGTCACATGTGACAATAAATCTGGGATAATCTACTATTTTTTTTATTTATCAGTTCATAGTATTTTATTTTTTGAAAATGCCAACACTCTAGTCCACCTACATATTGTTATGTTTATAGTGCTAATCTATTAAGTGCTTTCTGAAGTTAAAAGGAAAACAGAGGAAATACAAAAAGAAAAAACTAAAAGTACTTTAACCTATGGGACTAAGCTACGACTGAGAAATTAAACAAGATTTTTTCTGTAGCTCATATCAATGCTGTTTTTCAAAAAAATGATAAGAATAGAACAGGATGGTGCTTTTCAGTAAGTAAAAGTAATTAATAACTTTTTTTTTTTTTTTTTTTTTTTACATAAAGTTTTTCAAAGCCATCGAAACATTAGGCATAGATGCAATGATTGGTGGAGATTTTTTTAGCTGTATTTTAGCTTTGAGTGAATCAACTTTAAATCACCTTTGTAACGTCACCGTATAGTACTTTAATACTGAATTCTGTTGCAATATCTTTCACACCAACACCACCAAGGACTATATGTAACATATTCAACAGTAAGCACCTAAAGATAACTAATCATATTAGCCCCTTTTAAAAAAAATAAATAAAAAACAGTAGTTACATAGTACTTAATGATACAGCCAATTAACCATTATAACTGAAGCCATTGACTTGGTTAGAAAATTTCCCAGGCAGAACCAAGTAACAGTTAGCATTGTATAATTTAAAAAGCAGGAAAAATGCACAGATGTCTCCTGTTAGTTGCTCACAAACTAGCTGATGGAAGCCTGCCAGAAATTGACAGAGATAAGCAACAGTGGTAGAAACAAATGAACCAAATTAGACAATTATGAAATGGAAGATAATTTATTGTAGTATATCGATATTTTCAAGGCCTTGCCTCTTGAATAAACTTGTGAGTTTTGAATTGTCAATATAAAGAGTTTATTCCCCTTATGTTGTACATGTCTTATTAAAAAAAAAAAAAACACAAAAAAAAAAACAACCAAAGCAGGATACATAATGATTAATTAGTCCTGATCTAATACTGTCTATTAAAATTGAGTATTTCATGTGACTCCAGCTCATGAATTACTTTGCCTATCTATATACAACAATAAAACTAGCCTGGCCACTTTAAAAAAAAAAAAAATATATATATATATATATATTTGTCTTAACCTTTCTTTCATCTCTAACAAAGGCATACAAGCATACTTGTGTTATAGCAGTTTCAGAAGGAATCCAACATTTCAGCAGTGTAAAAACAAAGATTACATTATATCCTGCTGATAGAATTAGTCTATAAAGAACAATTAATGTCAGGTCATTTTCTGTCCCACTTAATCCACACCAGGGTCATGGGGGATGCTGAAGCCTAACCCAGCTAGCATAGGTTCACCAGGCAGGAACAACCCTGGACAGGATGCCAGTACATCACATGGCTAAAGTACAGTTGATAAAGCATTAATATTGATATGCATAATAAAATTCCACATAGCCCAGGTGGATAGAACATTTAAATGATTTATTAAGTGTGGCCAAATAAATGATGCCCATGGGAATGTTATTTATCATTTGTGACTCCACATGAAAGTAGTAGGTGAGGAAATCTGCTTTAGTAAGTAGGGGGTTGACAGGATAAACTCCTTGAGTAAGAGCACTGTGGGCTAATTATGCTGCAGCCACTTTAGTATGTAAAGACAGACAATCACTTGGCACACCTGTCTGATGAAGTACAATTTCTATGAGCCCACACCCTAATTCTATAATATTTTTCAAACTTGAAGAAATTAACACAAAACAAAGTTCTTGTTTCAAAGAAACAGTATATGAGAGCTTTTTTTCTGATTTGAATGAAATTTCTTGACAGATGCTGTGTAATGTTATCCTGAACACTAGAATTACCAGAGTCTACGAAAAAACTCGTAGATCCGGCCCACCTTAAAACCATTCTCACCTCTCTTTTGTCTTCTAAATGTGCTGATTAAGACGAGAACAAGTAGCCGGCTGTTCCATCCCCCACCGTCGCAGAACGTTCACTAAGTTTTCCCAGCTCATGCCTTGTTTGATTATCTGGGAGTGAGTAAACTGCTGGAGTTTTAGAATGGAAATAATAGATCGTTATTTGGAATACACGCATTTCATGTGTGTTCCGTTTCTACAGTAATCTGTGTAAACACATTGCTAAAACAGAAACATTTTCATATTTTAGTAATAAATGTTACAAAATGTAGGCATAAACTATAGAATATGTGAAGCCTGAAGTCCAAACATCAAATAAACACTTTCACAAAAGGTTCAAGGATGATACAACAGCTTCCGTGGCTTAACGCTACGGTTTGCTGACTTGGAGCATAGCTTCCCTACCGTGCTACAGAGACGTGAGTTCGATTCTCAGCTTTGAAGAAAGTGTTTATTTTTCCTCAAACGGACATTAAATTTATAAATTGGTATGCACTGTAAATCGTTAACTTTAAAATGTCAATCGCGGTTATTTCTGTTGATTAATTCATGCTTTTTTACTTAGAGTCAGAACAGGAGCTTTTTCAGCTTATTCAGCTTCTGATCTGACTCAAACAGCGCCAGTATAACTTCACGTCCGATCTGACGCTGTTCGTTTTCAAATAATATTGCATTACTTCGACGATGTTTTCTGATTGGTACTATTCGCGTCATAAAATGATTTCTTCAAAACGTCACATATATTTGTCTCTTTCTTTTTTTAAAATGTGCGTTGTAGCACTCCGCAACTGGCCATCTGCATGTTCTTGCGCACACTGAATAAGACAGCGCTATATGCAATTATCAGATTCAAATGTTAACAGTTATATAGCACGGAATGGAAATCAGCAGTTCTTAGCATTCCACCACGCAAGCTGTCATATCAACCGCCTACTGTAACTTGCTTTCTGTTTTCTTCGGTTATAGTCTTGAATAAATGTGCACTTGTTTTGTTAAACTTTTACATCAACATATGTTCCTGTGTTTGAGCTACATGGGCATACTCAAAAAATACACGTGTAATGCCACGAAAAGTGCATGCAGACACTTCAGTTCGCAAGCATTGGTACGACAATGCAGCCACAAGTACACTGCAGAGCTTTAGCGCGTCTTTATGTGAAACCAGCAGTATCAGATGGGGAGTGTCTGATGATTGCATATAGCACTGAAGTTACTGCTCTTTACTATGCTTTCCTCTGCATGTCCTGGAGTACAAAAGAAACAGCATACAGCAACACATGGGGACTGGCAATATTGGGGGAAAAAAACACGCGGTCGTATGTATCGTGATACACTGCAGAACTATAGCGCGTCTTTATGTGAAAACAGCAGTGTCAGATGGGGTAGGAAAGGATCCTGAACGCGACTGAGACAATGAAAAGTGAATTTAAAAAAAAAATAAAGCTAACCTTTACAAATATCATAAATTACACCGGCTGTTACAGACTGAAATCAAATGTATCTTTTTATTCTAAAATAGTGAAAATAAGAACACTTCTCAAAAGGAAGTTGTGCAGGATCGAACTCATGACCTTCTGATTCCCAGTCAACGACTGATACTGTTGCGCCACGGAAGCAGTGATAGCTAATGCGTGTCAATGTCACACACTAAGGCGGCTTTTTTTGGCGGTGGCTTTTTTTTTGTACCTTTTGTGAAAGTGTTTCTTTGATATTTGGACTTCAGGCTTCGTACATTATATAGTTTATGCCTACATTTTGTCATTTGCTACTAGAATATATAAAACGTTTCTGTTTTAACAATGCGTTTACACAGATTGCTGTAGATATGCAACACACATGAAATGCTTGTGTTCCGAATAACAATCTATTGTTTCTACTCTAAAACTCCACTTCACTCCCAGATAATCAATCAAGGCATGAGCTGGGAAAAGCTTGTTTACATTCTAAGTCGTTGGGGGGATGGAATAGCCGGCTGCTGGCAGCATGTCTTTATCAGTACATTTAGATGACAAAAGACGCTGACGGAGAGGTGAGAACGATTTTAAGAAGCGATTTAAGGTGGGCCGGATCTACGAGTTTTTTCGTAGGCTCTGGTAATTCTAGTGTTAAAAGTGCATCCCCCAGCAGAATTACCCTTTAAGTTACACTTTGTGTCAAATTAGCAAATCTAGTGCATCAGTCCATCCATCAGTAGTCGGGGTGAGGTGTTAGGAAGAGGATCTATGAAACTGTCTCATGAGCAGTGTTAGTTGGTTTCAAGCAGGGGTGTCAAACTGTTATCCTGGAAGGGCCACAGTGGTTTCATGTTTTCATTCCAGCCGCTTTCTTAATTAGTAACCACTTACTGCTGTTTATTTAACATAATGATTATGCCATGATTAAGATTTTCTTGCTTGATTTTTTTTTTCCTTAACCAGCAGTCAAACAATGAAGGCAGGTGAATAATTTAAATGCATATGGTAGTCTGCTGAGATATCAGATTTGCAGACTTGGTAGTCCAGATACCCTTTCTTGTATCCCAACTTCATATACAGGTTGGAGGGTTAACTGTAACTTTATACAGCACTGTCTATTTGAAATTTTTTTGTACATGAGTGTACACCACTCTCCTACCACAATATGAACACAATCATCATCTTGGAAAAGAGTATTATAGTAAAGGGATTATGCTCTGTTGATGCATGATCTTTTTTCTGTGTACACAAAAATATTTTTCAAAAATGAACTAAAATACTCATTTAATATTTTCAAATTTTGTTTTCAGACCTAATTTAGACCATGTTAATTAGTTTCTTTGTCAAAAATACATTTCTTCACCGTGTCCTATATTTTTAGTTGACTATAGTCAGTGATCCATGTATACAGCTGCATTAACACTAGAATCCCTGTTAAGTGAGTAAAGATGAGAGGTTACATTGTAATGAACATTAGCCAATGTGAGAGAGGCCTTCAGTTGCTTAGAAGTTACCCTGGGGTCCTTTGTGACCTCGCCGACTATTACACACCTTGCTCTTGGAGTGATCTTTGTTGGTCGACCACTCCTGGGGAGGGTAACAATGGTCTTGAATTTCCTCCATTTGTACACAATCTGTCTGACTGTGGATTGGTGTAGTCCAAACTATTTGGAGATGGTTTTGTAACCTTTTCCAGCCTGATGAGCATCAACAACTCTTTTTCTGAGGTCCTCAGAAATCTCCTTTGTTCATGCCATGACACACTTCCACAAACATGTGTTGTGAAGAGCAGACTTTGATAGATTCCTGTTCTTTAAATAACACAGAGTGCCCACTCACACCTGATTGTCATCCCATTGATTGAAAACACCTGACTCTGATTTCACCTTCAAACTAACTGCTAATCCTAGAGGTTCACATACTTTTGCCACTCATAAATATGTAATATTCGATCATTTTCCTCAATAAATAAATGACCAAGTATAATATTTTTGTCTCGTTTGTTTAACTGATTTCTCTTTATCTACTTTTAGGACTTGAGTGAAAATCTGATGATGTTTTAGGTCATACAGTGCATCCGGAAAGTATTCACAGTGCATCACTTTTTCCACATTTTGTTATGTTACAGCCTTATTCCAAAATGGATTAAATTCATTTTTTTTCCTCAGAATTCTACACACAACACCCCATAATGACAACGTGAAAAAAGTTTACTTGAGGTTTTTGCAAATTTATTAAAAATAAAAAAAACTGAGAAATCACATGTAGGCCTACTTTGTCAATGCACCTTTGGCAGCAATTACAGCCCATGTCTTTTTGAATATGATGCCACAAGCTTGGCACACCTATCCTTGGCCAGTTTCGCCCATTCCTCTTTGCAGTACCTCTCAAGCTCCGTCAGGTTGGATGGGAAACATCGGTGCACAGCCATTTTAAGATCTCTCCAGAGATGTTCAATCGGATTCAAGTCTGGGCTCTGGCTGGGCCACTCAAGGACATTCACAGAGTTGTCCTGAAGCCACTCCTTTGATATCTTGGCTGTGTGCTTAGGGTCGTTGTCCTGCTGAAAGATGAACCGTCGCCCCAGTCTGAGGTCAAGAGCGCTCTGGAGCAGGTTTTCATCCAAGATGTGTCTGTACGTTGCTGCAGTCATCTTTCCCTTTATCCTGACTGGTCTCCCAGTCCCTGCCACTGAAAAACATCCCCACAGCATGATGCTGTCACCACCATGCTTCACTGTAGGGATGGTATTGGCCTGGTGATGAGCGGTGCGTGGTTTCCTCCAAACGTGACACCTGGCATTCACACCAAAGAGTTCAATCTTTGTCTCATCAGACCAGAGCATTTTCTTTCTCATGGTCTGAGAGTCCTTCAGGTGCCTTTTGGCAAACTCCAGACGGGCTGCCGTGTGCCTTTTACTAAGGAGTGGCTTCCGTCTGGCCACTCTACCATACAGGCCTGATTGGTTGATTGCTGCAGAGATGGTTGTCCTTCTGGAAGGTTCTCTTCTCTACACAGAGGACCTCTGCAGCTCTGACAGAGTGACCATCAGGTTCTTGGTCACCTCCCTGACTAAGGCCCTTCCCCCCCTCGATCGCTCAGTTTAGATGGCCGGCCAGCTCTAGGAAGAGTCCTGGTGGTTTCAAACTTCTTCCACTTACGGGTGATGGAGGCCACTGTGCTCATTGGGACCTTCAAAGCAGCAGACATTTTTCTGCAACCTTCCCCAGATTTGTGCCTCGAGACAGTCCTGTCTCGGAGGCCTACAGACAATTCCTTTGACTTCATGCTTGGTTTGTGCTCTGACATGAACTGTCAACTGTGGGACCTTATATAGACAGGTGTGTGCCTTTCCAAATCATGTCCAATCAAGCTGCAGAAACATCTCAAGGATGATCAGGGGAAACAGGATGTACCTGAGCTCAATTTTGAGCTTCATGGCAAAGGCTGTGAATACTTATGTACATGTGCTTTCTCAATTTTTTTATTTTTAATAAATTTGCAAAAATCTCAAGTAAACTTTTTTCATGTTGTCATTATGCGGTGTTGTGTGTAGAATTCTGAGGAAAAAAATGAATTTAATCCATTTTGGAATAAGGCTGTAACATAACAAAATGTGGAAAAAGTGATGCGCTGTGAATACTTTCCAGATGCACTGTATTTATGCAGAAATATAGAAAATTCTAAAGGGTTCACAAACTTTCACGCACAACTGTAGAAAAGTTTTCTTCTTCTTGCATCTAATTGCTGTAATATGATCAGTAAAGATTTATGAATAATGTCTTTCTTTAACACTAGAATTACCAAAGCCTATGAAAAAACACGTAAATCTAGCCCACCTTAAATCCCTTCGCACCTCTCTCAGCGACTTTTGTCTTGTAAATGTGTCGATAAACACAAGCAGCAAGCAGCCTGCTATACCATTCCCCCCGAACACAACTAGAACAGGTAAGAAGTTTCCCCCAACTCAAGCCTTGATTATCTTGGAGTGAAGTGGTGGAGTTTTAGAGGGGAAATAATAGATCGATATTTGGAACACATACATTTCATGTGTGTTCTGTGTCTATAACAATCTATGTAAACACATCGTTAAAACAAACGTTTTTCATGTTTTAATAATAAATGACGAAATGTAGGCATAAACTGTATAATGTTTGAAGGCTGAAGTCTAAGTACCAAATAAACACTTTCACAAAAGGTGTAAGTGCAATATGACAGCTTCCGTGGTGCAGTGGTAAGAACTGCTGACTTGTAATCAAGATGCGCGGGATCGATCCTGGGTGCTGCGAAAATTTATCATTTTGAGCAGTGAGCTGCTCTTATTGTTAATATTATACAATAAAAATCGGGTATAAATTTATGGTACTTGTAAAAGTTAGCTTTTTTTCAGTTTTATTTTCTTGTCACGTTCATGCTCTCCCCACTCCACCCCGATCTGACCCTAACATTATTGTCTCACTTGGCACATTAACATTATTGTCTCATAGCATCAGGAATCTAAGTTGTCCCCTGGTATGAAAAAAGTTTTGCTTATTGTTTTAACCTTACAGCTATTATTACTGGCGTAACAGAACATTTTGTTTTAAATGGGTACAACAGTAAGTTAATCAGTTTCAATCACATCTTGGTTTACAGATCTCTTTTTACCAGTTATGGTACAATTGGGCATGTTAGCTCTTACATCCCTCTTTCTTTGTGCTTCTTGTTGCCCCTTGTGCAATGGACATTGCAGCCCTCTTGTGAACGCCAGATGACATTACATCAAGACATGGACACAGAATCTTTGGTCATTTTATATAGATAATTACTTATTATTTGTCTGACTTCTTTATTCAAAGTGATTTACAACATTTTAGATGCAATTGGTTACATTTTTCAGTTTGGAGAACAAGCAGGTGAAGTGACATGCTCATGGTCACACAGTGTCAGTAGCGTGGTTTGAACTTACAGCCTCATTGTTTGAAGTCTAAACCTTTAACTACTACACTACACTGCCTCTGTGCAACATTCTTTTAGTACTGCCTTTTTACCTCTCAACTTCATGAGACGAACACATGTGGTTTGTTCATAACAATGTACACCTCAGTAAATATTTTTTCACTCACTGATGTTTGGTGATGGATCTTTTATTGGTCACTCTGCTGACTTATGCACTCCATTTTTATCAAAACTGTAGGTGGTTTGTTCTAATAGCCAAACTCTGCACAGAGTTTCAGAGTTGAAAACCAGCAAAACGTGCTTAAAGTGTACAAAAGAACTCATGATCACCTGTTCCAGCTAAAGAAGTAATATTTAAAATTCTTTTTTACTATATAGTTTATTTTGATGTAGAATTTTGGTGGGTGGGAGACTTCTTTGATAATGGCAGATTCAAGGCTGGTTCTAACACTGAATACCGCAGACACTTCTACACTTTGCAATATATAATCTTATTTATTTTTCAATATATAATCTTATTTATTTAGATCAGTTTACCAGTCATTCTACATGTTGTGGAGTTTCAGAGGAAACTGGAATACCTAACAAAAACCCATACTTTCTTGCCAAAAACATACAAACTCCGCAGCTTTCTTGCTGGAGAATTGTGCTGTCTCCATCTGAACATTAAGTAGAATAGTTGTGACAAGAGCAGATACTTGGGTCCAACAAGCTCATTGGTCCCATTCACCTAGATTCTTCAGAGTTCATAAAACCCATAACAGATGGTCACTAAAATACTATTTTCCACCGCCCTGATATGAGAATGTGCGTAAAGCAGATGGTTTATGAAAATAATTTGAGTTTGTGAAAATTTAGTCAAAATTTACACCTTATGCACAAAGGTTTTTTTGACATTATTGCACCTAAATTATATACCCAAAATAAATGGCTGTTACTTGTTTACTGTAATAAAGGAGCTTCAAATGGTTGAAGAGTAGCGAGCACAACATTTCATATTTTTATAGTAAGTGTGTATAAATTAAAAACCTTTGTTTACACCAGTATCAGCTGCGCCACAAAATGATTTTACATTACATAACCAAAACATTTTATGATGTAATAAAGTTTCTTTTGTGCCCCAATCTGTTAGCTATCATTGTGCCAATTTTAGATGTCATATCCCATAGCATTGCAAAATTATACTGTTCAGCACAAGGTGTTCCCCTTTTCGGAAACATTAAGTCTCTAGCACCTAAACAATATCTCATAAAATGTTAGTTATATATTTTTGATTTTTTTAGAAAAATAAATTATACACAGAAACAGTAACTGTGTACTCATCCAAACCTTTACTTTCAAAATGATTTTTCATGCCAGTCCTTGGAACAATTTGGTTTACCACTAGATACAAATGCAGTTTACCCATCTTCTCCTGCTTTTTATTGTTGTTGCCCTAGAGAAGGTCAGTATATTGTTTATTTATATTTTGTTGCTGTAGCTTTTTTCTTACACTTCACATCTGGAATGAACTAAGTACATACATATATATTTTAATACCAGCTTCATCCAGATTAGGGTTACAGGGATGGGAACAATACCTTTGTTGGTAGCCTCTGGCACAGGGCAGGAAACAGGTAGCCCTAAACACAGAGCAAGTTATACACATACATGTACCTAAACCAGTGTTTCTGAGCCAATTTTAAGTAATAGGAGACCATCGTTGGCTCACAAGCATATGAAACATGTATATGCCCCCTCCCCCCCTCTTTTTACCCCCAATGCCAGTGAAAGGATTGACACAGCGTTGCAGAAGTTTTCTTCCTGTTTTTAATTATGCTCCCTTCAATCCCCTTGACCCATCCCATCCCCAAAAAGCCTCTCTCCTGTGCGGCTTGATGTTATTTCACTTTTGTAAATGTGCTTGCTTCTCATTTCCCATTGGTGGTGTTGGGGGAGTTGGTGGTGAAAAACAGCACAATTGGAAACAGAATAAAAAAAAAAAAGTACTATCTACACCTTTGGTGGATGGGATCAACAGGGGAATTAAAATTTGTTCTTGTTTGTTTGTTTTATTCTCCCTTTCTCCCTTATGCTCATGATACAGTGAGATTTGATCAGGCATTGAGAGAAGGGGCGGGTCCTCATGTGAAAGTTCGAGAAGCACAAGCACATCATGACAGTTACTTATTGGTACGCTAAGAGACATTGCCTGTGTACTCTTAAGTTGAAATTGAATGAACACTGCTCTGGTAACTAACATAGGGAGAATGTGCAACACACAGCCTCCGGGTTTGGTAATTGAACCTATGACACTTGAGCTGTAAAATGATGCAGCAGAGTCATACTAAGCAGTACTTACAAATAAAGCATGGCCTCGAGTCCTTCATCAAACATGTTGCTGTCAATAAAATGAAAACTTCCTTTAGAATCTGACTCCTGCTTTGTGAGGAATGATATGTAAAAGTGAGTAAAGATGAGAGGTTACATAGGCATTATATTTTTTGCCGTTTACATATAGCTGTGACTTATAGTAAAAATTATATATCATAAACAACTATACAGTCATGGCCGAAATTATCGGCACCCCTGGAATTTTCCCAAAAAATGCACCATTTCTCCCAGAAAATTGTTGCAATTACAAATGTTTTGGTATACACATGTTTATTTCCTTTATGTGCATTGGAACAACACAAAAAAATAGAGGAAAAAAAAAGCCAAATTTGTCATCATGTTACACTGAACTCCAAAAATGGGCCGGACAAAATTATTGGCACCCTTTCAAAATTGTGGGTAAATTGTTTTATTTCAAGCATATGATGCTCGTTTGAACTCACCTGTGGCAAGAAATAGGTGCTGGCAATATAGCAATCACACCTGAAGCCAGTTAAAATAGAGAAAAGTTGACTCAATCTTTCTGTTGTGTGTCTGAGTGTGCCACACTAAGCATGAAGAACAGAAAGAAGAGCAGAGAATTGTCTGAGGACTTGAGAACAATTTATAATTGCAGCAATTTTCTGGGAGAAATGGTGCATTTTCTGGGGAAATTCCAGGGGACCGATAATTTCGGCCATGATTGTACATCATTAGAACGCGCTGAACTTCGGCTGTCCAGTAGTAATTAGCCTTGTACAGTATGCAGCTCAAAGTAGGAGGAATATTTGATAAAAGCAGACTAACTCAGCTGTGATCCATTGCTTTCCTTGAGGTATGTGTGTGCAAAGCACATTTTAATAATGAAAGAGAGCAGACATCATGTAAAATTATATTTTGTTTGAAAGAATATACCATTGGATATGTATAAAAATGCCATTACTGCTTTTGATTGACTTGTCCATCTGTTGCATCATACACACAAAACTTTGAAGTATGGCAGTGCCCATTGGCTGAATCAACAATCAGTAGGGGTCAATTAAATTAGGTAAATTAGTTGCAGTGTTCCTTTACATGAGGTCTTATGGTAGTTGAACCAGTGCGTTTTTGTAGTGAACTTTCAGTTGCATATACGAAGACCAGCAAGTCAGTACTTGTTTTATCTGAACATAAGAGACAATTTGAATATTAACCTTTACGTTAAAGAAAGTGAGGTAATCTGCGGCGTCCTGTACAGCTACAGGATTACATATGGGAGAAATAAAGGCTACTTTAATGAACTCGGACCTTTTTAATTTGTGCTTTATTTAAAACTGGATACTGCTTGTGTTAGTTTGGTTCGTGAGCTAGTAATCATTATTTGAAATATTGAATTTTACAGTCCTAGTTTGATTATACCAGGGAATAAAATTGGCAGTTAAACTATAAAAATTACAATCTACTCTACTTTGAATTGCATGAGGCAGATTAGTATGTCATGCTACTATATATCCCTGCCACATCCATGTAGATAGAAAGACATGTTTTTGATTTTGATAAAGTTAAAACCGATCTGGCCTTTCACCCCAGAAACTACATCTCCAAATGCGTAATTTCAGTTTGAACATTGTCTGTATTTCTGTTTTCAAATGACTACCTTTCCAAAGAGAACCATACAAGTACAAGGCAAAAAAGAAATCCTGTACAATTTCTGACTTCCATTAAAATGTTTTTGACAGGATTAATTATATTTCAAAATAATTTCCTTGGCCCTAGAATTCCATTAAGCCAACTACATGTGTTACATATTTAGAGTTAAATTGAAGAAAACTCATTAAAATGCATTTGCATGGGCTTAAAATTTGGACGTCAAATTTTGTCAAAGAAATTTCAGTCATGTATTATATATAGACCATTCATTAAAAGTGTGCAAATGCTTGCCTGTGATGGTTTATAAAGTAAGGCTGTGTCTATTTTTTTTTCTTTTTTTCTTCTTTTAATAGGTGCTACTCAAGTATTGGAAAGGTTCAGGATGCATTCATCTCCTACCGGCAGTCCATCGATAAGTCAGAAGCAAGTGCAGATACTTGGTGTTCAATAGGGTAAGTATTATTTTAAATGTTAATTAGAAAATATATATCTACAGTTCTTGAAACATTTTGTAGTGCCTCCATTTATAAACATTTATCTATACATAAAGTATACATCTCTGAAAATATTTTTATTTTCCCCCTTTAGTGTATTGTATCAACAACAGAATCAGCCAATGGATGCTTTACAGGCATATATCTGTGCTGTTCAACTGGATCATGGACATGCTGCTGCTTGGATGGACTTGGGCACTCTGTATGAGTCTTGTAACCAGCCACAAGATGCAATTAAATGCTATGTTAATGCAACCCGAAGCAAATCATGTAGTAATACCTCTGCCCTCACAGCACGAATTAAATATTTACAGGTAGGAATGTGTTCCGTTACAGGGAGAAAATGGTAGAAAGATTGTCAAAGTGTTTGTAATGTATGTTAAACTTATTTTTGTAACATTCGCCATTAAATTGGATCACTTTTTTATTTATGTAACACAATCATGCATTATTTTGGCTGTATGAATTTCTGGGTGTTTTAGTCAATGTTGCATTGTGTAATCACAAAGACCCCACTGACAGGTGGCTGCATTGTATCACTTTTTTTTTTTGTCTTTTCAAGTTCTCTGTAACATGGTGAAATAAATTATCATTTTTTCATGTAAATGTTTTTGGAGAGCGCTTTGTCAAAGAGTAACTTGAGCATTCCCATATCATTTAGGCAGAACCAGTTTTCCGCTGAATTTCTGGCATTTTTCAAGAAGCTGGAAATCAGTTTCAAAAAGTTCACCTGAAAGCCATATATAAATAATACATTATCTATGATATTGGAAAAGTTTGTGAAGTGCCTTGCAGTTCAGTTATAGTAAATTAGATTTTCATATTTGGTAGATCCATATTAAATGTGTTTTACATAATTTTTCCTAGGCTCAGTTGTGTAACCTTCAACAAAGTAGTCAACAGAGTAAAAGTAAAATGCTTCCTAGTATTGAGGAGGCATGGAGCCTACCAATCCCTGCAGAACTTACCTCCAGACAGTGTGCCATGAACACAGCACAGCAGGTGAGAACAGTTAGATCATACTGTAGCTTCCCATCTAATAGGCCAGTTTAAGATTTAACTATTTAATGTTTGGTTATGTTTTGCCCTTACGTAAAAACACCTAGTGGCTTGCCCTTTTTTGTTGTTTTAGTGGAAATTTTAATGTGCAGTGTTATAAATATAAACAATATCATACTTAAGCATTTCTAACGGCTGTCCGTTTCAAACTACAATTTAGGTAGCTTTGATTGAAGATGTGGTGGTTTTCTGAGGCATACTTACTGTTTGTTGGGTCTCTTCCACGCCCCCTTTCCCATAAGAATAACATCAGCTTCTTTTCGTTTATTTTAAACAGCTAGGTGATGATGCATCACATCCCTTGTGTTGCTGTGCCTCCATCTATTCCCTTGCAGTTTAGTTCTGGAAAAAGTTTTTCCCTAACTTACAGAGTATTCTTACATTATTTCATTCCTAAGGTTTATTTATATACTTTGGCTGTTTTGTGTCTTTTTTTTCCTTAATTCCATACTAGCATTCATCAGCATTCAGTAAATTGTGTAATACCACCCATCCATAAGGTCAGCTGGTAGAATTTTTGTCATTAAGTTTTAAATAACTATGGATGATTGAACTCTAACTGATGTTTCTTTTGCCTTTGCATATCTCAGTGAATCTTTTTAATCTGTTTGTCCTCATACGTATGCGTACCTACATAGATAGTAACAGTTATTTTGTTTTATTTTAAAATGTAATAGTCTTACATTTCACAATAATTTAGTCCATTTCATGGATACTGTGTTGCTTTTTTAGTAGTGCAGCAGTAGTTCAGTGTTTGCATTAGAATGTATATAATTTTTCAAAGCCAGTTTAAATTCAACTTGTAATGCATTTCTATAGGTTTAAAGACTTTATAAATATATATTTTAAAGAGATTGATTCTCATATCAGAATTGTTTAAAATTTTGTAAAGCTGCATAAGCCAGAAGTTGAATTGTTGCATGCAACTTTAATTGTATTAATGTTTCAGATCTATTTTCAAATTGCTTTATAAATATATATTTTAAGCCTTAATCCATACTCATCATGAATGTGTTTTTTCCCTCCTTTTTTGTATTTATTCATGTTGTAGGCATGTAAACCTCATCATCAAAACAGTGAAGTAAGCGTAGGTCAGTCACAGATGCCACAGTCCCTACACATTGGTCCTTCTGCTCAGATTGATGACCAGTCTAGTCCTGCCAAGAGAAAAAGAACTTCAAGCCCAACAAAGGTACTTATTTTGTTTTCTGAAGCTACAAAGTGAAATGATTTAGTAATATAGAGTTTTGGTCAAGCAGGCATTTTAATGAGTAAAGTTACATATATATGACAAGATGTTTTTTTACATGTTTCATCTAATTATGGGACATGCACGAAATGTGACTGGTTCTTACTGGTTTTGTAAATGTCATTTGTCTCTTATTTAATTTTTTTTTCTTTCTTTTTTTATTGTTTTCTGTCAAACTCTATCAAAGCTTTTAAAAAAAACAAAAAAACCTGTTAGGAACTCATCATATTTCTCAATGTGCTACTATACATCTGAGGAGAATCCTTAAATTTGCTTTTAATAGCAACTTTTACTTGTTTCAGTTTGTGTACAGTATATCTGTCATGGCTTAACCCCTTAACCGCCCTCTGCCGGATATATCCGGCATCGTAGCTTTATTGCTGACGCCTTACTGCCGGAATTATCCGGCACATTTGCCTGTGGTTATGTGAATGCCTGGCGCGTAGTAGAACTGACAGTTTGGCGTGGGTATTATTACTACGTTGTATTTCGACAACTCTGCGGTTGTATTGGCCGCTCACGTGATGTGATTCGAAAGTGAAAGCTGTGAATATGGCGAAACGTAAACTGACTTCAAGTGAGGTTTTGCAGGCGATTTTGGACAGTAATTCTGATCATGATTGTAGCAGTTCTGAAGAAGATTTTAGTGACAATGATGATCAGCAACGTGCGCTGCATGATACTGTGAATGACGACGCATCGGATGATGGCGATGAGTGGGTGTATCCCCAGCATCTCAACTGGACTGCTGCCCGTTATCTGAGCCAGATATGAAAGATCCAAACCGTGACCACTTGTTCAAGCTACGTCCTTTGATTGACCATTTATTTGAAACATTTCAGCAGGTATTTCAGCAGGTAAATACTGCTTGAATAAATGTAAAGTAAAAAAACGAAAATTGTTCAGATTTCTCCTGGCATGGGGAATATTTAGGGAGTTGGCGGTTAAAGGGTTAAATATTGAACTTGAAAGAAAAATTCCTGTGTTACAAAATGATGGTAAAGCTAAAATGGTGCGTAAATGTGAAAACAAACTTCTGATCAGCCCTTTCAGTAATCCTAGTTATACACAGAGCTTACATTGCAAGTCACTACCCCAATTACATATTGTCACAGCTGAGAATTCTAGAAAAAAAGCATTTTGAAGTCATTGGTATCTGTCAGGCCACATTATAACAATCAAGTTCAGGGGTGGCCTTCTCTGACCCTGGAGAGCCGTGGTGGCTGCAGGTTTTTGTTCCAACTCAGTTGCTTAACGCTAGAATTCCTGAAGCCCATGAAAAGTGTTAAATCCCTTTGCACCTCTCCATCAGCTTCTTTTGTTTTGTAAACGCATCGATCAGCACAATCAAGCAGCCTGCTGTCCTATCCCCTGCCTTGACAGAGCTCAGCTCGGGCAAAAAGTTCTCCCAGCTCAAGCCAAGATTCCTTATCTGCGTGTGAGGTTCCTGAAGTTATATAGGATAAATAATACAGTATACTGTTATTTGGAATACAAGCATTTCATGTGTGTTCTGTGTCTATAAAGATCTGGGTAAGTGCAGGATGAAAGGAAATGCGAAGCAAGAAATGCTAAACACGTACCAAAAGCAGAAACTTTTTTCATGTTATGCTAATAATGATGTGAAGTGTATAATGTGTGAAGACTTGTGTCCAAATATCAAATAAACGTTTGCTTTTATTTAAGAATAAAGAAAAACATTTGATTTACATGTTTCTGTCAAATGAGTTAAAAACCCAAACTCAAATGTCAATCGACAGGGAGTTTATATATGTTCTTGAATAGTGCAGAGGTAAGAATCTCTGCCTTATAACCCAAAGGGTCCCGGGTTAGAGACTGGGTGCTCCGTGTTTTGAGTAGTGAGCTGCTATTATTATTTTTCTCTAATATAATAAAAACATACATTTGATTTGAGTCTGTAACACCCGATGTAAACTTTGGCTACTTATAAAAGTTAGTGCTCGTTTTTTTTATTATTCAGCTTTATTCTCTCAGTGACATTTACGTGGTACAACGAACTTGCCTCTCCCTCTCTGAGTTGGTGGCATTTATCTCCATTCTTTTCACAAGAGCAGCACTAAAGGTTTCAATACATCTTTATAATACCTGGCTGTTAATGCTTCTTCGTCGTTGGCCAAATCAGAACTTTTTCTTCTTTTATGTAATTGTTCTTTGTTTTTAAGGGATGGTGGTGTTTTGCTGTAATATTTCGATATTTCTTGAGTTTCTATAAAAATTATGCAGTAGACCCCCTCGAAGTCGCGGATTTTTCCTTAGAACCTATCTAATAATTGTTACCGGAAACCGCAGATATCCTCCGCAATTTTTGTGGCTTTTATCGTGGCAATACTGCACTGTAGAGAGACAAGGAACCAACTGTAGAGGAAAACATGGCTTGGGATGGTGAAAGTAGCCAATAGAATTTGAAACTGCAACTCCCAGCAGTCCCTGCAGTGGCTCTGATTGGTCTTCTGCTAAGGGTGCTGGGGCTGTTGGGGTTAAAGGATGTCAGCGCGGCTTTTATAAAGGGGGCTGGTGACCAAAAGAAAAATAAAAGTTTTTGTAATTTGTGTTACAAGTTCCTGTCTGCCTTCTGTTGGGTTACCTGTACTTACTCATTTTGTCCTGGTTCGTTTCGCGCGTCTGGATTGTCTGCCTGTGTACATGACGACTGTAAGTGGATTCATGGCCATCCTGCAAAGAAATGAGCACTCCTGAACCCGTCCACCCATCTTCACCATTTCAGGAACAAGCGGTAGGACTATCTTTACATTCCCATTCAGTGTGCGGATCTCTGGACTATCTATTTTCATCATTACATTTCGTCTGTTGCCGTTTTTCATGAACGTTTTTCATGGTTTACTCTGTGTGTTTTATTTGTGCTTTGTTGTATTTAATGTGTAATCGCCGTAAGGAGAACAGGGTTGATATCGTTGTTTTCATTTGTTTTCATTACATTCTTTATTTGATGTTTGATTACCGGTTTGCTTTGTTTTTGTCTCTGTTTGTGAGTGCGTGCGGGTCGGGCCAAGGCTGCGTGCGTCCCTGGAATCTCCACCATAAAAATAAATAAATCGCCATCTTCTCGACGGTGTGAATCTTAGCGGCACCAGACGGCTACAGTGTTATTCATTTCTCCTTGCTGCTGATTGACTGTGATGCATCCCCTGCTGAGTGTTCTTGTGTTTTCCGTTTTGTTTCTCTTAACCCTTAAACCACCACAACCAGCTATAGTCGTTTCCCAGTGCTCATTGTAAGCACGCAGGATCTGATCAGTCAGTGCCGTATGTTCGTTGAGCAGCCAACTCATGACCACTGCCAGCCCCTTGTGAGCAGGGGGGCTGAACGCACCCCTAAAAGACACATACGCTTCTCAAAAAACTCCTCTTAAAAAGTGCTGATAGCCTACTTTCACATTGCTCCCTTACTTGCTGGGCCTACTTGCGGCTGCTCTGTCGCATAATATGCTTCTCGCACGATGCTACTCATACTTAAAAACCTGAACGGCACCTGCCATTTTTGGCTGATTGCTTTGTTTCTCTATCCTCCCCCAGGCATCCTCTGCTCCTGTTGCGTGACCTGCTCTCATTGTGCTCCCCGCTCCCATTGTGCTCCCCTATGATGTTTGCCTATTCTTTTAATCGATAACTAACTGCATACTGAGCTCGTTTTACTTCTGAAAGAGACATGTTTTTTTGAAGTGTTTGAATAAAGTTCCTGTCTCTACAATCTCCTGTGTTTCTTTGCAATTCTGTGACTCAAGCATGACATCCTGCAGCACTGCAGCCTGACTGTCTCTGGGATTGAGCCGTTGCACTAGACTAGCGTGTAAGCATCAGCGCTTACCTCTGTGTGCTTGAGTGCAGCCAGTTCAAGCGCAGTGATTTACTGAGTTTCATCCATGGCGTCAGTTGCACCATGTACATGTTGTTCCAGTAGTTTTTTAAATAGTTTTTACAGTTCATTAGCAGTGTTTAAAATGATCAGTGTTGCAGTAGTTGTGATGCTCTTTGCATGAAAAAAAGTGTTCCATTAAAATTTCACTTTTTCTTTGTGAATTGCAACGTTTATTTTAAGTGCAGCAAAAAAGTATTTGGCGTTTGCATTAACCCCCAAGCATGTGGCAGTTTAAGAGTTAAAGCCCCAAGATTCCGGCGAATGGCCCTGCACCTTCTAAGGCTTCTGGCAATGAAAACACACTTGCATGAATTACAGTACATATATCGGTAACATCGGTATTTTATATTCTAGCACTGCAGGAGACATAGCAGTACAGTACTGTGCAGTATACGGGTTTACCTTTACATTCTTTTTTTTAGGTAATGTATTAAGCTGAGTTTGAAATTAAATTAAGTGTTTTGGGGGCATATTTAGGGTTTAAACTATAAAAATAGGCATTTTTTTTAACCACATCCACACAATTCGCAGGTTTTCTAGGAACGTAACTCCCGCAAATTTTGGGGGTTTACTGTATTTTCAAATTGGGACAAATCAAGTTTTAACTCTACCTCTCCTCGTATCTCTGTCGTTTAGCTCAGTTCTTACCTATCCACCTAGCAAGCTTGGAGCAACAAGAGGCATGATGGTAGATGCTAATTTAAACAAATCTGTACCACGTTGCACACCTTAACATAATACAACTTTTACCACACAGTTTGTATGACACCTTATAGACTTTATCCCTGCACTGAGCCTCATTAAGCGTATTTCATTTTACTTAGTTTGTCATTTTCTGTTAACATTTTCTGTTCAGTTCACATCTGCTGCTGTTTTTGGGGAGTTTTTGTTTGACACAATGAAAAGCAGATAAACTATTCCAAGGGTGTCAAACAGAATACATGTGGGCCTTTTCAAAGTTAACCACTTCATCACTTTTCACAATGGATTTTGGCTTTCTTAAAAACTTTACTTGCATTTCATATATAGGTTACATCCGCATATAATTTAACCATATTACATTAATACTTCTCATTTAAATGTTTCGCCAGTATCTGTTTATCTGTAAATCACAGCACACAATAGCTGCTAATCTCTAGTTAGAACAGAAACAGACTGCTTATAATAACCCAAGAAGAAAAAGTGTAAAGAAGGTGACATGCTACACTGCAATAAATTACTTTTAACTGTTTAGCATGATACTGGAAATGGGACAGTCTCATGAAGAAGATGATAGCTCAACTTCAAACACCCTAGAAATGCAACTTCATTCAGTTTTTAAAGCTGCAGAAGTGTTGGGACTGGCCACCCTTCCACAGCTCAGTGCACTGCTGCCACAACCTTACCAATTTTTTTTTTGTCGTTTCCAGTGACATTTTAGTGTTGTTATAGTAGTAATAATAATAATTCATTACATTTATATAGCTCTTTCCTCACTAAGAAAGCTCTTTAAATATAGAGTGGATATCCACTTGAACCACCACCAATGTGCACACCCACTTAGATGATGTAACAGGAGCCATTTTGCGCCAGTACGCTTAGCACACATTAGCTGTTAGGTGGTTAAAAGGTGAGTGATAATCATCCCCTGTTTCTAATTGTATAATTAAGAGGCTAGAATGACTAGGCCGTGGTAGACAATTTATCCAGGATATACAGTACTTTTTACAAAGAATGCTCAGGGATCGTTTATGACTAGAGAGTCGGCACCTTGGTTTTATATCTTTTCCAAAGGACGGCTCAATTTTTACAACACAGTGTCCCTGTCGCTGCACCAGTACATTGGTATCCACATTACGACCACAGAGTAATCACCCCCTGCTGGCCTTGCGAACACCTCTTTCAGCAGCAACACAGGCTTTTCCTGGTTGGTCTCTCCTCCAAGTACTGGCCAGACCCAATGATGTTTAGCTTCAGGTAGATTAGCTGTTTGTTAGTGGTATTTAGATTTCCAATCACTTTCCATTTCTGACCTGCTCTGAATGTGATCTGTGTGATCCATCGCCAGTGTGTTTACATCTGTTTTTTTTTTGTTTTTTTTAATACATTTGTTTAATGCCAGGTCCTTTATATTTTCTTCTTCTCTTCCATATGGCTTTTACCTGAAAGGAGGTTTGTTACAACTGATTGATATGAAATATCACTTCAACAGATGCAGACTGGACACAATCAAAACTAGCCACAGGTCATTCACTTATATTCTGGTGTATTCTTGGGGTGTAGTACATTGAATACCAAAAAACATAAAGCTGACATTAGCCAAGAAGCGCACAAGCTAGACTCCTTCACATTCAATCCTCTTAACAATGCCTGTTACAGATGTCACAATTGTAATTTAGAAATGAGTGTGACATCAAGTAAAAAGCTGAAAATTTACCACTTTTATGTGGAGTGGAAGGAAGACTTCATTTTCAGACACTTCATAAAGATAACAACAACTATTTCCCTGCCAGAAGTGAGCTTAGAAAGAAAAAGTTAAAATTGGAATCATAGTTAATCAGCCAACAATCACTTTTTACAGAGACAAGCACAGCAGCAAAGGTCAGCCATGGAAGCATCATTCTAGATGAGTCATATTATTATTAAATGTTTAAAAAAAAAAAAAAAATTCCAAAAAACAGAAATCATAAAAGAGGATTCTGTTGAGGCAGTAGTGTCCACTATTAAATCCATTCAGTTATCTTGACATTGCAAGTTAATGGTTGATGATTTGATGCAGCATCTTTGAAAGGATATAGCAAACTTTTAGTGTTTCTTATTCTAGTTAGATGAGTCAATGGACCTAAGCGATACAGCAGATTTGTGCATCTTCATTAGGATGGTATTTAAAGATATGACAACAAAAGTGAAACTGCTAACAGTTTTACCAGTGAAAGAACACACTTCAGGTTGGGACATTTTTTTGGTCACTCAAAGACTTTGGCAGTTGTATATTATTACCAATTTCTAAATTGGTTACCACTGATGGAGGTCTTGCAATGATGTGCCGTTATAACAGATTCATTGCCAAATGTGAGTAGGAGGAAACATTTCCCACATACCTTAATTATCACTGCATAATATAATGTTATTTGTGAAATTGCTGAACATGAAAGAGGATGTGGATATGTTAGTGAAAAATTGCCTGTTCCATTTGGGCAAAATCCTTTCAAAAAGATATGTTTATCTAGAGGTAGCTGACACAAAGCATAGACAGAGATCTGTTGCTGTGCACTGATGTCATTTGGTTACATTGGGATAAAATCTTGCATCTATTTAGAGAGCTGCTGTCTGAGATAAAGGAGTTTCTCCTAGTTACAAAAAATGCAAAATACAGACAATTTGAAGACAACCATTGACTTTTAGAGTTGCCATTTCTAATTGATTTGACCAAATTTTAATTGAGGTAAATTTAGAGCTGCAAGGTAAAGAGAAAATTGGTTGACATAATCCGCTTTCGTGTGAAAAGTACAGTTGCATTCCTCAAAGCTACATTTGCATGGATTCAGCTAGTGCTTCAAGTTTTGTTTTTTTGGAACTTTCTGGAATATTTTTTCTCAAATATTTTCAGTCCATGGGTGGTTGAATCCATGAATGCGGAATTGTTGTTTACAGAGGGACCACTGTATTTTCACAGGTTTTATAGTTTATTTTTATTTTTTATAGAATTTAAAATTAAAAACTTGTCATATAAAGTGAAGTACTAACTAAGTGAAGAATTAAAGAACCCATATCTGCAAAGATTAAAAAAAAAAAAATTGTCAGTAAAAAAAAAGTCAACGTATTACAAACCAGGATTTACGCAATTGAGCAGTCATAGTCAGAGTTTCAGTTGCATTGCTGGAGGCGCCATTAATCCATGTAATGGACAATTCAAAATGTTTTAAATTTTGGAAGAATTGCTGGCAATTGCTTATAATAAAGACTTTGGCATAGTAAAGCACTTGGGCACATTGGCCTGGGAGGCAAGAATTAATTTGGCTGCTAAAGTACCAAGAGACAATTATTTATGTTTAGGAGGTTTAAGTGGAAGCATAGAGATGAGTAAAAGAAGAAAATCTTGAGGCAACATCGGAATATTTAAAGAAAGAAAACAATATAGCAAGTGACATACTATACATGGGTTATAAAAGAAAAGTCAAGAGGGTAGTGCCAGGTTAGCCAAGGGGACATAATTGACAAAGAGAATCAGCAACGGAGGTAATCACGTGGTGCTCTCAACAAATAGGATACAGTTTATTGTGGAGAGTACGGATTTCTTGAGCAAAACCTTGTATTGGAGAAAATAGTGTCACATGAGAGAGGGGTAAAGAGAGAGGAGAAATATCTGTGGTCCAAAGAGAAATCCTGGACAGAGGTTTGGAAAATGTTTGCAATGACAAAGTAGAGAGTACAAAGAGGTTTTTTTTTTTTTTTCTTCTTTCCTTCCATGGGGGAGAGGGAACAAAATAGTGAATGTTTTGGTAGAGGGGTGATCAGAGAAATTTCACATGTTCTGAATATTGATTCAAGTTGTAGGCAGAAAAAGAAACTAGAACATGGTGAATTAAAATGAGCTTGTAAAGACAGAAGCATCATAAGACTTGAACAAGCAAACAAATCCAGCAGTGCACCAATTTCTGTACACTGACTAAAATGAAATACAATTCTCTGGCCGCCTATTGTGAAAGTGGATTATGAAATACTAGACAAAGAGCCCGTTTCGACAATGTAAGATGAAACGGGCACGAGTTTGTGTCAGCAGTGTATGAAGAACAAATGATAAGTTACGAAGAAGTTGTTTTATAATGATTGTAGTCCGTTTTACTCATTACTGTACAGGCTTGTACAGTTAGTTGATGAATTTTCCAGGCCTATAGTATAATATTGAATGATGAATGTTCCAGTACAATATGGAATAGTAATAAGTATAAATCCGCCGCCTGCCGCGATGTTGGGGTTGAATGTCGGTCTTGTAAGGTTTTTCGGGCGACTGCGCATTCGGCTTCGGACGGACAGACGTGAATGAGTGAGTGAGGAGGCAGGCGAATTATGTATTAGATGGGAGTGTAAGAGAGCCACTTTCCAAAAGTCAGGCCAGTATTTAGTAGAAGGGGAAAGTGGCAGAATAGAGTTCATGAAATTAAAACAGGGTATAATTTATTTTGCTAATGGCAAGATGGGATTGAAAAGAAAAAGTTTGAACCATTTGGTAATGGTGACTTGCACATCTGTGAAGATGCAACAGTAGTTGTTAGATGATATGCCTGAGACTAAGGAAATAATATCAACTCCTAAATATCTTTGACCACTTGCTATATAACTAAAGTTTGAAACTGTAATGTGCGTCAGAAAATGTTAATTATAGATGGATAGAGTCATACAAGGGGCTACTGGAAAGGCTGCCACTCGCGGCAGCGCCTGAGTCATAAATGATGAATTATGGATGGCAGTTGCATGCTCTGTCTCTTTCTAATGGGGAATGTATTTGAGATATAAATTAGACAAGAGGACCATTTTAAATAATTTTGGTCATATTTGCAAATGCCCCACCAAATAAAGGCCATTCTGTTTATGTCTTACCATAAGAATTGTCAGTTGATGCAATCAAAAACCTAGAGACAAAAACTTTATTCAAACACTGCAAACAAACAAGTCTCTTTCAGAAGTGATCCAGGCTCTGTGTGTACCCGTAGGGCACAGCTCTGTCTCTCAGTAAAAAGAATAGAAAACCTTCCTCTTCATAAGGGTGTGCCATGGAAGCGGAAGCCCCAACAGTAGCAGAAAATATTGAGGAGTTGGTGAAGAGAAACAAGGCAGTGAGACAAAAGGACAGCTGTAGTACAGGCTTTTAAATGTTCAAAGCGCCGCAAGAGATGCAGATCATGCGGCACGGCAGCAGCAACAAGCCTGCAGCTGATCTATCTATCTATCTATCTATCTATCTATCTATCTATCTATCTATCTATCTATCTATCTATCTATCTATCTATCTATCTATCTATCTATCTAAATAAACTCTATTTGTTTCCCATTGAAGCACCGTTTAAGAGGGGTTTCAGAGGAGCGACCACATCTCCTTGGGGGTCCATTCAGCCTGTTCACAGCATGTTATCAGAGGCTAACTGTGACTTTCTGTAAGCAAGTGGGCAGGACTTTAACTAATAATTTTACATTTGTATTAATGAAAGATAGCTCTATAACTCTGACAAGGTTTACCTCACTTTTTAAAGTAGAGCAATAACTGCTATATTCTAGGGGTTAGATTTGCTGGAAGTGGAGGCCTTACTAATCATCTCAAAGAGGGTAATGTATCAATGTTTCCAGAATGCAGAAATTAACTCAGGTAGGAGCCCATCCATCCCTGGGGCCTTGCCTGTACTCAGTCTTAACGCCTCTTTAAGTTCAGCCACAGGGAAATAGAAGGTTGTTGAGGAATGTTGTTAATAGGTAGTTTAGAGTAATACTCTAAACATGAATTATTGATTGTATCAAATAATTTCTAAATAAAGTCAGATTTTGTGTAAATTGAAGATGCCAAGGTAAAGGAGGCCGTTTTCTTGATCCTAGAAGACAACCGCCAGCTTGGCTCGGCCCCAGAGGCATAACTGTTCCTAGTACAATGGGTTAAGAATTCAGCGCTTTCAATTTAAAGGCTAAAAATTTGAGATTACTGTTGAAAAGGTGAACAAAACTGTGCCATCATCATTCTCATGTTTAGTCCATCACTTAATCATCAATTGCTCTAACGTGTCAATTACATTTTTACAAGCCAATTCTTGCATTTTATTATCAGACTGTCTCCAGTCTATATCTGGCATAATCTGGTTTTTAGGACGAGCTTTTGGCAGTGGGCCAGTGTGTCTGGTTTCCTGACACAGATTAACTGTGTTAGGCATATTTGAACATTATGTAACCATTAATGATGACAGACACACAAGTCATGAACTGAGCAAATGGTCAAATTGGGCACATTTAATTTATAAATCTAACATTTTTGTACCCAATCCATTTGGGCAAAACTGATTTTTGAGAACTTGGACAACTAAATTCATTTTTTATAACTGAAAATTGTTCATTTAAAAATGTTAGAAAATTGAAAGGCTTTTAAATTTTGCTCGGATTTCATTTACATTTCCTTTACGTTTTATTTGTGATCTGCTGTTGCTTTCTCCTCAGATAAATATAAAATGTAGGTTATCTGTGGCATTGTGAATTACTTTTTCACAAATAGTTTTAAATGGAAGTGCAGTAACATATTTATGGGCTTTGTTAAACGTATCTATTGTTATTCTTAAAAGTTGTTTGTATGTGTCTATTTTCTTCGAATGAGCGCCAAAATTGTGTTTTTTTTTAATAGTTTTTAAATTGTGTGTTTTCTTACCTTTCCGACATTGATGAATGAATAAGGAAATTTGGCCTCTGTCCCACCACATATGTATACCCCAAAGAAACAGCAGGTTTCTACACACTTTTATCAACTTGAGTCAGATATAAAAGAAAAAAAATGCTTCAGTTACACCTTATTCTAGGAGTGCCAATTATTGTGTCAAATGTTTTGTTAAAATATTTTTTTCTTGTTGAGATCAGTTATTTCTTTTTTCAGAATAAATTTACTTCAGTTAAAGGTTGGCTTTCTGTCATTTCTTACAGTGAGAGATTAAGGTAATTCAGTAGAAGGTGAATTTTGTTTTACAACCCCTTTTACTCATGTTTACCAAGGTGCCAATAATTTCTGTCATTACAGTCTAGTAGGCTTGGGCGGTAATATGGTATCCCGCGGGATCTAAAAATAGCAACGGTATCAGTTTCAGTACCGTTATACCGTCATAAAAACAATGCACTTATATGGGAGACAAGGATTAAATATTAAATATAATTTATTTAATGCCTAAAAATGCGTATGCGTGGTTGTCATCACGTGACAGCATGGAGGAGAAAGAGAGAGGTGGGGAAAGATGGCGAGTCGTGCACCAAGTGACCTGGTCTCGAAAAAGAACACAACTTCTGCAGTTTGGCAGTATTTCGGGTTTCGACAGAACGAGAAGGGAGAGGCGATAAATACGGACGAGGCAATTTGCAAATTGTGCAAAAAAAGGTGACCGCGAGAGATGGAAATACCTCGAACCTAAGGTCGCATATACGAAACCACCATCCACTCACTGCTGCGAGGATGGACCCAAGTTCACTCAGTGCAACAGTTTCAACGCCTCCCGATGCAGGACCAACAACATCTAGGTCCACCGCCAGTACGCAGCCGACGATAATGGGGGCCTTCGGGTAAGCAACAAAGTACAAAAGGGACAGTGTCCGTTGGAAAACCTGTACTGATGCAGTGACAAAATACTTGGCGAAGGAAATGGTCTCTTTCCACACAGTGGAAAAAAAGTCCTTTACGGACATGGTAAAGGTCCTAGATGCCCAGTACGAGCTGCCTGGACAGAAATATTTCTCACAAACAGCCGTCCCACATTTATATAGTAAAGTTAGAGACAATGTTCAAGTGCTGCTGTCAGCGGCAGACAGTTATTCCTTAACAACTGACATGTGGTCGTCAGTTAACATGACACCATATATGTCTCTGACTGTCCATACTATTACACCTGACTGGAAACTTGAATCCAAATGCCTCCAAACTACGTATTTTCCTGAGAGTCATACAGCGGACAATCTTGCTGCTGTGCTCAGAGCTGCACTTCAGGAATGGCAACTTGATGAGAAAAAACTTTCAGCCATAACCACTGACAACGCTGCCAACATTCATGCCGCAATCAAGTCCCTGCATTGGCCGTGGCTATACTGCTTCGGTCACAATCTAAACTTGGCTGTCACAAATGGATTGCATGACCAGAGGCAAAAAACCGAGCGTGCCCTCGGACTATGCTGTAATATTGTCGGGGCCTTTTCACACAGCTGGCAACGTAAGCATAAACTCCACAAGAAGCAAGTGGACTTGGGACTCCCAAAACATAGTCTCATAACGGTAAACATAAAACGTGCAGAGTTCCTCAGGGGCAGGGGCTCAAATATAAAAAAAAAGGAGCATATATATATATATATATATAATATGCTTTGCATCACATAAATAAATTATATTGAAAAGTAGGCTATATTAAAATAGAAAACCATTTTTTAAATTGTAATTTTTTTCCTGTATTTTTTATCAAATAAGTGCAGGCTTGATGCACATAAGGGACTTATTTAGCCTAAAATTAATGTGCATGCAAATTTGACCAAATCGAATAATATACATTAATGGACTTATTTATTTATGCATTCATTCGTTTATTTATGCCTATTTATTCATTCATTTGTTTATTTAGGCCTATTCATTCATTTAATCATTTATTCATCATTCATTAATTCATCCATCCATCCATCCGTCGGCAGGACTGCGCAACTCGCTGGGGCTCCAAACTGGCAGTGGTGGAGCGCATCCTGATGACAGAAGGAGCAGCCTGTCCCTGACCTGGCAGGACATGGACGTCTTGAAAGCTGTTCACGAAGCACTGAAACCAGTCGGTGACTTCACTGATATTTTGTCAGGAGAAAATTATGTGACCAGTTCCTGTATCCTCCCCATACTACAGCTGTGCAGGGACAATGTGTTAGGTGCGTCAGAAAATGACCTCCAGCTAACAAAGTCAATAAAAACTGGAATTCTAACAAAGCTGGAGGCCAAGTATGAATCCAATTCAGTGCGCAAAATATTGCAAAAATGCACTTTCCTCGACCCTCGTTACCGTGGAGGATATGAGACGGATGACAACGCATTGGCTGAGACCAAGGCTGAATTACAGGCTGAGATCGTGAGCTTAGAGGCAGCAGGTCCAGTGGCCATCAGAGTGGAAGAGGGAGAGGCGCAACCTGCACCCTCACGAAAAAAGATGACTCTGGGAAGTATGCTGCAAAAAAAATCTGATGCAATGGCAGGTCCCGTCGGCATCGGCACCGTAGAGGACCGAGTCGGAGCTGAAATAACAGCCTACTGTTTGGAGCCAGTTACTCAAGGAGACGAGGACCCACTTCTCTGGTGGAAAAATGCTGCCGGGCGTTTTCCCCAGATGTTGCGAGTGGCACGAAAGTACCTGTGCGTCTGTGCCACAAGCACACCATCGGAGCGGGTTTTCAGCACCGCAGGTAAAGTTGTCGGTCCACAATGTGCCCTGTTAAAGCCGGACAAAGTAAACATGCTGGTTTTTCTAGCGAAAAATCTTGACTAGATTGATGCCACTTGCCATTCGTTCCTGTTCGCACTGTGTTTATTTTTATTTATTTAATTGATTCAGGTATTTTTATTTGGTTTACGTTAAAAACAATATTGGAAAGAAGACTGGAAAGAAGTTTTTGTTTAGGACTATTGCTTTGCAATACTTTTTATAATATGGATGATGTTTATGTTAATTCAACTCTGGTTGACTGTTGTGGGTCTATTTGCACTTTTTTATAAGCTGCTCTTCTTTGTTATTAAAAGTTGTTCAGGCGGTGTGATTTAATTTAATTGATTTATGTGCGCGTCTCCGCGCGAAAACTGTTCTGGATGTTTGTTAATTTAATTCTGTTTGACTGTTGTATTTGCACTTTTTTATAAACTGCTATTTGTTGCTAATAAAAGTTGTTAATATTGTTCTGCATGTTATTTTGTTATTGTTTCAGTATTAGTGTTTGATATTCAGTTTCTGAAGGTTTAGGCACAAGCCAAAAGTTTGGTGACGCTGTCTGAGCCTTACGTCACATTTTTTTTATTATTCACGGTAATACCGTATACCGAGGTAAAATAGGGAGGAGGTTTGACGGTATCAAAATTTGGATACCGCCCAACCTTACAGTCTAGTAAAAATAAATTTTGAAAAATCTCATAAGGTACTATACTGTAGATGTTTACATATTAACTCTTTTAGGGCGGATGTCGACTTTTGTCGACAGGTGGGGTTGAGGGCGCAAAAGTCGACATCCAGGGGTAGAGGGTGACAATCAGCTGTTAATAGCGATAAAACTCACTATTACGTCACAAGCATTCCCTCTCTGCTCATAGGAATGTTAGACTCATTGACTCGGCATCTAATCCTTGCGTGTGTGTGTGAGATGGCATCGACATCTCACAAGGAAGCGAAGCGAGTGCAGAAAAGAAAATACTCAGCAGATGATGTTTTGCACATTATCACTGAGTCGGACTCTGATTTTTCAGAATCTGGTTTTGTTGACAGTGATCAGGAGATCGAGCAAGAGAGTGAGAAACTGGCATCAGCTGATCAGACACCAGCCGATGCCACCCCATCTGATCGGCTGCCAGCTGAGCACATTCGTGCAGCCAACGCACCTACGGCATGGTTCGTGTGGGAGGAATACCCAGACATTGATCCGTGGGAGCCAAACTGGCTACCGGACTTCACAAGACAGCATGGCTTGCTGTTGGACACGACAGATTACCAACCGCTGGACTACTTCAGGCTGCTCTCTCCTGATGCTGCTTTTCAGCTACTGTCAGACGAGACAAACAGGAATGTACAGCAATTTTTTGAATCACGGGCTGCGCTTAAACAGCATTCTCGTTTTTCAAAGTATAAACCCATAGCAAAAGGGCTTTGTGGCATTATAAAGAGATGGGACTAGACTGGTGATATAACTATAGGGAGCATTGGTCCAAACAAGCTTTGTCCCCTGGTGGCTTTGAACAGGTTATACCACGTGATAAGTACATGCAGCTGCCAAGTTTTGTTCACTCCTGTGATAACCAGAAGCAAATCCCAAGGGGTGAGCCAGGCTATAACCCCATGTATAAAGTTCAGCCCCTGCTTGACATTGTGGAACCAACATATAAACAATTTTATCAGTCTGGCTGTGATTTGTCTGTGCATGAATCTATGATAAAATAAAAGGGACACCTTTTTTTCTGACAATATATGCCAGACAAGCCCACAAAGTATGGCATAAAGGATTTTGTACTGGCAGAAGAAAACACTGGTTTCTGCCTGAAAGTAATTACATATACAGGAAAGTATTTCTTTCAAAGAGAGAACTGTCCCTTGACAAGTCAGGTTGTGCTGGAGCTGCTTCAGGGCTATGAACATTTGGGTCATGTTGTGTACATGGACAATTTTTATACATGCCCAGAATTGTTCATGCAGCTACAGAATAGGGGAAGTGAAGCTTGTGACACAGTGAGGGTGAACAGGAGACACGGGCCTTCACAGTTGAAGCCATACAGGCTATAGAGGAAAAGAGATGACAGTCCAGTTTTCATATGGGCGGAAAACTTGGTGGCATTGGCATGGCACTATGTCAAATGGGTGACTTGTCTCTGCAGTACACACTAACAGTATATGTGAGAAAGTGCAGCAACAGACAATTGAAAAGGAGGCACCAATGCAACATATATTGTAAGCAGTGCAATGTGGCAATACATGCAATTGGCTGCTTTGAGCGATATCATACTTTGCAGGACTTTGCTGTTTAACATGTATGTGAAATCATATAGTATGCAGGCTCATACAACATGCAAGACAGTAACATTTCTCAAAAGTAAATATTTTTTGCTGATTTGATATGTTAAACAATAATGTGTTCTTTTTTTAAAAGAAAGTTAGTTTCCGGAAAAATATTCAGCCGTGGGAGAAAAGAAACAAACAAATTAGCCCTAAAAGAGTTAAATACTATGTTTACATTGTAAACAACAAATTTGTGTTACTTTTTGTAGTAAAAAACAGACTTTATTCTCTTATAGCAGATTTTCATAAATTGTAGGTTGTGACCTACATTGGATTACAGCCATGATTGTGTAGTAAAATTATCCAAATTTGTCCAAGTACAAATTCTGTTGTGAGTGATATCCTGCTCTCTATTTGGCATACTTTCTTGAGGTAGTATACAATCTGATTCACTGAATATAAACAACGCTGTTAATTTACCATACAGAGCTTGTCGTTTCTCTGGTGTGAAAATAGAAATAGGGGAGAAAGGACTAAATGACACAGACAAGCTTGTGAGGCACAGGAATGTGACTATTTTTAAGGTGGTGTGGGTGGGGTATGTTTGGGGTCTATATTATGAAATTGCAATGTTTTATATTAAATACAGTTTCAGTGGTTAGGTATAACTGGTTGGTGCTTCATCGTGTGTTTGCTGTTAAGTAAATATAGAATCTAACAGAAGTGCAAGGTAGAATTTATATTAAGTTTAAAGCTCCTCAATGAGTATAAATTCCTTCTCTTCACACTATTTTAAAATGGCTTGATAAATATCGGTCTACTGATAGTAAAGAACATTTTTGCTGGACCATTGAACTGTTTAAAGAACACCAGAAATTTTGGAAAAATAGTGTGACAGGCTGTAGAGTGGAGTTCACCTTTCAATGCAGCTTCAAGTCAATAGCACTAAACACTTCAGACTGCACTATTTATTGAATTCTTTATTAAGATTTATTCTATCACTTGCTTTCTTTTTTAACTTTTTTTTTCTAGTTTGTCTATGAAGTAATTTGTTGTGTAAGTTCCAGTTGAGTGTATGCAATGTTATTTTCTTGAAATAAAATTTAACAAAGGATTTATTCTTTCACCCATATATAATACAAATAGTGCATACAGTTTTAGGAATAATTTGGCTACAGTGGGGCAAAAAAGTATTTAGTCAGCCACCAATTGTGCAAGTTTTCCCACTTAAAAAGATGAGAGAGGCCTGTAATTTTCATCATAGGTATACCTCAACTATGAGAGACAAAATGAGAAAAAAAAATCCAGAAAATCACATTCTGATTTTTGAAGAATTTATTTGCAAATTATGGTGGAAAAAAAGTATTTGGTCAATAACAAAAGTTAATCTCAATACTTTGTTATATACCCTTTGTTGGCAATGACAGAGGTCAAACGTTTTCTGTAAGTCTTCACAAGGTTTTCACACACTGTTGCTGGTATTTTGGCCCATTCCTCCATGCAGATCTCCTCTAGAGCAGTGATGTTTTGGGGCTGTCGCTGGGCAACACGGACTTTCAACTCCCTCCAAAGATTTTCTATGGGGTTGAGATCTGGAGACTGGCTAGGCCACTCCAGGACCTTGAAATGCTTCTTACGAAGCTACTCCTTCGTTACCCGGGCGGTGTGTTTGGGATCATTGTCATGCTGAAAGACCCAGCCACGTTTCATCTTCAATGCCCTTGCTGATGGAAGGAGGTTTTCACTCAAAATCTGACGATACATGGCCCCATTCATTCTTTCCTTTACACGGATCAGTCGTCCTGGTCCCTTTGCAGAAAAACAGCCCCAAAGCATGATGTTTCCACCCCCATGCTTTACAGTAGGTATGGTGTTCTTTGGATGCAACTCAGCATTCTTTCTCCTCCAAACACGATGAGTAGAGTTTTTTCATCTGACCATATGACATTCTCCCAATCCTCTTCTGGATCATCCAAATGCTCTCTAGAAAACTTCAGACGGGCCTGCACATGTACTGGCTTAAGCAGGGGGACACATCTGAAACTGCAGGATTTGAGTCCCTGGCGGCGTAGTGTGTTACTGATGGTAGCCTTTGTTACTTTAGTCCCAGCTCTTTGCAGATCATTTACTAGGTCCCCCCGTGTGGTTCTGGGATTTTTGCTCACTGTTCTTGTGATCATTTTGACCCCACGGGGTGAGATCTTGCGTGGAGCCCCAGATCGAGGGAGATTATCAGTGGTCTTGTATGTCTTCCATTTTCTAATAATTGCTCCCACAGTTGATTTCTTCACACCAAGCTGCTTACCTATTGCAGATTCAGTCTTCCCAGCCTGGTGCAGGTCTACAATTTTGTTTCTGGTGTCCTTTGACAGCTCTTTGGTCTTGGCCATAGTGGAGTTTGGAGTGTGACTGTTTGAGGTTGTGGACAGGTGTCTTTT
The DNA here is from genome assembly GCF_900747795.2 of Erpetoichthys calabaricus. Classification (NCBI taxonomy): domain Eukaryota; kingdom Metazoa; phylum Chordata; class Cladistia; order Polypteriformes; family Polypteridae; genus Erpetoichthys; species Erpetoichthys calabaricus. Next base: position 124,044,732 of record NC_041397.2, on the reverse strand, counting down.
ATATTGATAACGAGTTCGAACAGGTCCCATTAATACAGGTAATGAGTGGAGGACAGAGGAGCCTCTTACAGAAGAAGTTACAGGTCTGTGAGCCAGAAATCTTGCTTGTTTGTAGGTGACCAAATACTTATTTTCCACCATAATTTGCAAATTAATTCTTTAAAAATCAATGTGATTTTCTGGATTTTTTTTTCTCATTTTGTCTCTCATAGTTGAGGTATACCTATGATGAAAATTACAGGCCTCTCTCATCTTTTTAAGTGGGAGAACTTGCACAATTGGTGCAATACTTTTTTGCCCCACTGTGTGTGTGTGTGTGTGTATATATATATATATATATATATATATATATATATATATATATATATATATATATATACACACACACACACTGCATTCTAAACTAGAGAAACTCTGAAACTCTACAAGTGCTATAAAATTCGATAATTAATTTGTGATGCTTCAAAATGGCTCTATCATATTATCTGCCTTTTCACTTTTTCAGTATTTTTTTCAGTATTTTGTGCATGCATATTACACACCATAGAAAGTGCTGGTTGGCACTGTAAACTTGGTATTGATGTGCCGGGAAGGAAATTGTCTGGCTGAGGTATTATAGCATAAATCAGAAGATGTACTGTGACTTTTGCTCTCAGGCTGGAAAAGAAATAGTTGGCAAAATGGTGTTTATCACTTAAACAAAAATTATTTCTAAAAGGAAACAGTGAATAAACACAGTGACAGTCAAAAATATAAAAATGCTTATGATTGCAATCTGGCAAAGCATACACCTCAGGAAACTCCATTAGCACAGGCAGTATATCAAGCATTGGACAAACAGTGGACAAAGAATCAAGAGCTAAAAATAAAATTAATGCAGACTGTATGATTGAATGTGAGGAACTGCTATTCACCAAATTTACCTCTCATATCATGTTCATAAAAAATGAATGGTTTGGTTCTGTCAAACACATATGATAATGACATATTTTGTACTGAGTTCAACAGATGTATTGCAGAAGAAGTCAAATGACAAATACTGAGAAATTTGCTGAAGGCTATTTGAATCTTTTTGGTAACTGACTGCGGTATAGATATAGATATGCCTGGCAGGGATAATGTTATTGTGTATTGTAGGCACATTTCTGGAGGTTAATAAATAACTCTGACCAAAGAAATCAAAACTGGTGGCAAAAAAACTTGCTGCCTTTGCAGCAGAAGGGGTCATTTTGAACACAAGTGCCTCAGGTGAAGTGGAGACACTTTTAGAGGAGACACAGAAAACCCTGTTCTTTCCTTCCATTTTTTACCACACAGACTTGGAACTGGCTATGTTGAACACTCAGAAATCTCTTCCAATGATTGAAAGATTCTACGACTTACTATAGCTGATAGTGAAAACATACCACTTCAGCCCCAAAGAGCTGAGAGTATTCTATATGCACACCTTCTGCTTGAAGACCCAGTGTTGGTTGCCCCACATTAACCAGGCACTTTGTTTTTCTGCACTCGGATCATACAGGACACCCAAGCCTACAGCTGTGCAGCACCATATCGAACACCTGGCTACAAGTACAAAAACACTAACATTAAAGGAAGAACAAAGCACAATAAATGGAACTTGCTTTTTGTGTCATTTTGTCACTTTCTCTGTGACTTGTTTGGGAACCCTCAAAGTTAAGTATTATACTTTAGAAGAATTCTTTAATTTTACCTCAAGCAAGGGATGGAAAGTTGCTAGAGTTTCTGCAGTACACTGGGATAGAATCATTTGCTCAGCATAAAAATGTGGTGCCCCAGTATAACACACGGATCTCAGACAGATTAAAAAGTCGGTGAGTAGTACCGATACAGGCATTACCTTTCAGAATATTCAGCGCAAAGGTTCATGTCTCACCAGCTTTAGAGGTGACCTTCAAATGCATGTTGAGAAAACTGTGGAGGTAATATTCAATGAACTCAAAAGCTAGTTTGAAAATATGAGGGGTAGGTAATACACAGCGAGGAAGCTCGCATGGGTCTGAGATTATTTGTTGCTTATCAGTATTATATCTTGATTCATGGTCAGATGATTTAACCACTCTTTGAGAAAATGAGATTAATACTTTAACTGGTATCAAGAAATCTTGGTGAAGAATGCATGTGTTGTTGAGGTTAAACAGATGGAACGGAGAAAGCTAAAAATTTTGATTAAAGACCAGTTCTCCGGCAAGTCTAACAGTTTGTGGAGAGTCTTATTAATAACAATAATTCTTTACATTTATATAGCGCTTTTAACAAAAAGCTTGTTTTCTCAGATTTCCACAACATAGATAGATAGAACCTTATATGTCCCCAGGAGATATGTGGCTTTTTACAGAAGTCCTTTAAGTAAACAAATACATAAATAGGTCAGTAAATAAATATATATTCACACACACTTTGGTCTGAACACCCACCAGAATGACTATAATACGAGAATATTCAAAAGATTGAAAATTTCTGACTTGCCTGTCATAGTCACAGTGAGGCATTCTGCAGAGCACTATTGCTGTTGGTATAAAGGAGCCACAGAAGCATTTCTTGACATACTTCTGCCGAATAATTTGTTGGCTGAAAGTTCTCAGTGTTTGGGTGTCCATGAGGATGTGCAGCATTCTTCATAATGGCACTCAGTTTTGTTTCAGTGCTCTCATTTGATATGACCCTTAGGACGTCTAGAGTGCATCTTATAACTGAGCATGCCTTTTCAATTGGCTTGTTGACTTGGTGGGCCTCTCTTAAACTGGTGTTGCCAGCCAAGCACAACACAGAGTAGAAAATCAAACTCGCTACTTCCCACGATAAGGAACACAGTCTCTTAAGGATAAACAGTCAATATTTACAACTATTTCAATTTATTCCGTCTCGAGAGGGTGGTTTGTCTTGCTTTATAGATGATATTTAAAGGTTAGAGATTTAAGATGTATATAACAAACACAACAAAAGCAGCATATAAAACCAAGGAGTACTCAATAAAATTCAGAACTAGGCTCATACATACCAAATTATCTTTAATATGAACAAGAGTTACATCGTTCATGCCTGACGCTGAAGTATAAATTCTCAATACAAGATGTGCGAAATGTGATGCTTGTTTAGAGTCATTCTTTTTAGATATCTGAGTATGATATTCAGTAATTAAGCAGGTACTGCCTCAGCCCGAGGCCAAGACAAAAGAAAAGGAAGGATGGAAAAAGAAAATGCTTTCCTAAGACATTACAAGTTTACTTATGAGTTTTGTGAGTTGCTGTTTTACTGGTAGGAGGAAACAACCATATGAATTTCATAGACCATCACCTATGTGATTTTTTTTTTTTAAGCTTCTTTTGTAAGACAAATCTCTTAAAAAATTCGTATTTCTTTTGTAAGACAAATCTTTTAAAATTTTGAAACTCTTTTAAGGAATGCATCATTGGAAATAGTTCTTATAATTTAATGTATACATCTCTCTTTAATAATGATATAAATCATTATAAACAAAAATGATGAAATGATATAAATAAGTAACACACAAATATGATGCATTAAATTTCTTCACGACTGGAGAAAGTCTTGTTGCAAAAATGTTAAAAAGTTATTGTTAGAATATTTTATTTGGTGTGTTTATGTTACAGACTGTATTGCTTTTCAAAGCATGACTAACGACAAGGAATTCAAATACATGTTTTGAACTTGTTAATTGAAAATTTTATTACACTTTATATTTACACAAATAATGAATCTCTAAATTATTTAGTATTTAGAAAATTTATAGATGTTCAGTTTGAAAAGCATTGTGTATTATATACTTTTTTTAAGCTAAACAGGAATAGTACTAGTAAATCCTGCACACCATCCCTCATATCATAATTTCTTGATTATAACCTGAAAGACCTGTATACTTTTTCCTCCTTTAATTGTGTAAGAAAAGTGACTTTGTCTTTATTTTTAAAGGCCATATTAGCCATAAGACATGTTATGTAATTATTATTGTAATTACAGTAGTTACATGTAATTATTATAATTACATATTTAATTATCAATGTACTTCTTTTCATCAGAATTCTCCAGATTCATGGACAGGTGTGCACCATCCATTACAGCAGCAAGTTCCCAGCTGGTACTTGACTCCTCAAAAGTTGCAGGTATTCAGAAAGTTTGCAAGTGGTCTTGAGGTGTTATGGTTTTTTGTATGCGTGTGTGTGTACAGTATATATATATATATATATATATATATATATATATATATATATATATACACACACACAGTGCATCCAGAAAGTATTCACAGCGCATCACTTGTTCCACCTTTTCTTATATTACAGTCTTATTCCAAAATGGATTAAATTCATTTTTTTCCTCAGAATTCTACACACAACACCCCATAATGACAATGTGAAAAAGTTTACTTGAGGTTTTTGCAAATTTATTAAAAATAAAATAACTGAGAAATCACATGTACATAAGTATTCACAGCCTTTGCTGAATACTTTGTTGATGCACCATTGGCAGCAATTACAGCCTCAAGTCTTTTTGAATATGATGCCACAAGTTTGGCACACCTATCCTTGGCCAGTTTCGCCCATTCCTCTTTGCAGCACCTCTCAAGCTCCATCGGGTTGGATGGGAAGCGTCGGTGCACAGCCATTTTAAGATCTCTCCAGAGATGTTCAATCGGATTCAAGTCTGGGCTCTGGCTGGGACACTCAAGGACATTCGCAGAGTTGTCCTGAAGCCACTCCTTTGATATCTTGGCTGTGTGCTTAGGGTCATTGTCCTGCTGAAAGATGAACCGTCGCGCCAGTCTGAGGTCAAGAGTCCTCTGGAGCAGGTTTTCATCCAGGATGTCTCTGTACATTGCTGCAGTCATCTTTCTCTTTATCCCGACTAGTCTCCCAGTTCCTGCCGCTGAAAATCATCCCCACAGCATGATGCTGCCACCACCATGCTTCACTGTAGGGATGGTGCCAGGTTTCCTCCAAACGTGATGCCTGGCATTCACACCAAAGAGTTCAATCTTTGTCTGATCAGACCAGAGAATTTTCTTTCTCATGGTCTGAGAGTCCTTCAGGTGCCTTTTGGCAAACTCCTGGCGGGCTTCCATCTGCCTTTTACTAAGGAGTGGCTTCCGTCTGGCCACTCTACCATACAGGCCTGATTGGTGGAATGCTGCAGAGATGGTTGTCCTTCTGGAAGGTTCTCCTCTCTCCACAGAGGACCTCTGGAGCTCTGACAGAGTGACCATCGGGTTCTTAGTCACCTCCCTGACTAAGGCCCTTCTCCCCTGATCGCTCAGTTTAGATGGCCGGCCAGCTCTAGGAAGAGTCCCGGTGGTTTTAAACTTCTTCCAATTACGGATGATGGAAGCCACTGTGCTCATTGGGACCTTCAAAGCAGCAGAAATTTTTCTGTAACCTTCCCCAGATATGTGCCTCGAGACAATCCTGTCTCGGAGGTCTACAGACAATTCCTTTGATTTCATGCTTGGTTTGTACTCTGACATGAACTGTCAACTGTGGGACCTTATATAGACAGGTGTGTGCCTTTCCAAATCATGTCCAGTCAACTGAACTTACCACAGGTGGACTCCAATTAAGCTGCAGAAACATCTCAAGGATGATCAGGGGAAACAGGATGCACCTGAGCTCAATTTCGAGCTTCACGGCAAAGGCTGTGAATACTTATGTACATGTGCTTTCTCAATTTTTTTATTTTTAATAAATTTGCAAAAACCTCAAACTTTTTTCACGTTGTCATTATGGGGTGTTGTGTGTAGAATTCTGAGGAAAAAAATGAATTTAATCCATTTTGGAATAAGGCTGTAACATAACAAAATGTGGAAAAAGTGATACGCTGTGAATACTTTCCGGATGCACTGTGTGTGTGTATATATATATATATATATATGTGTGTGTGTGTGTGTTTGTAGTTTATTTACATATTCATCTTGCACTGTGTGGCTAAAGGATTAATTACAGAATCAGGCAATTGCCAGCATTTGTTAATTCCAGTTTTACTATCTCCATAATGCATACATTATCATCAAATTCCTCTGAAGTTTTTTTTTTTTTTGTTGTTTTTTTTTTTTAAATTTTTTTTTGGTGCAACTATAAATTTCAAGATGCATGTATTTGATACAGAAAAATATAGAATATGGGTGATATGTCATCATTATGAGGGTGTTCAGAAATTAGTGGTTCATAGCCGAGTAAAAGAAAATTAACCAAGTATGTCACAAACTCTTCATAACACTTGCCTATAGGTCCAAGAAAACATTGGAGTGGCTCCAGAGTCAAAACATGAATGTTCTTGTAGTCTGGTCAAAACAATAATCGTTATTACTATTTGAAAACTGAAGTGCACAATCACTGTCCTAGAGATCTAAATGAGTTCGAGGAAGTCAACCAAGTGAGATGACCAGTCATTGAGAGCTTCTCTTGAAACCCTATAAAGCTGTTGGACTTAAGACTTTTATTGCTGCAGAGTTGGCTCAACCAAATATTAACATGCCAGATCTTAACTAGTTTTTAACTTTAACATCTGCTGATGAATAACTTTTTTTTCTTGTGTATGTGAGTTTGCAATATAAATGCAGATTTGACCATGGTGTGTATCATTTTTAGCCTATCAATATTGCTAAAATATTAAACATTTGTTATACTTCTGTAGGAATTTGAAATAACACATATTTAAATAGAACTGTTATGTGTTGTTAAACATTTATTTACTATTTATAAACTGCTAACAATTTTGAATTTATGAATTCCCCTTAGAGTAAAATATACCAGATTTAGAGGTGAATGTGTCAGTCTTCCTTCTAATTGATTTGTTTAATTAGTTGAAATTTTTTCACTTTTTATTTTATATTCAGAAATGTGTGTTAATGACATTGGAAATTTGTATTTTTTATTATATTCTTAAATGCCTAACTTTTTTTTTTATCATTTTCTTTTAATTGTTTTTAAAAGACATAAAAATCAAAACATCCAGGGAATTATTCTCTGGAAGACTGGTGTCATACGTTTATTCTCCATCACTGTGTGTAAGAGATTTTTTATAATGTGTTTGTTTAATCTCACATAATCTTTGTATTTTCTCCATTTAAATCCACATCTTCCCATTTCTAAACTTTTCAACAATCTTTGTTTGGTATCTTTTGACAATTTTTTTGTATTTTCTTTCAAATTTATAGTTTATAAGAATCTAAATTAATATTTGTGTGTTGATTCTAAGCTTTCTTATTGTAAAGGTATCTACTCTAAGAACACTTTTTCCTATACCCAATATCCCAAACGTGCAGTTTATGGTGATTGACCCAGTATGAGTAAAGGTGTAGTCCATGATGACCTGGTATCCTATTCAGGAAAATAGAAGATTCCTGCTAAGATATTCTCCAGTTCTACAATGCTCTGTATTGTAATAAGGGTGTGGTAAAATAATGAATTAGGGAAAAAGTAATGTAACCATAGGCATTAATGTGATTTATTTTTGTATGAAGTGTGGTGCGTGTGTGTACATAGTTTTAAGAAAAGACATTTGCTGGCTTCACAGCACTACAGCTCAAAAATATGCATGTAAACCCATTCTTCATGTATTTAAAGTGTAGTGCCTGTATTCTAACCAGCCTTCAATGTTGCAAGATAGGCTTCCCTGCTCAAAACCCTGAAAATATATATGAATCATATTCAATAAATGGATGGATAAATAAATGAAAGAATGTCTGAATTATGGTTGAAAATATTTTAAATACTTCAGATTAGTCTTGACTGATCAGACTGTCATGAATGACAATTTTCTCTCTGTTTACTCTTTATTAACCCTATCAAGGATTGTAACTTGTTATTTCATACTTTTTAGTTGTACGTAACATTTGTTATGCTTGCAATATATCAAAGGAGAAAAGAATAAATTTCATTGGGTTTCACCAGGGTTTTTTTTTTTTTTTTTTGAGCATCTGGAACAGCTGCGGAGTAATAGGCACAACCTGAAGCCAGTTCAACTGCACATGCTGGAACAGCTTGAAGGGCAGTTTGCACTGATGCAACAACACCAGCAACAGGTACAAAAGGTTTATTGTTGTAGATAATACATTTCTGTAAATAGCTTAATTTTATGCCTAATTGTACTTCAGTTTTATCTTACCTTTGCCAAAATTATGTAAACTAGGAAATCTTAACATAAGGTAAAACCTATTTTATGTATTATAAATATATTTTGTTGTATTTGCAACATATATTAGAATTAAACCTGTTGCCTTGGTCTTCCCAGCTCAGGTACAAAGCTATAAAAAGGGCAATATATCCAAGTCATCTGTGTCTCCAGAATGATGCATACATGATAAAATATTTCAGAGAGAATTCTGTTTTCCTCTTAATACAGATTGACTGACAGTATAAATAAAATGCATTTAAAATAATTAAACAGTGAATATTTAAACAAAAAAAAAGTAATACCTGTTTTGTATACCCGCCATACCTCGTTGCAAGACAAACCTCCTGTTCTCAATTGACAGCCGTGGAATGGCCTGGACACACAGCCTTGCCAGTTTATCTAAATGAAATGTTTGTAATTCAGCCAGTAAGTATTGTTTTCTGTGACGCTGTCGTGATTGTACCCTAGCAGTCTTTTTCTTTGAAGACTGTTAAATTATCAGTTTTTAATACTATAAATCAGTCACAAAGATTCTGTGATGTGGGTAAGCATAGTAGCGTAGCAGTTTACTCCAGATACATCCTTACAGGAAGGAAACGTTGAATTAGCTTCTAGTATTTGTCATGTTTTGTAGAAATATGTAAACTTCAATTTAATAATTACACTTGAAAGTTACAAGAATATATGGGAATGATCTATTTTTCTGTTAATAAATGTGGTGGGTGCAGAAAATTCTGTGTGTTGAAAGTTCATGTAATGTTAAAAGTCTGTTGCATTCTCCACAAATATGAAAATGGTATTAATTCATTTACAGATTTATATGTAGTTTGGTCAGAAGCTGGTATAATAAATAGTATCTCCAAACTTCCCTTTTCCTTTTCATTCTAGGAATAACCGGAAATTTACCATTCATCAGCATATTGTACATTTTCTTTTTGATATTACAAAGGTATCAAACAACCTTTACCTGAGGCTCCACCCACCAAAATGATGCACACAGTGTTACTGGAGGATATTGCACAATCATCAAACACACCAGAAGTGATTCACAATGGAAGACTGTTAATTATGCCAATATTTGACAATTCAAATAAGGCAAAAATAGAACAAATACTGAATTTTAAAAATAAAATGAAAAGGAAATTTCCTGGCCAATTTGTCAGTGTATCAAAAAATACTTACTTGAAAAAAAATGCAGATTTTAAAAATTGAGTATAATTAACTGACTTGCTTAATTTCATTTTACATTAAAATGCATTTACCATTCTTTTTTCATTGCCTTTAATTGGTGTGTTACGTAAGAGATAGCATAATACAGTTCAACCTCGGTTTGCGAGCATAATTCGTTCCGGAAACATGCTCTCAGTCCAAAGCACTCGTATATCAAAGTGAATTTCCCCATAAAAAATAATGGAAACGCAGATGATTTGTTCCACAACCCAAAACTATTCATATAAAAATGATTAATACAAAATAAAAAGTAAAAATACATAAAACAAATTAACCTGCACTGTACCTTTGAAAAGAATCATGGCTGGTGTGAGTGAGTTTCTAAACTCTTGTGGGATTGCACCCAACGGGACGACACGCGGAAGAGCGTCCCAAAGCAATCGCAGTTTCCCAGCTCTATAGCAGTTCGCCATAAAAGCGAATCTGAAAAGATCACGGACGTGCTATATGCGCTTGCCATCAATAGGTTATACAAGGAACATTATAAATGTGCAGGGCCCTGCCTGACTGCTGTGTCTGTGTACAAATAACCGCGCTGTTGCTGTTTCAAGCTGAGTAAAGCTGGTGTTGCTAAAGTACTGAGACTCAGCTTTGTGTTTTAGGGTGCAAGACGGGGACTCGCACGTCACAGCACACACGCGCGTGTGAGCGCACCCACACACACACACGAGTGCATGCGTGCACATACACACACACACGAGCGAGCACACACACATACATACACCCACACACAGTCACAATGCTAATGCTGTACACCCACACACAGTCACAATGCTAATGCTGTAGTAAACAGTATACGCTCGTACGGATGTTGACTATATGAGTGAGGCACGCCGACTCAGACGGAGAATAGGAGACGATTGCCCACAATCCCGCAGTGAGTGAGAGAGAAGAACCACCAACTCAGTTGTGATCACATGATGCTCAGCAGACAAAGCGTATACATACTACTCATACTGCAAGACCTTGCCCGTTTATCAAGTCAAAATTTATTAAAAATATTTCCCCGTCTTGCAAAACACTCGTAAACCAAGTTACTTGCAAACAGAGGTTCCACTGTACTTTATGGTCTCAAGTCACTTGGTCATTTTTCTGACTGTGAACTATTTCTTAGGAGTACACTTTAAAGTACAGTTTTAAAACTGTTGTTTGTATAGTAAATGAATGATATTTGTGATATACAGTATTTACTGTTTATTGCTGACACCTTAAAATCAGATCCTAATGGGTCACATTAGGTTTTAAGTTTTTATTAAAGTCATATGTTAACCAAGTACTGCTATGCTGATGGAGCATACTTAGATGCTAATAGACCTTGCTTTGTTTTCAAAGTTTAACATTCTTAACAAGCTACCAATTAAAAATTTAAATGTAAGGAAGCCAACGGCAAGCTACTCTAGCTTGGCCCCCATATATACTTATGAGTTTTGATTTTGTAATATCTTTTTTTAGCTTTATAGGGCCAAAAATTCTAGTCTTTTTTCAATAAAACATACAGATGGTATTCTAAGAAGCAGATATCCCCAGTGTTACTCATAGAAATTTCTGATGTAGAGCTTCTTAGATAAATAAGAAAGCAGTCCTCTTTTAAAAGAGGAAAAAAAAAGCTGTCTAGACTGACATCTCGTTAATTTTTATAATCTGAATTATTGTGGATTTCAATTAGTGTTTCTTTAAAATACACACCAAAGAAACTACTTCAGTGTGACTACATAATAGAAGCAACACTTACACTGGGAAAAGATATTCAGTTTTTTTTTTTTGTTTAAAGTGTGCAATATGAAACTAAGAACTTTCATTCATTTGTACTGTAAGATTGTTGCCGATCTGCTTTGGACATGTGTAATGTCACCTTCTACCCTTCATTTGAGCCATTAGCTGACCATAATTAAAATATTACTAAAACTGATCCCTGTGAGCAGGCAATTCAGCACTGCAAAGCTAATTTTCATGTATAATTTGTGATGTGCTGGAGCTAAAACCAAAATAAGCCTTAAAGGAGCCCTCTCTCTCCTTTAGAAGGAAAATCCATGCATTCTTGTGAAATAATAATAAAGAGATTTATTGCTCTTTATAAGGCATTTGTATCTGCATGGAAGCAAAAAGTACAAAGCATCTGCATAGGTATTGGAAAGAAAAAGTTGTTCCAGCTATGCCCTGAGTTGCAACTTCAAAGAAAGGAACGAAAAGATATTTTGGATGCATGAAACATAACAGGATGTTATGTTCCGCTTCACTCTTGCCACAAATCACACCAGTCCAACATTTTTCATCATACATGCACCCAACATAGCCTCCAATATGACACTGGTCTAATGTGAGGCACGCATCTGATCTGTCAGGAGAGTCGTTGTGAGAGGGCAGTATCTCAGGTGCTGCTTCAGTGGTGAATATTCAGAAAGTCAATTGATTTGTTTTCAATAGACACCCAGCTGAATTTGAGTTTGCCATCTTCTGTAGGAATGTAACAGTGGTATTCTTGAGTACCAGGTACACTTTTGGCCATGGAGAATCCCATTCTCTGTTCAGCAATATGAGATAGGACATCATTTGATATGAAAAAAAAGTTTGACATTTTGTATAACTTACTGATTGAAAACTCAATTACAATTACCATTATTGACACATGGCAAATTCAGCCTGTGTTTAGGATGGAAAATAAACATTTACATAAAATATTTGCATAAGAAAAGTACAGTTTGTGTTTTGAGAAAGAAGGGACAATGTTTCATAAATTAAAAAAAAAAAAAAATGAAAAATTATCTGCACTTTCACACGTTACATTAGGATTTCTGAAAATCCATCCATTTTCCAACCCGCTATATCCCAACTACAGGATCACGGGGGTCTGCTGGAGCCAACCCCGGGTAGGGCGCACACACACACCGCACCACACACTAGGGACAATTTAGAATCGCCAGTGCACCTAACCTGCATGTCTTTAGACTGTGGGAGGAAACCGGAGTACCCAGAGGAAATCATGGGGAGAACATGCAAACTCCACGCAGTGATGACCTGGGAAGCGAACCCGGGTCTCCTAACTGCGAGGCAGCAATGCTACCACTGCACCACCGTGCCACCCGTTTTCTGAAAATGAAATCCAAAATTATTCATTGGATTTGAGAGGTCTGCTGTTCAAACCCCTGATACAGTTACTTTCTTCTTTATTGATTTTTTCAGAAAGCCTATGTAGTTATGTGAATAAGGGAAAAAAAATCAAAAAGTCTGTTTTGGATACAAATGTGTTTCCAAGGCCTAAACATAGACCAAAATTTGGCTTAGCTATTTCAAGGGGCTTTTTTGATCATACGGGGTCATCTGGACCAAATGTTTTAATTTCGTCACATACTATACCATTTAATGTACCAGAGTGCAAAGTCTGAGCCTGTTCATTGGTTTAGTTCTTGCGCTGTGGAGTTGTGAAATTTGATGGAATAAAATGAAGGATAAAATCCGCACTCCCTTCCCCTCAGTAAAGTGGCTTGGAAAGTATTGATCTTGCATCAATAAAATTTACAGGGTGTCTCATGAGTAGCATGGGTAAACCTGGTAGATTTTTCCAGAATTTTGTGAGTCCGAAGTGCATGGGCCATTGGTTGATTTGGCATGGGGTGACCCAGTAATTGTATGCATTTTCATTAGCTAAATTTAATATTAAAAGGATATAGTTTCTTGAAATGGAATATTCTGGAAATATAATAACCAATTATCAAGTTATTTGGCACTATAAATGTCCTCATTGATGAATAAAATTTTATTTTTCAGTTTATATGGAATATATATATTACACAGAAGAATTATTATAGCACTGCATTTATAAGCCAATTCTGAGGTACATCAGAAATGCATAAAATGTAATAACTTGACAAAATTGTTTTGCTTGAAAAACATTGTAATGATATACAATTATAATGTTTGATGTCTTTGTTAATGCGAATGATACCTAATACCTTTTTGACATTAATCCACTGTTCCATCACAAATTCTTTTAATATCAGGAATGTTTTTCTTTTGCATTTGCCCTCTTAAATCACAATAATCTCCTTTTCAATTGGTTAAGGTTGGTGATATTTTCTAATTTTAGTTGCTTTTTCCTAATTTTATATTAATCATTCCACATCATTACTTAATAATTAAGTTAAAATAATATGACAAAGTAACCTGCCATCACACTTAATTTTACTGTAATAGTTTCCCTTATCTCGAAAATATAACTTTTTACTTTTCAGTGCATCAGTAAGTTTTAATAAACTCACTTATGATCTCACTGCATTACTTATTCTAGATGTGTTGTAATATTTTTCTAATAATCAGGTTTGTTCTAAAACAGGATTTTCCCACCTCATCTTTACATAGCTAAAATAACATTCAGGATACCAAGGTTTATTTTCTGCTAATGCAAATCATTTATCTTTGATTCCATCTTTATTTTTAATAAAAGATTTGGATAATACAGAGATAGTAATTTCTAAGCAGTTAAACTACAGTTTTCACAATATTTCAAATTTATTTTAATTTAATTTACTTGTACTAGATGAGACAAACTGCAACTGCACAGGTACGACCAACTGGAGTATCTAATGGGCCAACAGTCGACTCATCACTGCCTACAAACTCTGTCTCTGGTCAGCAGCCTCATGTAGCCCTGACTAGAGTGCCTAATGTTCTTCAGCCAGGTGCCCGTCCAGTCTGCCCAGGGCAACCAATGGTGAATGGACCTTTCCAAGCAGGCTCAGTTTCCTGCAGCACAGCTGGACTGCTGGGTAATACAGACACTATTTCTGTAGGCAATAATCACATAACAGGAAATGGAAGCAACGGAAATGTGCCTTACCTGCAGCAAAACTCACTAAGTCTACCTCATAACTGCACAAACCCGACCAGCAGCAGCAGCACAGAGGAGCCGTGGAAAACCCAACACATTAACTCCACTCAGGTACTTATGTTCTGCTTTCCTGCAATTTTTTTTTTTTTTTGCACATTGGTTATTTTCTTTTAATTTTTTTTTTTCCTTTTTGCATTTTTTCTCTTTGTGGCATGTTACATAGTAAGCAGATTATTGTTTGTATTACCTGGCATACAAAACAGATAAGTAGATGCTGTATTATTTTTTAAGTAGTTTATAATTTCATAACCATCCAAAATAATAAATCAAGATTATATCTCTAAAGAAATTGCACTGTATAAGTATTTTGTTATTTCATTAATTTTCTTTAGCCGTAGCAAAAGATTCTGTTAATCTTTGATTTTGGGGTTTACCTACACTGAATGGAGTACTTCTGATGCCTGTATCAAATAATGGTTGTGTACTATGCATCTCATATGAAATGTCAGTATCACTAAATGTTGCTTATGTTCTTTAGAAGCAGAAATGGCTTGGAGTGCAGAAATGGTTATCTGCATTGTCATATAATGGTAATAATGCACAAAAATAATGTTAAGCACTAAATACAATTATTACGTTATTCTTTTGAAGCACCTATGGAGTCCCACTGAATAGCTGGAACATTTTATTATCTACCTGAAATGTTTTTGCTTAACATGGTGAAATTAATTCTCAAGATATGTTCTTGTTGCACTTCATTTTCTTATGATGCGATACATTTTAAATAGTGAAAAAATAAGTTTTGAATATTACCCAAAAACAGGTCATTGAAACAGAAAAAAGATATTTAGTCATGGTAGGGGGAGTGTATTGACAACAATGAACCCTAAGGTTGGAAAGCAAATTGAATCTTCTGTAATAGGTATCCACAATCTATAACTTATAAATCTAATGTAACAAGCTTGAAAAAAGTGTTTTAATTTGACGATTTAGATTAAAATACACAAAATCGTGTTAAAATAAGTTTTTTAATTTATTTTAATCATCACACTGTCAGTAATGTATCATTTAATAAAGTGATCTTGAAAAAGTACAATCAGGGAAGCGAATGTGTATACATAAACAAAAATATGAACAAAGAAGAACAATATACACTATAATGAAAGCACAGAAGTGTTATCAACCTGTGAAAACCATACAGTGTCAGTTAAATAATAAAAAGACAGAAAAACTAGAAAAGATAACAGTATTTGCAGTATCACAAGCCATCAAAGGGCCTTAGTCTAAGTAATCTGTTGTGAAGAACAAGGATGAAATAGACAAGAATTGTATATTTTATGCAATGGGATAGCAGGCTGTCTGTCTGTCTGCTTATTGGTGCAGTGATGAGGAGCTGTCAAGTAAAATTAAGGTGGCCTGGCGTCTATACTAATAAAAGGCAAAGCCCTCACTCACTCACTCATCACTAATTCTCCAACTTCCTGTGTAGGTGGAAGGCTGAAATTTGGCAGGCTCATTCCTTACAGCTTACTTACAAAAGTTAGGCAGGTTTCATTTCGAAATTCTACGCGTAATGGTCATAAGTGGAACCTCTTTTTTTGTCCATATACTGTAATGGACTGCAGCTCAATGGCCGTGGGAGGCGGAGTTGCGTATCGCGTCATCACGCCTCCCACGTAATCACATGAACTGACTGTGAAGCAGTAAGTACAAAACAAGGAAGAGCGCTGAAGAAAACATTCATTACACAATTGAGAAGGCAGCGAAACGATAAGAAGTGAGCGAGTGACGCATACAAGCATATTCATAAGTGCAGCTACTGCGGAAACAAAGCACGGTGTAAACCGTAAGTTTAAATTAAGTTTATTGAAACGCTCCCGCTGCCGTTTGCAATACCATATTCGCGACATACAAGTTTAATGAGAAGACACGAGGTATAAACGAGACTTTGGATCACTTTGTAATGGAGTTAAAATTGCTGTAGCGAGAAACTTTTAAGTCCCGGGTCTTAGCTAACATTAAATAGTTCATAGATCTACAAAAGTTTGCCATTGATTTGAGGCAAGATTGCTTTTCTCCTGTACAACTATGCATTCTCAACAGTAAGCTTGCACGGCTTGGTCATATTACAACCGGACTGCTGAACTAACAACGTGGTATACAAACAGAACTATAACAATCGTGATAAACGAACAATAAAACAGCGGAGAACCTGTGGATTAAATAAAAAGGCTGCTTCCTTGGCAAAGCAAGGAAAAAGGATGACCTTATATGGCGTTCGTTTATAAAACCGCGGGGAAGCTGTGTAAAGTCTGCTTCACAAAAAAACAGCAGAGCGCCTTATATGAGCAGGCAGTCAGCTAAAGAAGGGAATCAATAAATAACTATAATCGTAATAAATGAACAAAAAATAGCAGAGAATCCGCGTACTACATAAAGGAAATGGGTACCTGAACAGAAAAGTGAGTCTCAAATAGCTACACAATAACTATAACAATCGTAATAAACGAACAGTAAAACAATACAGAACCGCTAAGCAAGGAGAAAGGACGGCCTTATATATGTGTCTGTATGTGTGTGTGTATATATATATATATATATATATATGTGTGTATGTATGTGTGTGTGTATGTATTTATGTGTATATGTATATGTGTGTGTGTATATATATATATATATATATATATATATATATAAAATATTGTCACGCTTGGGTCACAGATTTGCACAGAGACACAGGAGGTTGTAGAAAAGAAAGGAACTTTATTCAAAACCCTGCAAACAAACATTTGTCTCATTTCAAATGTTTAAACGTGCTCCTCCATGACAATTCAGAGATTACAGTTTCCCCAGGAGGAGAGAATGTCTGGGAGAGGGGTAAGGAGAAGCAAGAAATCAGTTTTAAGCAACTGAGAGAAGCCCGTACAGGCTTTTTGACAAGGCGGAGTACCGCGCGGGAGGCAGATTACGCGACAGAGCCGGCCAGGAGGGAAAGGAGAAATGTGAAGGTAGTCTGTCTATGTTTCCTAGGGTTTTTCCCAGGGGCATCTGTGTCTTTTTGGGGGTACGATTAGCTTCGCAGCTCACAATATGTATATATATGTGGATGTGTATATGTAGATATATATGTATATATATGTAGATATGTATGTATGTATGTATATGTATATATATATATATATATATATATATATATATATATATATATATATATATATATATATATATATATATATATATATATATATGGGCGGCACGGTGGCGTAGTGGGTAGCGCTGCTGCCTCGCAGTTGGGAGATCTGGGGACCTGGGTTCGCTTCCCGGGTCCTCTCTGCGTGGAGTTTGCATGTTCTCCCCATGTCTGCGTGGGTTTCCTCCGGGCGCTCCGGTTTCCTCCCACAGTCCAAAGACATGCAGGTTAGGTGGATTGGCGATTCTAAATTGGCCCTAGTGTGTGCTTGGTGTGTGGGTGTGTTTGTGTGTGTCCTGCGGTGGGTTGGCAACCTGCCTTGTGCCCTGTGTTGGCTGGGATTGGCTCCAGCAGACCCCCGTGACCCTGTGTTCGGATTCAGCGGGTTGGAAAATGGATGGATATATATATATGTTTACATAACCTCTTTCGCCCTAATTCTGGGCTCATCAGGCGTACACACTCACTGCACTCCCTTACGGGAATCGAACCTCGGACGTCAGCGCTAGAGTCGAAGCCCCTAACATTGTGCCACGGCGTGTGGTTCGTTTATTTGACAGCATGTAGATCGGGGTAATTACATTCACGGCATTCGTAGTCTGAATCACAATCTGATTGTATGGGTGGTTACCTACCAGGTAACGCTTGTGGTTGGCTAGCAAGTCAGCTTACATCCGCCACGGTGCCCTCAGTTGTGAGAAGCAGATCATAGAATGGTTGAAAATAGTTTACTGTCAAATAATGCAAAGAGTACGCGACACGTGTTTCGCCCTAATTCTGGGCTCATCAGGCGTACACACTCGCTGCATATAGCCAAATTCCTGCGCTTCACAGCGGTGAAGTATTGCTTTTAAATTTTAATTAAGAAGAAAAGAAAACCTTTTTAAATTGAGGGAAAATATACCATTAACAATTTGTTAAGGATCTGTTTTTTTGTGAAGCTGCCTTTACACAGCTTGTCCGCTGTTTTATAATACGAACGCCATATAAGGCCTTCCTTTCTCCTTGCTTAGCGGTTCTGTATTGTTTTATTGTTCATTTATTACGATTGTTATAGTTATTGTGTAGGTATTTGAGACTCACTTTTCTGTTCAGGTACCCATTTCCTTTATGTAATCCGCAGATTCTCCACTATTTTTTGTTCATTTATTACTATTATAGTTATTTATTGATTCCCTTCTTTAGCTGACTGCCTGCTCATATAAGGAGCTCTGCTGTTTTTTTGTGAAGCAGTCTTTACACAGCTTCTCCGCTGTTTTATAAACGAACGCCATATAAGGCCATTCTTTTTCCTTGCTTTGCCAAGGCAGCAGCCTTTTTATTTAATCCACGGGTTCTCCGCTATTTTATTGTTTGTTTATTACGATTGTTATAGTTCTCTTTGTATACCACGTTGTCAGTTCAGCACTCCGGTTGTAATATGACCAAGTCGTGCAAGCTTACTGTTGAGAATGCAATGTATAGTTGTACAGGAGAAAAGCAATCTTGCCAAACTTAATTTAAACTTACGGTTTACACCGTGCTTTGTTTCTGCAGTAGCTGCACTTATGAATATGCTTGTATGCGTCACTCGCTCGCTTCTTATTGTTTTGCTGCCTTCTCAATTGTGTAATGAGTGATCACATGTGCTGCGTTCAGTCAGTTCACGTGAGCTGCTCTCTTGTGTGATGTTGTGATGTCCACGGCTTTATTTCATGTTAGCTAAGACCCGGCACTTAAAAGTTTCTCGCTACAGCAATTTTAACTCTGTTGCAAAGTGATCCAAAGTCTCGTTTATACCTCGTGTCTTCTCATTAAGCTTGTATGTCGCGAATATGGTATTGCAAACGGCAGCGGGATCATTTCTATAAACTTAATTTAAACTTACAGTTTACACCGTGCTTTGTTTCCGCAGTAGCTGCACTTATGAATATGCTTGTATGCATCACTCGCTCGCTTCTTATTGTTTCACTGCCTTCTCAATTGTGTAATGAATGTTTTCTTCAGCTCTCTTTGGGGCTCTTCCTTGTTTTCTACGTACTGCGTTCACAGTCAGTTCACGTGATTACGTGGGAGGCGTGATGGCGCGATATACAACTCCGCCTCCCACGGCCAGCGAGCTACAGTCCATTACAGTATATGGACAAAAAATAGGTTCCAGTTATGACCGTTAAGCTTTGAATTTCGAAATGAAATCTGCCTAACTTTCGTAAGTAAGCTGTAAGGAATGAGCCTGCCAAATTTCAGCCTTCCACCTACACGGGAAGTTGGAGAATTAGTGATGAGTCAGTCAGTGAGTCAGTGAGGGCTTTGCCTTTTATTTGTATAGATATATCTCTATATATAATCTTCATTTGGATCTTGATCTTTGTTTGTCCGTGAATGAATTAGAAGAAGAAGCACTAGATGGCAGTAGAGAGACAGCTAAAACATAGGCATTGCATTAAGAATCTCCTCCAGGCTTATACTACTGAAGACTGTAGTACTGCAGTCACACCTCAAAACACAGACATTCAAACTAAACAAATTGTTGTGCTTTAAATTAACTCATCTTTATATATAATCTTCATTTGGATCTTGATCTTTGTTTGTCTGCGAATTCCACACATGCGTAGACCACCTTCCAGTTTAGTTAGTTGTCGTTTCTCACGGATGTCAACAATGTGCCGGAATAACGAAAGGGGTGGTGGACAGTTTTACGCTGGTTAGCTCCTGAGGCCTGGTTAGAGAATGAGATTGCTGAAAATAAAAGGTACGTGCCTACGTAACATATGAATGAAAGAAAGACAGTGGGTAAAATGAATGACAACATAACAGCACGTTCCGGAAATTATTATTGTTACGTTGTATATATAATTAGTAAAGTTTTATCCATTCTAGATTGGCAGAGGTTGAGTAGTGGTCATTTCGCACACTGACAGAGCGGTGAAAAATACAGAGGTATCTCAAAGCCTGCTTATACAGGTTGACGGTGCTTGATACATTCTTATCATATAGAGAACAAGATGCAGCCCTCCCTAAAGAAACCTAGTATAACAGTCCAATAGAGAACTCATACTTTACTTGATGTTAAGTGTTATTGAAGGTGGGCTTCATCTAAGATTTATGGCTGTTTCATGTGCCATGCTGAAGAACAGAGGGCAGTTCCACTTGATCCTAGCATGCCTCATCTAACTGAACATTTAAACCATTGTCCACACTTACAATTCGAGAATTACATTTAATAAACAAATAGTAAAAATGAGAAAAATACCAGTACCATCGTGTGTGAAGCTACAGAGGAAAGAATCTAGAGTTGCTGATTCAGTGATGGAAAAGTATACAGGCATAAATAATATAGACTCAAAAGGTACAGAAAGGTGTTTTTTAAAAGACCAGTCATATTTTAAGTAACCAAATAAAATCATTGACCTCATTAAGTCCAGCTGTTGGTGTTCAATTTAAAAAACAAAAATTATTCTAAATGCTGGAAATAGTTGTTGATATCACTACGCTTGTTTTGTGATGTTTACAATTTCCATCGCTATCGATTATTTTTTTAGAAACAGTGTGTACCGTTTATACAAAGTGATTGACTAATGAATGCTTATCAGATTAAAATAGTATTAGGTTTTAGTAACATCTTAATTCAGGTAAAACAAATATAAAAAATGTAAAGTTTTATAATTTGTTTCCACAAAGACTGATTGGCAATGTCGCTATGAGAGTATGGTTGAAATATTCTTAATGGCCTTATTTCACCAGTACTAGCAGAAGTGTAAACTGTTCTATTAAATCTGAGTTATTAAGACAGCCAATCTCTCTCTCTCTCTCTCTCACTCTCTCTCTTTCTCTCTCTCTCCAACATATTTTTTATATGTTAATGATAAAGTGTGTGAAATATTTTTGAACAATAAGTTGGTTAATGTATGTATATTTTATTTGAGCATTTGATCACATGAGTAATATTTCCTTGAACATTTATTTTTCAAATCATACCATGTTCTTAATATAAATTAATGCAGTTATTTTCGATAACCCTGTATTTAAAATTTTGATTATTAAAGAGTCAATAGGATTAATTTATCAAATATAAACATGTATAATTTAAATGTGATTTTAAAAAAAAAATGTAATTTAATCTTAAAAAAAACTCTTTGCATGCAGTTTAAAAAATGCATTGTGTTTCTTGAGAAAAGCTATGGAGTTTTACAGATCTGTTTTTGAATATCATTTCTGTATGTGATTAGCCTTTTTTGTGTTTTGAATGGTTAGGTTCTGGTGTCATAAGTACATCAGATAGTGCTTTTGTTTTAATTACTCCACCCAAAATTATATTTTCTTTATATAATGCTTAATCCATGAACTTTGTAGTAGTGCCCAAGGAACAAAAAATGTTTTTCATCAGAATTGAGAGAAAGAAGGTTATGATGTAACAAATCTCAGTGTTGGCCAGTGCTCTATAACTGCAAACAATGTGAGAAACTTCCATGGATTTGGGGGGGTTTGGTCTCATGTTACATCATCGCATGTATTTTATCCAGTTGATAGCTCAAAATATGAAAAATTAATGCTTTATTTGCTAAAATATTGTTAGTTCCTTAATTATCACAAACATAAACTAAAGAAAAACTAAATACTTGTGGGAAATACTTTTAGAATGGAAAACAGGACTTTTCACTAATGAATGATGGGGAGAGACAGGTTTTCTAGTCAAAAAGGCAATCCCATGACTGACTTATTTATGATTTTCATTTATAGCTTTTAAACCACTCTTTAACCCTTTTTATTATAAGCAAGGCTCATTTAGCTATTTTAGACAACACAGTTTCACACACTGTATTTGTCTCTGCTTTTTTATGACCTGAAACATTGTCTGCAACAATGGAGCATAACAAAAAAAAATTGAGGGGCACCCTTCTTACTGTATATTTTTGCTGCAACCATTAAAGAAAAAAATGATCAAGTGTAGTGTCCTAGCCTCTGAACAAAAATTTGCATAGCTCAGAAGCACAATATTAAAGACTATATGTAATGTGTGTATGCAGTCACTAGCCACTTTTTTCAAATCGACCATGTTCTTAATTGTAAATTGTCAAGTAAAGCTTGCAAACAAAATTAGAATGTGTTCTTTAACAAGTTTTCCTCAAATACAGTCATTTCCACAATGAGGAATATTTTCTGTATGTGCATGATACATTTTTATTTTAAAATTCTTTCAGTTAAGAACGTTTTCCTTTACAGGTAATATACAGTAGGGTAATTGTTTTTATGACATACACAAAACATTGTTAAATTACCTATTAATATATATTTTTCCATATTTCA
The DNA here is from genome assembly GCF_900747795.2 of Erpetoichthys calabaricus. NCBI lineage: Eukaryota > Metazoa > Chordata > Cladistia > Polypteriformes > Polypteridae > Erpetoichthys > Erpetoichthys calabaricus. The sequence continues at coordinate 124,022,050 of NC_041397.2, read as the reverse complement.
GGGGCTTCAAACAGGTCAGAGTTCACATTCGGCAGGTCCTAATTGTGAACGACCTCTCTCTTCCACTGGGACATCCCAGCATTTCCAGGCAGCTGGCACTGGTATACAAAATCAGGTTGGACATCCCACCATGCCTAGCAATTCACTAACGCAGGGGGCTGCTCTCAATCACCTCTCCTCCCCTCCTCACTCTGCTACCTCAGGTGGACAACAAGGCATTACCTTAACCAAAGAGAGCAAGCCTTCAGGAAACAATACAACGTCAGTGCCTGATATTAGCAGGCATTCTGAAGGGACAGCTAGCAGCACTGCCACTGTAGAAGGACTTCCTAATCATGTCCATCAGGTGATGGCAGATGCTGTTTCAAGTCCTAGCCATGGAGAATCCAAGTCACCAGGTGTACTTAGTTCTGACAATCCTCAGCTCTCTGCCTTGTTGATTGGAAAAGCCAATAATATTGGGGTTACTGGGACTTGTGAAAAGGTTAATAACGTTCACCCAGCTATACACAACTCAAAAACTCGAGAGAATTCTGTTGCCTCTTCACCCTCTTCAGCCATTTCCACAGCAACCCCTTCTCCCAAATCTGTGGAACAAACCACCACAAACAGTGTTACCAGCCTTAACAGCCCTCCTAGTGGAATGGGACCTACAGTCAATGGAAAGGGTTTGGAGGATTCCCAGAGCCCCACAAAAGTGGACCCTCCTTTAATCAGCCTGAAACCTAAACCTAAACCTTTTGCACCTTCATCATGTGTCTCAATATATCCCAGCTCCACAGAAGTGCTAAAAGCCTGCAGGTAATTACTTATTTTTAATAGTACTATATGAGGATTTTATATATTATATATATATATATATATATATATATATATATATATAATAAAATATGTGTGTGTGTATATATATGTATATGTCTGTGATGTATTTTACTTTTTAAATATCATAGCCATTGTAATCACCAGAGTGCAAGTAGCTGGTCAAATAATATGTGCTAGAATTAAATTTTGGGACAGAGTTTACATTCGGCAGACACCTATTGTGAATGATCTCTATTCAGGTGTGGTCAGGACCTCCTGCAAAATATCAAAATATTACTGAATTGTAGATTGGATTTTGCAAGCTTCCATCTAAGCTGACAAGATTTTTATGCTGTTTTGAATGCTGACTTGCTAACCTATTATTGAATAATGGAAAGTTATTAGTGTAATTATTGATTGAGAATGGCTTTGAGTTTCTTGTTACTTTGTTTTTAAAATTTTACAGTCACAGTGTCTAATAATGATGCATGCCAGGGCTGGTTTCTACCTTGTGTAACTACTATAACGATACATAGCCATCTTCATTTGTTTCAAGTATGGTTGAAACTTTTTAGACATTTGCCTTTGCAGTGTTCCAGAGATCAAAGGTACCTTTGGGGATTACACTTCTGAGTTTTTAAACTTGTTGCTGCACCAATTTTCATATATCTTTTGTTAAACTAATCTCTAGTTAAAATTAATTTTTCCTTATGTGCTTAAGGTAAAAAATCTTTGGAGGAATAATGCTGCATACCGTTAGACCTATATAAATTCTCTAGGTAGCATAACTAAATTGTAAGTTTTGTATTTTTCATGTCAGTTATTTCTTCAGAAATAGGGTATATATGCATTTGCCATGCAAAGTTAAGTGCTTTCTAAAAAATTTCTTAAAATACACTGCCTGGCCAAAAAAAAAGTCGCCACCAAAAAAAAAGATCACACACTAATATTTCGTTGGTCCGCCTTTAGCTTTGATTACGGCACGCATTCGCTGTAGCATTGTTTCAATAAGCTTCTGCAATGTCACAAGATTTAGTTCCATCCAGTGTTGCATTCATTTTTCACCAAGATCACAGACTACAGTAGGCACTAGGCATGATGGGTGCATCACTTCGTGTGCCTCTCTTCTTACCCTGATGCGCCCATCACTCTGGAACAGGGTAAATCTGGACTCATCAGACCACATGACCTTCTTCCATTGCTCCAGAGTCCAATCTTTATGCTCCCTAGCAAATTGAAGCCTTTTTTTTCGGTTTGCGTCACTGATTAGTGGTATTCTTACGGCTACACAGCTGTTCAGTCCCAATCCCTTGAGTTCCCTTCGCATTGTGTGTGTGGAAATGCTCTTACTTTCACTATTAAACATAGACCTGAGTTCTACTGTTGTTTTTCTTCGATTTGATTTCACCAAACGTTTAAGTGATCGCTGATCACGATCATTCAGGATTTTTTTCCGGCCACATTTCTTCCTCGAAGACGATGGGTCCCCACTATCCTTCCAGTTTTTAATAATGCGTTGGACAGTTCTTAACCCAATTTTAGTAGTTTCTGCAATCTCCTTAGATGTTTTCTCTGCTTGATGCGTGCCAATGATTTGACCCTTCTCAAACAGACTAACATCTTTTTCACAACCACGAGATGTGTCTTTCGACATGGCTGTTTAAGAAATGAGAAGCAACTCATTGCACCAGTTGGGGTTAACTAACTTGTTGTCAACATAGCACGTTAAATGCTTTGTTTTGTATTTGATCTTATATGTGCTCTATGTGTGTGAATCACTACGTGCTTCCGGGCTTTCTCTTCCTCCAACAGGACACAGAATCCATTACATTCATAATATTACAGCTCTCTGAATAATTAAAATACTGAGATGTATACGTGATATCATTTTCATGATGATAGGAGTTAAAGCATGTTATTAAACATGGGAACACGGTGGCGCAGTGATTGTTAATGTCTCACGCAAGATGCTTGCTGCGCCATGCGCGACCTTCGATGGAATACTTTATTGTAGCAGTACTGTCTCTTTCAGATGTACTAACCCCCAATTCCTGTCCTTACTTTTCTTTCTCCAAATACCCAATTGCCACTACAATCAGCTCTGTGATAGACGTTAAGCCATCTGTAAGCTTAGAATGCTGATTCTTCAAAACTTTTAAGGAACATTGAAATATCTTCATAGTACATGTTTAATCATTCCATCCATCTATCCTTCCAGCACCAGCAAGAATACAGCGTGAGGCAGGAACAATCCGTGAACGGAGTGCCAGCGCCTTGCTAGCACTGCGGCACTGTGTCCTCACATGTTTAATTATTAACAATATAGATTATTTAAATGAAGTTAAAGTTTTATCTGTATAATATAATAAGCATTTTTTGCTGCATTTCATCTTAAAAATGATTTTGTCATCATATGTAAATACGTGCTTTATAAAGTGGCTCAGGTTGTGCAATATTATAACTGTATTGCAAGTTTACAGTGAGGTAATTGTACTTATAGGTACAAACAGTTCTACAAGGAGCACTTGATAGACTAATTGAGTGTGTTTATAGTTCTTTGGATGAAACTGTTTCTGAACCGCGAGGTCAGTACAGGAAAGGCTCTGAAATGTTTGCCGTATGAGGGCAGATCAGTAGACAGCATGGCTGAGGCAGCGTGTGCTAGATGTTGTATACCGATAATTCTCTTTCTGATCAGCTGCTGTACAGCTGTGATTCCCCACTCAGATACAGTGATATAAATGCTCCGAGTGGTGCAGCGAGAGTAATATGGAAAAAGATGATCCGCTGTGGCAACCCCTAACAGGAGCAGCTGAAAGAAGAAGAAGAAGGTGCAATGAGAGTAACAACGCTAAAGCAGCTATTGTATTTAGAATAGTTTGACCATTCTGTGGACCATTCTATTGTTACAGGTTAATTACAATCAGATACATTAAACTAATAAACAATATGCGGTTAATTTCAGTGTATTTATAAAGCCGCGTCAAGGATGTGGATCTAAAAAAGAAAGGGTAACCACACAGGAACAGCAGTGCTTTGACGCTGTGTGCCACAAGTCTGCAAAACCGAGCGCAGAACTTGCGTACGCCAGGGTATGAGCTACTGTGGAAATGTGCATGGCTTTACACCAAGTTTAGGTTTTATACATCACGATTTGAACGTGGAAACGTTCTTACGCAACATTTTTGTGCGTACGCACCGTTTATACATGAGGCCCCAGATGATTGCTAATGTAAACCTTTGTAACAGCACTTCATGGATAAAATTGTATTAAAAAAAACAATGAAATGCATAAACTCTTGCACAAAAAGAAAAAACACAATAAATAGATAAAATATAGACGAAAATTTAACTTCACTTTACCTGTACAGAAGAGTTCTTCAGCCACATGGTGCCTTATACAAAATGTAGGCATAAACTATAGAATGTATAAAGCCCAAGTTCCAAAGATCAAATAAACACTTTCACAAAATCTTCAAGAACTATACAACAGTTTCCGTGGCGTAGCGTGCTAAGATTTGCCTCTCAGAGCGCATTAGCTTTGCTGTGCCTCACAGACATGAGTTCAATTCCCCGCTGCGGATAAAGTGTTACTTCTTTTGTTCTTTTTAACCTCAAACGGACATAAAATTTATAAATTGGTATGCACTGTCAGTTAATGAGATCGTTATATTTTCATGTGGGATGCTCCTTTTAAAATATTTTTTTAACAATTGAGACTGCAATTAACATGAACAACTGTCCTTATAACTTATTTTTAAGATCCATAACACACAGACAGACAGCACTGCGTAATAGAGAGACAGACAGGCAGAGATATACAAATAAACAGGGAAAGCACATGTACTGAAAGAAAAAAAAGGTCAACATGTGCGTTGTTCCTGCTGCACTGAATAAGCTCACGCGCTCTAACATCACCCCCTTCCCCCAATCTGACTCTCTAAGTAACAGCACAAGTACAGACACTCATGTCTGTGAGGTACAGCCAAGCTACTGCGCTCTGAAAGGCAAATCTTAGAGCGCTACGCCACGGAAACTGTTGTATAGTTCTTGAAGATTTTGTGAAAGTGTTTATTTGATCTTTGGAACTTGGGAATAGCCGGCTGCTGGCAGCTTGTCTTTATCAGCACATTTAGAGGACAAAAGACGCTGGCGGAGAGGTGTGAATGGATTTAAGAAGCGATTTAAGGTGGGTCGGATCTACGAGTTTTTTCGTAGACTCTGGTAATTCTAGTGTTAAAGACTCAGTGTTCTAAGGTTGCAGCTCACTTTACTTTCATGGAGATGTTTTCTGTTTTGCAATCTATTATGTGAAGAAGCAGGAAAAAAAAGGAAGAACAGTACAAATCAGAATGTCAGTACACCCGCAACGTGTGGGAATACATACTGGAATTTATTTACTTAATTTACTGGTTGTGGAAAAATAACATATTAATTAAATATATACACAAAGAATTTACAAATTGCCACCAGGCTGGCCAGGTGGTTAAACATTGCAACAGGACACATGTGCAAAGCACAGGAAGAGGCCAAAGTAATACCTCACCCCATATGCAGTTCGCTTGATATTTGTTCAGTGCAATTTGGTTAGAAATGTTTGTGCCAGAGTCATTTACAATGATCGAAAATTGTACTTGTGATTCAGTTCAACTGTGTGTTTGGAATGCACGCAGATTTGTGATCATGCTTCCAAAACTATATATTATATACTTAAGCGTGTTCATGTTAATGGGCTACCAGGTGACATCTGATAGTGAAAAGGAACACTTAAAGGACATAGCCACATTGTAAGTTACCATACCTTATCAAATACCCAGTACTATACTTCTGAGCATTGGCAAAAGGGAGGAATAATGATGCGGTGTTGCAACTATTATTGAACTCTTTCTCTGAGAAGCTTGAGCAAAAATAATATTATAAATCAGTGGATATTTTTATTTAGCAGCAATTAATTATTAATGTTAATTGACCCGGCATGAGTTTGTATTTATATATGTCTTTGTTCTATAATAGATTTGAGACCCATACAGAGTTTTTGTGCACTTTGTGCCAGATGCTGCTGGTATAGCTACAAATGCAGAGCCTCATAAAATCAGATTCCCTTAAGCTTTGTGTGCATTTTAAGGGAGTCTGATTTTTTCTTTTTGGTATTATATTTTTATAGAGTGCGGCACGGTGGCGCAGTGGGTAGCGCTGCTGCCTCGCAGTTAGGAGACCCGGGTTCGCTTCCCGGGTCCTCCCTGCGTGGAGTTTGCATGTTCTCCCCATCTCTGCGTGTGTTTCCTCTGGGTACTCCTGTTTCCTCCCACAGTCCAAAGACGTGCAGGTTAGGTGCATTGGCGATTCTAAAGTTGTCCCTAGTGTGTGGGTGAGTGTGTGCGCGTTGGTGCCCTGCCCGGTGTTTGTTTCCTGCCTTGCGCCCTGTGTTGGCTGGGATTGCCTCCAGCAGACCCCCGTGACCCAGTAGTTAGGATATAGCGGGTTGGGTGATGGATGGATATCTTTATAGATTATTGGTTCTAAATTGGGCAAGACTGTATATTTACTGTAGGCCATGTAGATTCCTCGTTAGTGATGTGTGTGTGTATAGTTTGGTTCTGATGTGATTTAAGGCATTTTCACTACTATTCCATGTGCTTTGTTCTGAATTTATTTCTTTGTTTCAATTTCCAGTTAATTTTGTTATGTTTGACACTGGAAACTTTGAAGCAAACCAGATGTAGCAATAAAGATTGCATGGACGTGTCGTAGATTTCTTCCATTTGGCAGAAGCATTTTTTTTCTTGGGGTAAAATATCGTTATAAGTCAGCAACAGTTGTGTTTGCTCACTTCTGTATTTTCCATAATTATTTGATTTATTTACAAAACACAGCTGCTCTATCAGCAAAACTCCTATTATCATGCAACATTTTGTTAGTTGGAAGACTACTTGAAAGTTATGCTCTATTAAACATGATAGAAAAGGGATTCATTTCAAATAAGTGAACTTAGAAAAGATGGATTTGCTAAGGGCATACAGTGATGTGCTTCAGTTTTATGACAGTAGAGTTTCATTTAAGTACATGGTCTCCAGTAGCAATCATATGAATGTCACTTCAATTTAGGTTACCTCAGATTGCATGTCTACTGTCTTAACTTTATCTATATATATAATTTACTAAGCCGCCGACAAGTAGACACCCGTGGAAAGCACGCAAGACAGCGACGCCCACCAACTCTAAGAACATTGCATACGATGACAACTCGCAGAGCCACGCCCACCAACTCGGACGCAGCAACTCGCAGAGCGTCATTCGCGTTCGTCTCTGCTACACTCCACATGCACCTCTGAAGAAGTATGTTTGTCGTGGATGTGAATCGCTGTATGCGGCGTGTAGAACAGTTTGCGAGGGGTATCCCATGGTCTTACAGTTGGTGGGCGAGTCTCTGTTAGTTGCTTTTGCGAAGTTCAGTCTATCCCTGTGCATTTCCTGTGCGACACACACACACACAGGCAGCGCGAGAGAGTGAGCCGCACACACACACAGGCAGCGCCAGAGAGAGACAGACGCACACACACACAGAGAGAGAGGCAGCGCGAGAGAGAGAGAGAGCCGCGCACACACACAGGCAGCGCCAGAGAGAGGCAGAGGTACACACACAGGCAGCGTGAGAGAGAGACAGACGCACACACACAGGCAGCGCCAGAGAGGGAGCCGCGCACACACACAGGCAGCGCCAGAGAGGGAGCCACGCACACACACAGGCAGCGCCAGAGAGAGACAGACGCACACACACACACAAAGGCAGCGAGAGAGAGAGCCGCGCACACAGTGCCAGAGAAAGAGACAGAGGCTCACACACAGGCAGTGAGAGAGCCACGCACACACACACAGGCAGCGCCAGAGAGAGAGCCACGCACACACACAGGCAGCACGAGAGAGAGACAGAGGCACACACACAGGCAGTGAGAGAGAGAGAGAGACACACACACACACACAGGCAGCGCGAGCGAGAGAGAGGGCTGGACTCATAAGGTAGGAAGGCAGTTAAAGAATGCACTGGGCTTGGTTTTGTTTTCACTTCTGTTTACAGCGATCGGTTCGTAGTGTGCATTTTTGAAATGTTACTTTTCTTGGTGGTTTATTAAATTACGGATTTTTTCAAATGTTCATTTTTTGTTGCTATAGCGCAAACTATTGCAGTGTTAGTTTTCTCTGTTGTTCAAGGTTTTCTCAGTGTTATTCAATGTTTTTACATTTAGTTTACTAATACGCTGTGCATTCTATGGTATAATTAACTATATTTGTGCTTAAAACTTACAAAAATATATATTTACATACAGTTCATATGGTCTGGAACGGATTAATTGCATTTACATACAATCCTATGGGAGAAATTGCTTCGGTTCACGACCAAATCGGTTTACGACCAGAGTTTGGGAACGAATTATGGTCGTGAACTGAGGTTCCACTGCATTCTTTTCGGTTATGACGCATGACCGCGTCCACCATCGCAAACTGTTTTACACGCCATGGTCTTAGAGTTGGTTGGCGGGTCTCTATGAGTAGCTCTTGCGAGCGGGCACATGACCAGGCGGTGTGTATGCTTCGGGAACGAGGGTTGACGTGGCAGGACCATCTAAGAAGAGGCATGTTTGTCGCGGATGTGAATCATTGTATGCAGCGTGTAAAACAGTTTGCAAGGAGTATCCCATGGTCTTAGAGTTGGTGGGCGGGTCTCTGTTAGTTGCTCTTGCGAGCGGGCACATGACCAAGCAGTGTGTATGCTTTGAGAGCAAGGGTGGACGCGACAGCACCATCTAAGAAGAATCATATTTGTCACGGATGTGAATCGCTGTATGCAGCATGTAAAACAGTTTGCGAGGGGTATCCCATGGTCTTAGCAGTGTCTATGCTTCGATGTGAATCGCTGTATGCAGCGTGTAAAACGCTGTATTGTATGTTGCCCTCTCCAGAGTAACATCATTTCATTCACCTACAGTCGTATCCTCAAAACCAACCCCATTTGGACAACTGTGTCTTTCAGGAAGTGTTCACCCATCAATACATAATTATGTGGTGTATGTTACGCCGCGGGTTGGCTAGTTTGTTATAATGTTTGTTTTTAAATTTTTAATTAGTGCAATCCCAATTCCAAAAAAGTTAGGACACTGTGTAAAATGTAAATAAAAATGGAATGTAGTGATTCGCAAATTTCAAACCCATATTTTATCACAATAGAACATAGAAAACATATCAAATGGCTAAACTGAGAAAATGTACCATTTTAAGAAAAGATTAAGGTCATTTTGAATTTGATGACAGTAACACATCTCAAAAAGTTGTAACAGGGTCCATTTTTACCACATTATAGCATCCCCTCTTCTTAACACTAAAATTACCAGAGCCTACGAAAAAACTCGTAGATCCGGCCCACCTTAAATTGCTTCTTAAAACCATTCTCACCTCTCCGCCAGCGTCTTTCGTCATCTAAATGTACTGATAAAGACATGCTGCAAACAGCCGGCTATTCCATCCCCCCACCGACTTAGAACGTAAACGAACTTTTTCCAGCTCATGTCTTGATTGATTATCTGGGAGTGAAGTGGAGTTTTAGAGTGGAAATAATAAATCGTTATTTGGAACACACGCATTTCATGTGTGTTGCGTTTCTACAGTAATCTGTGTAAACACATTGTTAAAACAGAAACATTTTTTATATTCTAGTAACAAAATGTAGGCATAAACTATATAATGTATGAAGCCTGAAGTCCAAATATCAAAGAAACACTTTCACAAAAGGTACAAAAAAAAAAAACATACATTTGATGTGCGTCTAACAGCCAGTGTAAATTTACAGTATTTGTAAAAGCGTTTTTTTTTTTTTCATTTTATTCTTTCGATCACGATACAACCCCTCACCACCCCAGATCTGATGCTATTTTTATATGAAACTGGGAATAACTATAGATGTGAGCAGTGTTTTTAGACAATGGAACTAGAAATTCTGTTTTTCAGTTTTATTCTCGGCAAAAAGAAAAAGACGTTGCCAGTGAATTCGGAATTTCGCCATCGACACTGTCAACTTCTTGAAAGACCGAGCAAAAAAAGAAGAAAAATCTCGGGTTGCAAATGTATGCAAACTGCTGCATTTGCATTTGAAGACGTCGAGAAAGCCATTTTTATGTGGTTCAGTGATGCTCGTTCAAGAAACATTCCTATTAATGCGGCACTCATTCAAGAAATTCCCATGGGCTCACCACCCATGGGAGGGGCCAAGGAGGTCGGGTGCAGTGTGAGTTGGGTGGTGGCCGAAGGCGGGGACCTTGGCGGTCCGATCCTCGGCTACAGAAACTGGCTCTTGGGACGTGGAATGTCACCTCTCTGAAAGGGAAGGAGCCTGAGCTAGTGCGCGAAGTTGAGAGGTTCCGGCTAGATATAGTCGGACTCACCTCGACGCACAGCTTGGACTCTGGAACCAATCTCCTTGAGAGGGGCTGGACTCTGTACCACTCTGGAGTTGCCCCTGGTGAGAGGCGCCGAGCAGGTGTGGGTATACTTATTGCCCCCCAACTTGGAGCCTGTACATTGGGGTTTACCCCGGTGGACGAGAGGATAGCCTCCCTTCGCCTTCGGGTGGGGGGACGGGTCCTAACTGTTGTTTGTGCGTATGCACCGACCAGCAGTTCAGAGTACCCACCCTTTTTGGAGTCCCTGGAGGGGGTGCTAGAGGGCATACCTTCTGGGGACTCCCTCGTTCTGCTGGGAGACTTCAATGCTCACGTGGGCAATGACAGTGAGACCTGGAAGGGCGTGATTGGGAGGAATGGCCCCCCCAATCTGAACCCGAGCTGTGTTTTGTTATTGGACTTCTGTGCTCGTCACGGATTGTCCATAACGAACACCATGTTCAAGCATAGGGGTGTTCATATGTGCACTTGGCATCAGGACACCCTAGGCCTCAGTTCGATGATCGACTTTGTGCTCGTGTCGTCGGACTTGCGGCCACATGTCTTGGACACTCGGGTGAAGAGAGGGGCGGAGCTGTCAACTGATCACCACCTGGTGGTGAGTTGGCTTTGATGGTGGGGGAGGATGCCGGTCAGGCGTGGTAGGCCCAAACGTGTTGTGAGGGTCTTCTGGGAACGTCTGGCAGAGCCCCCTGTCAGAAGTAGCTTCAACTCCCACCTCCGGCAGAACTTCGACCACATCCCGAGGGAGGTGGGGGACATTGAGTCCGAATGAGCCATGTTCCGTGCCTCTATTGTTGAGGCAGCTGACCGGAGCTGTGGCCGTAAGGTGGTCGGTGCCTGTCGTGGCAGCAATCCCCGAACCCGTTGGTGGACACCGGCGGTGAAGGATGCCGTCAAGCTGAAGAAGGAGTCCTACAGGACCCTTTTGTCCTGTGGGACCCCGGAGGCAGCTGATAGGTACCGGCAGGCCAAGCGGAATGCGGCTTTGGTGGTTGCTGAGGCAAAAACTCGGGCGTGGGAGGAGTTTGGGGAGGCCATGGAGAACGACTTTCGGACGGCTTCGAGGAGATTCTGGTCCACCATCCGGCGTCTCAGGAAGGGGAAGCAGTGCAGTGTCAACACTGTATATGGTGGGGATGGTGCGCTGCTGACCTCGACTCGGGACGTTGTGGGTCGGTGGGGGGAATACTTCGAAGACCTCCTCAATCCCATTAACATGCCTTCCAATGAGGAAGCAGAGCCTGGGGACTCAGAGGTGGGCTCCCCCATCTCTGGGACTGAGGTCACCGAGGTGGTCAAAAAACTCCTTGGTGGCAGGGCCCCAGGGGTGGATGAGATACGCCCGGAGTTCCTCAAGGCTCTGGATGTTGTAGGACTGTCTTGGCTGACATGCCTCTGCAACATCGCATGGACATCAGGGACAGTGCCTCTGGATTGGCAGACCGGGGTGGTGGTCCCCCTCTTTAAGAAGGGGGATCGAAGGGTGTGTTCCAACTACAGAGGGATCACACTCCTCAGCCTCCCTGGAAAAGTCTATTATGGGGTCCTGGAGAGGAGGGTCCGTCGGATAGTCAAGCCTCGGATTCAGGAGGAACAGTGTGGTTTTCGTCCTGGTCGCGGAACAGTGGACCAGCTCTATACCCTTAGCAGGGTCCTGGAGGGTGCATGGGAGTTTGCCCAACCAGTCTACATGTGTTTTGTGGACTTGGAAAAGGCATTCGACCGTGTCCCTCGGGGAATCCTGTGGGGGGTACTCCGAGAGTATGGGGTACCGGCCCCCCTGATAAGGGCTGTTCGGTCCCTGTACGATCGGTGCCAGAGCTTGGTCCGCATTGCCGGCAGTAAGTCGAACCCATTTCCAGTGAGAGTTGGACTCCGCCAGGGCTGCCCTTTGTCACCGATTCTGTTCATAACTTTTATGGACAGAATTTCTAGGCGCAGCCAGGGCGTTGAGAGGGTCCGGTTTGGTGGGCTCAGGATTGGGTCACTGCTTTTTGCAGATGATGTTGTCCTGTTTGCTTCATCAGGCCGTGATCTTCAGCTCTCTCTGGATCGGTTCGCAGCCGAGTGTGAAGCGGCTGGGATGAGAATCAGCACCTCCAAATCCGAGACCATGGTCCTCAGCCGGAAAAGGGTGGAGTGCTCTCTCAGGGTTGGTAGCGAGATCCTGCCCCAAGTGGAGGAGTTCAAGTATCTCGGGGTCTTGTTCACGAGTGAGGGAAGAATGGAGCGTGAGATCGACAGGCGGATCGGTGTGGCATCCGCAGTAATGCGGGCGCTGCATCGGTCTGTCGTGGTGAAAAAGGAGCTGAGCCGCAATGCGAAGCTCTCAATTTACCAGTCGATCTATGTTCCTACCCTCACCTATGGTCATGAGCTATGGGTAGTGACCGAAAGAACGAGATCGCAAATACAAGCAGCTGAAATGAGTTTCCTCCGCAGGGTGTCTGGGCTTTCCCTTAAAGATAGGGTGAAAAGCTCAGTCATCCAGGAGGGGCCCAGAGTAGAGCCGCTGCTCCTCCGCATCGAGAGGAGTCAGATGAGGTGGCTCGGGCATCTGATCAGGATGCCTCCTGGACGCCTCCCTGGTGAGGTGTTCCGGGCACGTCTAACCGGGAGGAGGCCCCGGGGAAGACCCAGGACACGCTGGAGGGACTATGTCTCTCGACTGGCCTGGGAACGCCTTGGGATTCTCCCGGAAGAGCTAGAAGAAGTGGCCGGGGAGAGGGAAGTCTGGGCATCTCTGCTCAAGCTGCTGCTCCCGCGACCCGACCTCGGATAAGCGGGAGACAATGGATGGATGGATCATTCAAGAAAATGTGAGGTATCTAAATTCTCTTGGGACCCCTAACTGGACAACAAGCCGAAGAGCGTCCTGAAGTGTGATCACTGCGTCTGTGGAAGACTGTTTATCCATTGCTGGGGCAACAGCAGGCTCACAGCTCTGCTGTGGCTTGACACTGAAGAAAACAGAAAAGATCTCGATGGGTAATGCAAGGAACATTGTAAATGAAGGGAACAGTATTACTTGGCCACTAGGGCAGGGCAATATGGCCAAAAATATTTATCACGATATATATTTGAACATTTGCGATAACGATATAACTAACGATATGATTGACACGAGACAAAATACTTTACAACTCCACAACTTTATTAGTGCAAAAAAAAACCTTCAATTTATTTTCACTTAAAAAAGCAGCTGTTTTTATGTGCATTAAACTTATATAAAAATTTAACAGTGCAAATGCAAATTCCTTGCTGACAGTTTAACCAAAAGGCATTTCCAGTGGAAATGGGCTGACATATCCTGAGCATAACCATGTATAATATCCACAAAACTTAAAAAGAGTTGCTTTGCAACATAAAACTGCAGTGTGCCAAATAAATAAGTCAAATAATAAAATTGCACAAACTCTTGAGTAAAAACAAAACAAAACAAACAAAAAAACATGGATAAATTATTGCTATTGCTCATGGAAGTTTTCTACTGTACATTTCAAGTTTTAAAATTCTTTGTCAGAAACACTAACATGTTCACAGATGTAGGCTTAAGGGAGGACCTTTGACAAGTTACAACGTTTCCACCTGTGCTTGGGTCCTTCACACTTCTTTCTAAAAGACATACATTTAAAAGGAAACACAGTTCATTACTTGACGCCAATATTAATGCGGTGTGGAATGTGTGACATTTAAGTTTTATGTATAACACACACACATTATATATATATATCTTGCAGCACAACTGCCCACATCCAGCCTGCCTGTTCATTTTTAAAGACAACTAAAGATTAATTAAAACAGTATTATTACCATCATATAAACTAATGCAAGAAATGCTTAATCTGACGTTAAAATTAACTTACCTATTGCAATGTGCAGGTGATGTCCGAAGCATGAAAGTCTGGTCCAGTTGTTGAGTGCGACGGCTTTCACAACGTTGGCCCCGTTGTCGGTCGTCACACACACTTGTTTTTCCTCCTGAAGATTCCACGAGCTGAGGAACTCTTTTAAGCTGGCTATATTTTCCCCTGTATGGTCCTCGGGGGAAAAAACTTGTTTCAAGGCACTTGTTTTGTAGCTTCCAGTCTTTGTCCACGTAGTGTATTGTGAAGCTCATGTAGGGGTCTGATGTTCAGCTTAACCACATGTCCGTGGTGGACGCAAAAAACTCCACCGAAGATAATGCATTTGACACCTCAGTACGGACCACTTCATATAAAGCAGGCAAGGCGACTTTAGAGAAGTATTTCTTGGTGGGCAGCTTGTAGCGTGGATCGAACTTTTTAAGCATCTTTAATAATAATACATTTTATTTATATAGCGCCTTTCCCATGCTCAAGGCACTTACAGAATATAATAAAGAACGGCAGAATATACAGTATATAGCATTGTACAAACCAGATAAATAAATAAAGAAGATTAAGACAGTAAATTCTGAAAAAAAACAGACAACATAATTGATGGTCTAGCACACACATACAGGTTACATTGGCATCTTGACAGAGATGTAAACTGAGAGAAAGGTAATAAAGTCAAATAGAGCTAAAAGCCTTCCTGAACAGATGAGTTTTGAGTTGTTTTTTAAAGGAATTCATGGAGTCAGCTGACCTGATTAATTTTGGTAGGTCATTCCAGAGTCTGGGCGCTATACAGCTGAAGGCCCTGTCACCCATGGAGTGTAGATTAGTGAGGGGCACAACAAGATTACCAGAATCAGAGGACCTTAGTGGGCGGGCAGGCACATAGTGATGGAGGAGGTCACTGATGTAGTTTGGTGCGAGGTTATTTAAAGCTTTGTAGGTTATTAGTAGGATTTTATATTCGATTCTGTAGGACACAGGGAGCCAGTGAAGACGGAGCAGGATGGGTGTGATGTGCTCGCTGCTGCTGGTTCGAGTAAGGACTCTTGCAGCTGAGTTTTGAATAAGCTGGAGCTGTGATATAAGATTAGAAGGGGCACCTGCCAGTAGGGAATTACAATAATCGATGCGGGATGTGATAAAAGCATGGACAAGTTTCTCAGCATTAGAGAAGGAGAGGAAGGAGCGAACACGGGATATGTTATGGAGGTGAAAGTAAGAAAGTTTCTTAATGTGATTTATGTGGGTGGAATAAGTGAGGGAGGAATCAAAAATGACACCAAGATTTTTTACAGTAGAGGCAGGTCTGATGAGATCACTGCCAAGATGGACTGGGAAGGAGCTCATTTTATTAAGTTGCATTTTAGTCCCAATTTGCAGGAGTTCAGTTTTATTGCAATTTAATTTTAAAGAGTTCTGCTCCATCCAGGTTTTAATTTCACTAAGGCAGGTTGTGAGCTGAGAAAGCTCTGATGAAGTTCCACTTTTAACATTGAAGTAGAGCTGGGTATCATCTGCATAAAAATGATAACCCAATCCATAACTACGGATAATATGGCCAAGGGGAAGCATATAAATACAGAAAAGCAGAGGACCAAGGACAGAGCCCTGAGGGACTCCTTGTGTGACTGGCACGGAGTTGGATCTGCTGTTGCCAAGACTAACAAACTCTTGCCTATCACTCAGATAGGACTTGAACCACTGGAGGGCAGTGCCAGAGATACCCAGCATGTTCTCCATTCTGGACAGTAGGATGTCATGTCTGACTGTGTCAAATGCTGCACTGAGGTCTAACAGAATTAATATGCTAGTTTGTCCAGAGTCTGCTGCCATAAGCAAATCATTGGTTACCCGTAGCAGAGCAGTTTCACAGCTGTGCCGCGCCCTGAATCCAGACTGAAAGGGTTCCATCAAATTATTAGAGGTTAGGTAATTGGTGAGTTGGGAAGCTACAACACGCTCAAGAACTTTTGACAGGAAAGGTAAGTGGGAAATAGGCCGGAAATTGTTAAGATTGTCAGCATCAAGGCCAGACTTTTTTAACATTGGGGTTACAGAAGCAATTTTAAAAATGAGTGGCACGGAGCCAGTGTCAAGGGATGAGTTTATTATTGTTGTAACAGTCGGGATTATGGCATGAAGGCAGGATTTAAGTAGTGTGGTGGGGATGGGGTCCAGTACACAAGTAGTCGGCCTCATCTTACAAAGCAGGTTATTAACAAACGCAGAGGTGACTGGTGAGAACTTAGAGAAGGAGCTGGATGGAGTGGGAAAACAGGGAGAGATATAAACAGATGATATATTTATGTTAGTTGAATTATTTAGATCTTTAATTTTGTTACGGAAAAAGTGGAGGAATTCCTCACAGACTTCAGTGGAAGAGGTAGTTGGACCAGATGCGGGTTCGAGTAGTTTATTAACTACAGAGAACAAAACCCTTGGGTTATCATGGCCACTTTCTATTATTCTGCCATAATGGGTGTTCTTGGCAGAAGTTAGTGCTTCTCTGTAAGCTCTTTGGTGGTCAGAGAAAGCCTGGATGTGCACGGTGAGGCCAGTCTTACGTGACATTCTCTCAAGGCGTCGGCCAGCTGCTTTCATAGATCGCAATTCTGAGTTATACCAAGGAGCTGAGCGTTTAAAGGAAACCTCCTTATGTTTTAAAGGAGCTGTTTTATCTAATGCTGAGTGAAGGGCTGAGTTATAGTGGTCAACAAAACTATCTAGTGTTGGTGGAATAGGTGCAGACAGTAAAAGATCAGAAATGGATCCAGAAAGGATAGAGGGACAGATATTTTTAAGGTTTCTGTAAGAAATTTGTCGTTTACAGGTAAGAGGTGGGATAGGTAATGAGACAGTGAAAAATACTGCTTTATGGTCAGAGAGTCCCAAATCAGTGCTGTAAATGTTGGCAACAGATAGTCCAGAAGTGCAGATCAGGTCCAATATATGACCGCCAGAATGGGTTGGAAAATCAACATGTTGTGTCAAGTCAAAACAGTCCAGTACGGACAGGAATTCATTTCTCAGTTTAGATGTAGTAATGTCAATATGGATGTTGAAATCACCAAGAAGCATAATTCTCTGAGAGTAAGAGCTTAGGTGGGTCAAAAGTTCAATCAGATCGGATAAGAAGGATGCATTGTATTTTGGGGGACGATAGAGAACAATGAGTGAGACAGGACCTGATTCCGTTATTAGTTTAAGAGCCAGGCACTCAAAAGACAATGGGCAGTCAATTGGGATTCTTTTAATGTTTAAGTCTTCTCTGATAATTACTGCCAGCCCGCCTCCTTGTCTTGAGCTGCGAGGCTCTGAGTGGAAAGTGAAACCAATTGGAGTCGCCTCTGTGAGAGACGCAAATTCATTCGGTTTTTGCCAAGTCTCCGTTAAACACAGAATATCAAGTTTGGTGTCAGTGATGAGTTCTGACAGCACCAATGCTTTGCCATTAAGAGACCTCGAGTTAAACAGTGCAACATTACATAATGAGGCTTCTTTCTGCACAGAGCCGCAATCAGGGTTTATTTCCACATAATGCAAATTTGGCACACCGACAATTCTATTTCCAGGGTAATGAGAAGGACGGCGTATTCCTGAGCAAATGCTGCCGGTGGTCTTTTCATTCGCAGCCCGGCGGTGGCGGCGACCTGACCCGCGATGTATATATTTCGGGCGCTGCAAAATACCGGCGTCCTTTAGGATGTTGCAGTCAGACCATTTGCTCTGGACAAACTGTTTAATAAGAAGGAGTTTGTCATGAGAGTATTTTAGCATGATACTGGGCAATACTTATCTGAATAGCAGTGGAGAAGCAGCACAGCACAGCGGAACCGGTAGGACAGGCGGGTGTGGTAGAGTAGGTGAGCGGCGATAGTAAAGCTGCAGAAAGCATAGCATGAGGAGGTAGCAGGAGTTGGAGGTTCCAATACACAGCCACAAACTGTAACGCTTGGTAATTTCAGGCGTGATCGCCCCGGAGCCAAAAGCCAGATTAGTATGAATATCAGATCAGTTCCCAGTCGTAGAGTATTGTAGGATGAAACGGGAGCAGATCAGCAAAGCGAATTTAATATAATCACGGAGACAGATCATCCCAAGGTCCTAGATTGCCAGGCACAAAGAAATGCTTGTAGGTTCTCGTCCCGTGATCCACAGACTCAGCTGTTCCCAGTCAAAGTAAAGTCCATAAAATCTGTAAATATAAGCCAAATCCATACAATTCGAGTCAGCTGTATCCACGAACTATACGTACAATAAAAGAAATAAAACAAACGTAAGAAAGTGTAGAATTAGGCGAATTTTGCGAAAAGTGTTGTTTGCAGGGAGGAGCGGCAACAACATGCGTGCGCCAGCGTCCCCTCACCTGACAAAAAAAAAAAAAAAAAAACCTTCTCTTTCCACACTCTGAATGGTCATCATATCCCTGGCTAAACAATGCGTCACTGCATTAGTTAGTTCCCCCCAGCGTTTGCTACTTTTGTCATAAGGCGTGCAGCTATTTAAAGCTACGCTGATTGTTTGTTGAGTCAGCTTCTTTGGTCTCACCACCACGCTAGTTGAAGCGGACACCTCTTCACGTGCTTTAACAGCTTTGTTGTACTCCAACAAGTGCTTCTGTTTCAAATGATGAAATAGGTTTGTGGTGTTTCCTCCCTTTGCCACAACGGCCCACTTGCATGTTCTACAAAAAATTGTGCTTTGTTGGGTATCTTGACGGGCGAAAACCAAACCAGTTCCACACCACTGAAGTTGCACCATTTTTACAAACCAATTCTGGTTCATCTGTTTCATTCAACGATCTGCTTTCACCCTTCTCATTCTCCGTCGCCACCATGTGCGTATGAAAACAAAGGCACTGCGCATGCACGCTTTGCCCATATTCTATCGCGATATTTCATTTTCTTATCATTGCCTAACATTGTACCGGTATTACCGTGAAAGGTATAATATGGCCCAGCCCTATTGGCCACTAACCTAGCCATGACACTGCCTGACTGCTGTGTCTGTGTATAGGAGAGTGGCAGATCACACTACAATAAATAACCGTGCTGTTCCGGTTCCAGAATAAAGCTGGTTTTACTAAAGTACCGAAACTCAGCCTCGTGTTTTGGGGTGCAAGACATTGACTTATAGTAGGACCCTGCTCTTTTAGGATTTGTTTCTGTGGTACTTCACTGCAGCGCTATGAGCCTGCTGTTACCCTTCCACGGCAACGGACAAACAATCTTCCACAGATGTTGCAGTCATTCTTCAGGACACACTTCAGCATGTCCTACCCATGGATGGGTGTTGGTGGGGTTTCCAAAAGAGTTCAGAAACCTCACAATGTGAACAAGAAGAAAAGGATGATTCGGCTTCTGATTGATAACTCTGCTGCCCACAACGTGCTTCTACATTTAGATAATGTTTGCGTTGAATCCCTCCCACCCAATTGCACAGCAGTGCTTCAGCCACTGGAGGATTTGGGCATCATTCACACCCTGAAAGTGTATTATTGCAAGGAAATGCTGAGAAAATGCTTATCAGCATAACTTGTAGACAGGAGGAGATTAAAATTAACGTAAAAGAAGCTATTGAAATGATTGCAAACGCCTGGATGCAAATTAAACAAAGCACTATACTGACAAATACAGAATCTTATTACTATAAAATTTTCATTACAACAAAATATTTTTTACATCCCTGGCAGTTTGTTGTATTGGAATATTACCTGTATGTACATATAATTACATAAATTCTCTAAACTTTTACATTCAAAATGGTTTCTTATTCCAGACCTTGAAATAATTTCTGTTTACCACTGGACATAGAGAAACCTTAAATTTTGTACAATAAATAGGGGTTTTTGAGCTTTTCCTGTCATCTGTTCCAATTGCCCCATAAAGGTTTAGTGTGTTTTCATTTATCTGATTTATTTTGTTATTGATTTTTTTTCTTGCATTTCACATCTGGAATAAACTTAAATATATACATACATTTTCATACCAGCTTCTTCCAGTTCTGGGTCACTGGGTGTAGGCAATGCTTTTCCTGATAGCACTGGGCGCAGGGCAGGTGGCAGAGGCCCCCAGAAGTAGCCACACATACACCATAACCATAAACCAAATATGCAGTGGCCAGTGTAGAGAGTCAAATCAATCTAAAAGGTGCATTTTTGGCAAGCTATTCGAAAACTAGCATATATGCAAACGCAGCAAAGTAGAACCATGACATTTGATCGATTTTGTTGAGGGAGGTGTCTCCCAGGTGAAACTCGGAGTGGTGGGACTGCACAGTACAAGTATATCAGTCTACCGTTAAAAGTTCACATGGTATGATTCAGTGACATTTGATGGAGAGAAGGGGACCCCAAATAAAACTGTGAGCAGGTATGTTACCGATACTCTGTGTTGAAACTTGGAGAGCATTGCTCATACAGTTAACATAGGGAAGAATGTACATCAGACAGCCTCTGGATACAGTATGATAGTTGAACACCCACCTGATACTTGAATTGTAAAACTAAAGCCACAATACTTCAAAGTAATGCTGTGAGTATTACATACAAATCAAGCATAGCATTTAGCCCTTCAGCAAACACGTCATTCTCAGTAAAGTCAAACTGTGATCAGAATCTGACTAGGTCTTCATATTCTGTATCTCTATCTTTTCGAGGACTTCCTCAACCATATGTCTTCTTTTTGAAGGCAACATTTCCTTAGTAAAAACTTCAGTTCTTGTTGCAGTGCAACCTAACATTCCCCTTACATTCAGACAGCAGCTTGTATGTAAAGATTAGCTGTCATATAGGCAGTATTTCCTCTCTTTTCACACAGCTGTGATATGTAATATAAATGATCATTCATGGACCACTATACATCATTGTGATGCACTGTAATGCTCTGAACCTCTGCTATCTCAAGATAATGAACCTTTCATTGTATGTGGCTCGACAGATTTTCTCCACTCCACTCAGCTATTATGTGCTGCACACCTCGGTATATACAAGTGCAAATCACTTATTTTATTAATGAAGTAAAGCAGATAACATGCAGACTTGTGATTTATTTCAAAGAAGACACTCTTGGGTATGTACAAATAGCATCATTGCTTTTGATTGACTTGTGGGTTTATTGCAATGTACATAAACAACTTTTAAATATGGCTTGTGGCAAGTGTGCTTAGTTTGCACAGTTGTGCACTCTGATTAGCACTTCCACTTTACAGCATTGTCTGTGTGGAGTTATCATGTTCTACTTATGACTAGTAGTGTTTTTATAGGTACTCCAGTTTTCCTTCCATATACTTAATTGTCCCCGTGTGTGTGTCCACGCAGACCCTGCGATGGACTAGTATCTTGTCAAAGCTCTTTTTCAGCATTGTGCCTTGTGCTACCATGATAGGCCTTTGCCTCCCTGCTCTAAATTGGAGAAAACGGGTTTGACAATGACTTAAGCTGTTTGCCAGTGAACACATTTGACTCACGATTACAATGAATTGTTGCCAAAAGCAAAGGACATATATAAAAGAATGTAAAGGTGAATTGTGGGTGTGGTATCCGAGGGAAAGATGTCTTTTTTTTGTGTGTGTCACTTAGTTTACTTTTCATATTCAGGTTTCAATGCAGTCAGTCCACCACAGTTATTTAAAGAAATTATATTAAAAGAAATGATGCTTACAAGTGTCTCAGTGTTTTATGGTAGACATTAATTTCTTTCTTTTTTTTATTAAGGTATCATTAAATTGATTTAAACTTATAGCCAATGCATTAATAGTGTATGTAATGGCTATTACTGCTTGAAATGACTGATTTTCAGTTTATTTTTCACATAAGTCTGCAAGCCCCATTTCCAGCTGCAATTCCTTCAGTGTCCTAATGTTAAACTCCTTTGGCTTATCCTTAATTAGTCAAGTGTTAGTGCTAATTGGTTATTAGACAAACCTCTTGAACAGCGCTAGCACCACTGAAACCTGTTATCCTGTTCACTTATGATTCAATGGTACTGGCCATCTCGGCATTACTCTTCTTTTTCTATCCTGGTTATATCAAGTTTGCCCTCTTCTCTCAAGACAAATAGTGAAATCTTCAGTTTCTTGGCAATTTTGTTGCATTGAACAGTCTTCAATAGTTAAAAAAATAGACTACATGTTTCTTGAGAAAGCAGTTTCATTTTAGACTTTTTTTTAACCCAAAGCTGAAGTTTAGGAATGTCATATCTTTGCAATCCATGTGACTAGAATAAGAAGTTAACTTTCTCTAATAGCCAATTAGCATTTAACATGACTAATTAAGGATAAGCTAAGAGAGTTGACCATTAGGCCATTGAAGGAATAGCTGCTGAAAGAGGGGCCTTAGTATCATATATGAATAATAAATTATAAAACAGTAATTTTGAGCAGTAATAGCATTAGCAACACTAGTAGTGTCTTGACTGTATATTAAATCAATTTAATGGTACATTGATTAAAAAAGGAAAATATTTTGGTGTGTCCAGACATTTGACCGATATGCTGTGTAATTTTTGTACTGTATTGAACAAGTCCAGGTATTCAAAGAAAAGTGTAGAACATTGTCATATTTTATAACATATATAAATTTAATATAGCTCAAGCAAGCATATCATAACTTATTTAAAATAAATACAGCAAATGCCCAATTAGCTTTAAAATTCTATATTGGGTGGATTTAAACATGCACAGTGTTAAAGTAATATTAACAACTGATACATTCAAGTATGTACCCCAGAGGTTTGCACATATGTTATGACAGTGCAAGGTTTTACCACACATTTGAATGGCTACATTTCTATACTCTTCTTTGTTTTACTATGCATTTGTGGATGAATTATTTCTTCATCACTTGTTGACTTAGACTTAAATGCACAAAAGTACCAAAAAAGACATTATGTGCAGCATCTTAGTGTATTATAACAATCCTAAATCATGTTAAAACTTACTCACTGAACAAGTGCAGTACAAGTTTCAGACTTCTTATGTATTCATGTGGTCGATGTGATAAAATGTCTGTTCTGTAGTCAATTTAAAAATAGAAAGATTCATCTATATATTTTCTAACCTGCTTATCCAGTCCACTGTCATTGGGAGCCATGGAATGATGCTACAGTCCAGAGCCAAGCTGAGTCACACCACACTTGCTCATATTGGGCCGCTTTAGAGATGCCAAGTTAGCCTCACACACATAATTGAGATGCGGCAGGAAACCATAATACCTGGAATTGCACCAGTTAAGACAAGGAAAAACCTATAAACTCAAGGTGAAATTGTTTTGTTTGCCTGTCTCCTCTTTTACTTTGAACTTCTTTGCCTAAAAGACACATACAGATGAATTAAAAGTATGCTCAACATGATGTTAGCTTTTTGAACATTGCTGATTTCTATAGTACTCTTGCTGTTTCGTAATAATATTTAATTGTCCATCTCCAACAAAAGCCCAGGATTTTGAAAAATTGTCTCAGAATCCCAGTTTATTTTCCTTTTCATAATTGCTGTAGTGCCTTTCCATAATGAAAGCTATGGCCACATGCACAATTTCAAGATTAATGTTTGCAGTTTTTTCACCTTGAGTATGCTGTTGCACTGTTTTTTAATTCTGGTTTTATTTCTAAACATTTAATATGATGAAATCCTTTTGAACCTCGCACATTAAGGATGATTTTTTCTGTGATACAGGTAAAATTCCACTAAAACGAAGTGCCAGGGACCTAAAAAATATTTTGATGTAATGAAAATTTCATAATAATAAGAATCTGTATTTGTTGTTAGTGCTTTCCTTAACTTGCATCCAAACATTTGTAATCATTTCAGTAGCTTTTTTTATGTTAATTTTCATCTCCTCCTGTCTACAAGTTATGCTGACAAGAATTTTTCTCAGCATTTCCTTTGCGATAATACATTTTCAGGGTGCAGATGATGCCCAAATCCAATGGCTGAAGCACTGCCGTGTAACTGGGTGGGAGGAACTCGACTCGAACACTAACTAAATGTAGAAGCATGCTGTGAGAAGTAGTTATCAATCAGAAGCAGAATCTTCCTTTTCTTCTTCATATTCTGAGGTTTCTGAACTCTCTTCAGAGCGCCGCAAAAGCAAATCGAAGCCGATCACGGTCTCATGGATGGGTGATGCAAGGAACATTATAACCTGGCCACGACCCTGCCTGACTGCTGTGTTTGTGTATAGGAGAGTGGTAGATCCCACTACAATAAATAACTGTACTGTTCCTGTTTCAAGCTGAATAAAGTTGGTTTTGCTAAAGTACTGAGACTCAGCCTCATTTTTTGGGGTGCAAGACAGTGACTCACGTGTCACAATATCCTTGTCAAATTGTCACAACCAGTTTCCCAAAATGTTTTGAGTCATCCAAGCTCGCTGGCAGGAATATAGCACTTTAAAACACCGACTTGCCAATGATGAGAGGAAAACTGCTTTTTCAATGTCTTCAAATGCAGCATTCACATATGTTTGCAATGAGGCCCAGGGTTTGCAAACCAAGATTTTTCTTCTGTTTTTGCTTGGTCTTTCAAGAAAGTTGACAATGTCGATGGAGAAATTCCGAATTCCCTAGCTACGTCTTTTTTTCTTTTTGCCGGAATCAAAAGCCGCAAAAATGTCAAGTTTTTTCTTTTCTAATGTGAACTGTTGTCGTTTTTTCGTGTCTGCCATTTCTGTAGGAGGTTGACAGTGAGTTAAATTCCAATGGATGTTTTTCAAATGTTGGCGAGCAATAAGCAAAAGATCACTGAAAACCACAGAAAATGAACACAGCAAAAAAACAGTACAAGGATAGTTCGAAGAAAGAGAAAAATTTACAATGTTTCTGCTCGGGGAGCATTGTGCACAACTGAGCTGCAACCACAGAACTAACTGCTCTGTGGATGATTCATTCACGCATTTCAAGGTCTTTTGGGCACTTCGTTGTAATGAAAGTATCTGCGGAATGTATTTTGTAGTAATAAGATTTTTATAGCTGTCTTATGGGGAAACTGTCAGGACTGTAAAATACTTCGTTGTAATGAAAATTTTGTTGTAACGGAATTTGACCTGTATTTCATTATTAGAATGCAAGAGTAAAATATGCCCTTCAT
The DNA here is from genome assembly GCF_900747795.2 of Erpetoichthys calabaricus. Lineage (NCBI taxonomy): Eukaryota > Metazoa > Chordata > Cladistia > Polypteriformes > Polypteridae > Erpetoichthys > Erpetoichthys calabaricus. Next base: position 123,996,846 of record NC_041397.2, on the reverse strand, counting down.
TAATCTGTTGTTCTGTTATTTCATAATATAAAGCGATAAAAAAAAAGTTAACACATTGGTAACAATAATGAGGTTTGAGAATCATCAGGTGTGAATGGCATGTGGGAAACAATGTGAAATGTCTGATTGAAAAAAGAAGAGGTTTGTGGATGGGGAAAGGGACCACCAAGGCTCAAGGAACCATGGTGAGAATGCTGAGGTAACAATTGCCAAAGACTATAGTAGGAAATGCTATGAGTAGTAGAAAACAAATGTAGATGGTGGCATTGTGATCTATAAGGAGGCAAAATAGCAAAAAAGCTCTTGCAAAAGTACAAGAAAAGTCATTTGAAGTTCTTCCACTACTTTATACTCTTCCTTTCATTTTATAATCTGATGATCCCCTGTTACTTAGAGAGTTAATTTCATCATACTTTTTTTATCGTTTTACACTCTGTCTCTGTTTTCATTGTCTGTGACACCTAAACTTTAAGTTTAATATTTGTTAAAAAGCCATAATATGGACCCAGTAATGAATGAGTACTTTTGGGTGGTATCAGACAGATATAATTACCAACATGTAATACTGGTGCATCCCTGGTATTGTATCAATAAGATCTTAACCTGTATTTCTCCTTTAAGGAAATCAGAAACACTATAAGCTAGCAGTTGTTCTCCCTTTATATACAGAAACAGTGATTTAGCAAACCTAGTAATTGCTGGTCATTGTATGATGGACAAAATATGGATATGTTGCATTATTTAAGAAATGATTGACCAGCACAGGTTTGTTTGGCATGTTTGCTTAGAGTAATGTGAAATAACCAGCTCAACAGACCCATGCATATTTACATATATTCAGCATTTTATTTCAATAAGACGGAGGTGATTACATGTCTTATCTGGGTGCTTGCATTATTTTGGGCTCTAGACTTAAGAATGTGATCTTGTGAATTAAGAGAGTGATAACCACTGATCTCTATAAAGATTATTACTTGTCTTGAAGAAATCTCCTGTTTTAATGAGGTACCTGTTTTAGTTTTCCTTTTATGCTTAGAAATGTTAAGTAGCAAAGGCAAGTTTGTTTTATATACTTAAAACTAAAGCATGGCAGATGTGATTGAGTGTACTATATGTCATAAAAAATGTTTTTAAAAAAATTGTTCAGAACAATGTTTTTTTTTTTCTTCAGATTATTTTGAAAGGTACATAGAATAGTGTCATATGCATCTCCCAATTAGCTTTTATAATAAATAACATAATCTTAAACAAAAAGTAAATGAAGAATAAGCAGAAAATACCACAAGTGTTGTTTGAATAATTACCATGTAGGGAAAGTCACAAAGTTTCATTCTGAACAGATGACATTTAAGGTGCTTGTTCTGATTTCAAGCAGATAACTTGCTCAGGGTTAAACCCAAAGATGACATAATGGTTAAAATGACTTATTGTTTTTTGACTTCCAGACTGAGTGTTATAGTTGGTCAGTGAATGTACAGCTAAGCTGACCTGATTAATAAATCTGTTAAATCATACAGCCAATAGCTGCATAGACATTTGAGGACAAATATTTTGTGAACTATTTGTCTTAGAAGAAATACATCAGAGTTTATGTAAACCATGTAAGATCAGGAAATAGGGGTGAACATTAATTTTACTATCTTATTTTAAACTGAAGGTTATAACCTTTTTTCCCCCCCATAGAAACCTGGGTAAAAATGGTCTGTCAAGTAGTAGCATTTTATTGGACAAGTGTCCACCTCCAAGGCTGCCTCCCCGCCCATATCCTCCGCTGCCAAAGGATAAACTAAATCCTCCAACTCCAAGTATTTATGTAAGTATAGCCATATGTTGATTATTGTCCTGCTGATTTTAGTACACTGTTGTATTTTTTTCTTTTTCAGTATTACTGATGCCCTTTTGTTATTGAGGCTGCCAGTAAAATTTTTTAATTTGGTTTTCCTCCATTTTTCAGCTCAAGTCATAACCTGTTGAATTTTATCATAATCACTGACTAACACATTGCATTTAAATACTTTTCTACATATCATATTATAGACTTGTAAAAGGATAGAAAGGTGCCACAAGTTAATTTTTTAAAAACAAAGCCTTTATTAGACGGTGATAGCAGTCACTCTGCCAAACTGTGACACTTTATACATTCAGTTTTAAATTTTTGATGAGAATTCCATTAACCAAATGCATCCTTACACTGCCATCTTATTTTCATTATTTTATCCCATGGTAATGATACACAAAAGTACTTTTTTATTTATTAATTCTAATATTGTTTTATTGTTTTTATAAGCTGATTGCACTGATATTATTATTTTTAAAAAAGCAGAATGATCAACTATTATATATATTTAGGAGATATTGATAAAATTATTTCAAATATATTTATGACAAACATGAGTTTCCATAGCTTAAAGTCTATTCATTGTATCTAATTTTTGAGAGCATGTCTGTGCAGAAGAATTAGTTACTACATTGATCTGTTACATTACTGGTGTTTGTTACTTTGCCCACTACATTCATTATAAAGGTATTTTTTGTCTCATCATAAAGTCCAATCTTCACCTTTATCCTCACTGGTGGCGCTGTGGTAGTGCTGCTGCTTTGCAGTAAGGAGATTGTGGGTTCCCTTCCCCGGGTCCTCCCTGTGTAGAGAGTGCTTTGAGTAGTGAGAAAAGCGCTATATAAATGTAAAGAATTATTATTATTAAAAAGGAGAGGCATATAGAACAAATAAAATGGCAATGAATTTCTTAAGCAAAATATTTACATTGGTTATGCCTACTTTCAAACAGCAAGCATTTTTTATGTCCTCAGTGAAACATATTTTTATACTAATCATTTTAAGAGTTAATCAGTATACATAATTTTCTTTGAAGAGCGTCAGTTAAGCTACGCTTACACATATATTATTACATTATATTTTTTTTTTAAATCATGTTTCTATTAGTGAACTGTTTAATCCTTTCTGATCTAAGCCAAAAGAATGTGCCTCTTTTTGTCTTCTGATTTCTCTTCAGTATTAATCCATCTGTCTAGTTATTCAGTTACTGTGTTAGTAGCACTGTATAATCTAAAATTGATAAAACTAGGTGCTGACTAACAAAAAAACACACAAAAAGAAAATTCTTAAAACAATGACAGTACAAAGAATGCATGAAACTGGATGAAAAATAGTTATATTTTTTTACATTACTGTAAATCTGTACCCCACGCTATTTAAAAGTGTTTACTTCTACTCCCACCCCCAGCACACCTCTTGCTTTTGTTTTTGCATTTACAGTTACACAGACTTGCGGGTCCTTTTGGAGATCAGCCATTTGGCTGTGTACAGGTTATTGCAGTTGAGGCTGTGTGGGTCACGGATACGCATGCTTTAATTGTCGGTGTGCAGTAGCACAAACCAGTCTTCGATTCTCAGTGGCCACATGCCAGGTCCGTTTTAGGGAAGATGGTGCAGACCAAATGCATAAGAATAAGCAACAAAGATTAGTACCAAATCCTTAAAGGGCTTTCAAAGAGTCAGAACACATATGAAATGCTATGATAATAATAATGTAAGATTTATTACTATTTGCAAGGCATTTCTATCTTCTTGATGGAAGAGAAAAGTGCAAGTCATCTACACTGATCCGAAACATAAAAGACATGCAGGCTGCATAAACAAAATGCTGCTTGGCATGGCCAGTTGGTGCCCCCAACATTAAAACTCTGTTAAGTGCAGTGATTTTTCATTTTCTTATTGCTAGTTTCTGCCCATTTGTAGATTGCGACATCAGTTTAGGAAGGTAGACAGCCAAGAGACTGCTACCTCTGCTGTTCCACCACCTCTTCTCTCAGTGCTTCTATACAGCGTATTATATAATACAGCTAGTAGCGCTGCCGGACATATGTGATAAATTAAAGGCATATGACCTCTAGCAGCTGGTTTTGTCAACCTTTTAAAGCATTAGGCATTATAACCCTGTTGTTTTCCTGTGGCCCTCAGCAGTAAATACAAATGGCCTCAACTTGGTTGGCCTTAAATCAGCACTTGACTATACAGTACCTGTGTTTCACTGTAAAGCAGTAGTCGATTACACTGTTACCAAGTGCCTTAATTTCCTCTGGTTCATTAAACATGCATCTCTTCATTCATATTAGACACTATGAAAATAACATTAGGCTCTATTAACATTACTATAAAATATGTTATGGAAAGTAGTATGCAAAGAGACCAACACAAAAATGGAAGTAAACCTTAACCATCTTCATATTTTAATTGTAAAATCAATGCAAATATAAAGAATGAGAAAAAACAATAAATCAAAACTGTTTTTAAACAGAAAAAAAAGTTACTGAGCCTGTGCTGCCCTATTTAAAACCATCCAGACCAATATTGTTTAGACACAGAAACAAATTTAAAAAAATTAAACTGACAAAAAGCATTTTTGAGTCTACTGTTTGTTGTTAGGGTTTTTTTTTTTTTTTCATTTCTTGTTTAGCTAAAAAAAAGGCTGTAAGCTTAAAAAAATGCCATTAGTGAGTTACACTGACATCAATCAAAATAAAAACACTTGTTCAACATATAAGAGCCATTCAAACAATGGACAGTCTTCATCACACATGTAGGTGTCATATTGTTGCAAAAGTCATAATTTCTGCTTAATATGAAATTCTAGTTATCAAGGCAATCTGTATTAAGTAAAGCAGATGATGTGCTAAGGCAAATTAGGTTAGCATCTTCAATAGAAATTGTCAGTCTAAGAAACAGTACCCAGACAAGTTTTATGTACAAATTTAAACATCTTGATAAATGCAGACAGACATAAAATAAATTAAGCAAAAGTAAGAATGTGGCTCTGTAAACATTACTGAGGAATATTGGTCATAATTTATAATACAGATTTCTCCAAAGTGACACACCATATACACAAGTACGGTATGTAATTAGAAATGTCGAATTCCATACTTAAGGTGTCTTTATTAAACTAACCAACCTATAATAAAAATAATCAGAGTAATGATGTGGTGAACAAGGTTGCTGTGTTGGACACACTGGGGAGAGATGTGATTAGAGCAAAAGTTTTATATTAAATGGTTAGCAAACCTTCTTTTTGATTTGGATTTTTTTTTTTTTATTTAAGCTGGAGAACAAACGTGATGCATTTTTTCCACCTTTACATCAGTTCTGTACGAATCCAAACAACCCTGTCACAGTAATCCGTGGCCTTGCAGGAGCTCTTAAGCTAGGTAAGCAAGTAGAGATGCATCATATGGAATAATAAAGCTTGTTTTACCTCTTGTGTTTTTTTCCCCCCAAGTGGACCCATTTACCTGAAATGTTGTATATTGCATAGTTGCATTTTAGTTTGACAAGTGCTTTGTAATAGTGTTTTAGGTAAAGGCCAGATTGTAAAATAGCATGAACTTTGATACACACATTATTACTGTAGTTCTTTTATTCTTAAATTCATACACTATATGACATTTTAGAAATTTTCCTGTGTTTCTGAAATGCAAATCATAGCATATCCCATGTTGATTCACTTCAAGACGAGAGCCATTAGAGAAATGAAGTGGTCTGCTTTTTCTAGATCTAGGTCTTTTTTCTACCAAGACACTAGTGGAAGCAAATGCAGATCATCTGGTGGAGGTGAGGACGCAGCTAGCACAGAATGCAGATGAGAACTGGGATATAACTGGAACAAAGAGAACATGGCGTTGCGAAAGCAGCCGGTCACATACAACAATTGCCAAATATGCACAATACCAGGCATCCTCATTCCAGGAATCATTACGGGTTAGTAATCATTTCTGATTCTTTTGAAAAGTAATGGTTTCTTGCTAGTTTCAAATTTGTTATTTGTAAAAGCAACCGTTTAATTTTTTTTTTTTGTATACTGTATTTTGTGATTTCTAATTTAAACTTTATTTACATTGTCATTTGAAAAATATGCTAAATTTTTGTATTATTTTAGCAACAGAATTCTTTTTTGAAAAGATTTGCCATGCATCTGCTTTTGGACTTTGTTTATATACTATTTTTTCTCTTAAAGGAGGAAAATGAAAAGAAAGGCCATAAGGACCACTCTGACAGCGAATCAACATCTTCAGACAAGTAATTAAACATTGTACTAATCATTTTGTAATATAACATGGTCTTTTCCTTTGCAAACCATACTAATTAATCTCATAATTTGTATGCTTCCAGTGTTGGTCGAAGGAGGAAAGGTTTGTTAAAAACCATCAAGTTTGGAACTAACATTGATTTATCAGATGAAAAGAAGTAAGTTAAATTATTTAAATTAAATTATTTAAATATAAATTTATTTAAATTTTGTGCTCAAAATGAAAATGTCAGTGAACACAATATTATTGCTTGTTATTTAATTTTTTTGTGTGTAATTAGTAAAAGCTTCAATATCTGGAAAAATGTTGGTTACTCTCAGCTTCCTGTGGTCACATTAATTTTCTTATATCTTCTGGTAATTAGAATTGATTTGCTGTAAAACATTTATTTCTCACTCTTAATCCTAATAGTATCAAAGGATCATATCTTCTCACAGAACAACCTTATTTTGTAAAATAACTAAGTTATGACTGTAATCTTTAAAAATAATTACAGGTCTACAAAATTAAACTCATAAATTGTTTAAATCGTGAATTTATTTATATTTGCATTTATTCTTGAACACCATAAAAACAATGTTTCAAACTAATTACACATTTTATTCATGTATACAATATTGTTCTAAATCAATTTAATTTGAAAATATTTTGTCAACCTAATATTTTTAACACTAGAATTACCAGAGCCTACGAAAAAACTTGTAGATCCGTCCCACCTTAAATCGCTTCACACTTCTCCATCAGCGTCTTTTGTCCTGTAAATGTGTCGATAAGCAGCAAACAGAAAGTAGTCTGCTATCACATCCCCCACTGCCGCACAGTTTTCTCAGCTAAAATATGTTTACCTGCGTGTCAGTAGCTTGGAGTTGTATAGAGTGAGAAGTCAAGCAAAATGACACCTTTTATAAATACTATATCATTATTTGGAACACATGCATTTCATGTGTGTTCTGTGTCTACAACGATCTATGTAAACACATCGTTAAAACAAACGTTTTTCATGTTTTAGTAGTACTAGGGTGTTGTACCGCGTTAGCCATTATGAATGTAGGGAAAAGCCAAGCAAAATGACACCTTTTATTGGCTAACTAAAAAGCTCACAATATGCAAGCTTTCGAGGCAACTCAGGCCCCTTCTCCAGGCGAGGCAACTCAGGCCTGAGTTGCCTCGAAAGCTTGCATATTGTGAGCTTTTTAGTTAGCCAATAAAAGGTGTCATTTTGCTAGGCTTTTCTCTACAGTAATCCCTCACCTATCGCGGGGGTTACGTTCCAGAGCCCCCCCGCGATAGGTGAAAATCCGCGAAGTAGCGACCTATATTTATTTTATTATTTATACATATTTTAAGGCTTTATAAACCCTTCCCACACTCTTATAAACCTTTCTCACGCTCTTGTTAACCTTTCCCACACTCTTATAAACACTTCCTATGCTCTTAAACACTTTCTACATTCTTAAACACCGCAGACCAACACTGCACGCAGCGATCAGACGTCAATGTGTCTGCACTGGCTTTGTGAAGGGGGGCAGCTGAACTCACGCTGAGCAGAAATGGACTTTGTGCTGCTTCTGCCAAAATGCCTGCTTGTCACTCTGCACGTTCGGAAGGAGGAGGAGTGTGTGTGTGAGGGCTGAACGCACGTTCGCTCAAACCCCCCCTCCCCGGAGGCGCAGTTCGCATTGTCAAGGGGGTGGGGAGCTGAATGAACGCTAAGGAGAAGTGGACTTTGTGCTGCTTGTCGCTCTGCCTGTCAATAATTTAAAAGCCTGTACATCACCAATTTTCCTTTCTCACTCTCTTGTCTTGCATGAAGTTAAAATGTTTTATAATAGTGAGATGTTACTCATATCCTTAGCCCGACATCCACATATCATATGTGTTAACAAAGTGTGTTTTATAAGTTTACATGTGTTTAAAGCATGTGGGATGGGTATTTTAAGGCTTAAACTATAAAAATGTTTATTTATATGGTCTTTCTATATTGCGGATTTTCTCCTGTTGCTGATGGGTCTGGAACATAACTTCCGCGATAGGCGGGCAATCACTTGTATTTAAAAACCCGCAAAGTCGTGAATCCGCAAAAAGTGAACCGCGAAGTAGCGAGGGATTACTGTACATGTTTTAGTAATAATTGACAAAATGTAGACATTAAGTGTATAATGTGTGAAGCCTGAATTCCAAATATCAAAGAAACACTTTCACAAAAGGTACAAATATAACAGAACAAATGTGCTTTTATTCAAAAATATAACTGCAGAAAAACAACCCGTGTTTACCTGCGACATTGACACGCAATTGGAATGAGAGATTCGGTGGCGCAACGGTATCAGCTGCTGACTTGTAATCAAAGCTTTGCGGGTTCGATCCTGGGCAAGTCCGTTTTGAGAACTGAGCTGCTCGTATTCTTACTATTTTAGAATAAAAACATACATTTGATTCCAGTCTGTAACAGCCAGTGTAATTTATACTTGTAAAGGTTAGCTTTGTTTTTTTCTATGCGCCCCCTCACGCATTTGACACTGCTGTTTTCACATAGACATATGACTACGCTATAACAGAGGTACACTCAACTCATGCCAACGATTCTACATCGGTTTAAGAATACACTTTTGCCACCGCTGCACTTTGTATATGTACATGGGAAGCTCTGCACTCGTGACTTTATGCTGTAGATCTGGCTCTTACATACAAAGGACGTCAGATCTACAGCATAAAGTCACAAGTGAACTGTAGAGCTTCCTCTGTTTGATCGTCAAAGGCATGCTCACAAATTACACGTGTAATGTCACGAAAAATACCTGCTGACACTTTAGTACGCAAGCAATGGTACGAGAATGCAGTTAGACTTTTTTTGGGCACATACACCACGTTAGTGTTTAGATCTGGAAGGTGTAGCGTTGGTGAAATAAATAACATGCGAGCTATAACGCGTCTTTATGTGATCCAAATAAATAACTTACGAGCTATAGCACGTCTTTATGTGATCCAAATAAATAACATTTGAGCTATAGCTCGCTATAGCGCGTCTTTATGTGATCCAAATAAATAACATTTGAGCTATAGCATGTCTTTATGTGATCCAAATAAATAACATTTGAGCTATAGCACGTCTTTATGTGAAAACAGCAGTGTCAGATGGGGTAAGGGTAGAATCGTGAACGCGACAGAGAATGAAACTGAATTAAAAAAAAAAAAACAAAACTAACCTTTACAAGTATCACACATTTATACCGGCTGTTACAGACTGACTGAGAGCATTTGTTCTGTTATATTTGTACCTGTTGTGAAAGTGTTTCTTTGATATTTGGACTTTAGGATTCACACATTATAAACTTCATGCCTACATTTTGTCAATTATTACTAAAACATGAAAAACGTTTGTTTTCACGATGTGTTTACATAGATCGTTGTAGACACGGAACACACACGAAATGCATGTGTTCCAAATCATGATATAGTATTTATAAAAGGTGTCATTTTGCTTGACTTCTCACTCTGTACAACTCCAAGCAACTGACACGCAGGTAAACAGATTTGAGCTGAGAAAACTGCGGCAGTGGGGGATGTGACAGTAGGCTGCTTGCTGCTTATCAACACATTTACAGGACAAAAGACGCTGATGGAGAAGTGTGAAGCGATTTAAGGTGGGACGGATCTACGAGTTTTTTCGTAGGCTCTGGTAATTCTAGTGTTAAACATATATGTTTAGTATGTAAGGAAAACAACAGTATACAGTGCATCCGGAAAATATTCACAGCGCATCACTTTTTCCACTTTTTGTTATGTTACAGCCTTATTCCCAAATGGATTAAATTCATTTTTTTCCTCGGAATTCTACACACAACACCCCATAATGACAACGTGAAAAAGGTTTACTTGAAATTTTTGCAAATTTATTAAAAATAGAAAAATTGAGAAAGCACATCTATCATAAGTATTCACAGCCTTTGCCATGAAGCTCAAAGTTGAGCTCAGGTGCATCCTGTTTCCCCTGATCATCCTTGAGATGTTTCTGCAGCTTAATTGGATTCCACCTGTGGTAAATTCAGTTGGTTGGACATGATTTGGAAGGGCACACACCTGTCTATATAAGGTCCCACAGTTGACAGTTCATGTCAGAGCACAAACCAAGCATGAAGTCAAAGGAATTGTCTGTAGACCTCCTAGACAGGATTGTCTCGAGGCACAAATATGGGGAAGGTTACAGAAAAATGTCTGCTGCTTTGAAGGTCCCAATGAGCACAGTGGCCTCCATCATCTGTAAGTGGAAGAAGTTCAAAACCACCAGGACTCTTCCTAGAGCTGGCCGGCCATCTAAACTGAGCGATCGGGGGAGAAGGGCCTTAGTCAGGGAGGTGACCAAGAACCCGATGGTCACTCTGTCAGAGCTCCAGAGGTCCTCTGTGGAGAGAGGAGAACCTTCCAGAAGGACAACCATCTCTGCAGCAATCCACCAATCAGGCCTGTATGGTAGAGTGGCCAGACGAAAGCCACTCCTTAGTAAAAGGCACATGGCAGCCCGCCTGGAGTTTGCTAAAAGGCACCTGAAGGACTCTCAGACCATGAGAAAGAAAATTCTCTGGTCTGATGAGACAAAGATTGAACTCTTTGTTGTGAATGCCAGGCGTCACGTTTGGAGGAAACCAGGTACTGCTCATCACCAGGCCAATACCATCCCTACAGTGAAGCATGGTGGTGGTAGCATCATGCTGTGGGCATGTTTTTCAGCGGCAGGGATTGGGAGACTAGTCAGGATAAAGGGAAAGATGACTGCAGCAATGTACAGAGACATCCTGGATGAAAACCTGCTCCAGAGCGCTGTTGACCTCAGACTGGGGCGACGGTTCATCTTTCAGCAGGACAACGACCCTAAGCACACAGCCAAGATATCAAAGGAGTGGCTTCAGGACAACTTTTAGAATGTCCTTGAGTGGCCCAGCCAGAGCCCAGACTTGAATCCGATTGAACATCTCTGGAGAGATCTTAAAATGGCTGTGCACCGACGCTTCACATCCAACCTGATGGAGCTTGAGAGGTGCTGCAAAGAGGAATGGGTGAAACTGGCCAAGGATAGGTGCGCCAAGCTTGTGGCATCATATTCAAAAAGACTTGAGGCTGTAATTGCTGCCAAAGGTGCATCGACAAAGTATTGAGCAAAGGCTGTGAATACTTACGTACATGTTATTTCTCAGTTTTTTTATTTTTAATAAATTTGCAAAAACCTCAAACTTTTTTCACATTGTCATTATGGGGTGTTGTGTGTAGAATTCTGAGGAAAATAAACGAATTTAATCCCTTTTGGAATAAGGCTGTAACATAAAATGTGGAAAAAGTGATGCACTGTGAATACTTTCCAAATGCACTGTATGTTGAGATTTATTTTTATTTATTTTTTTAACTTTTTTGAGACCCTCCTCAAAGGGGCGGAACGCTGAAACGAGATTGACATTTCTGTCTAGGGCTACTTCTCCATCACCAAGGCAACCGCCAGTTCACAGTGCCTCACAGGTTCACAGCACCACAGAGGCAACTGCAAGTTCACCGTCTCCACACGCAACGCGTCTGTCATCCAGTGGGTGATGCAGGGAACACTGTAACTTGGCCATTGGCCTGGCCCCAACCCTGCTCGTTTGCTGTGTCTGTGTGTAGTAGAGTGGTAGTTCCTGCTACAATAAAGAATCTTGCTGTTCCTGTATCAAGTTGAGTAAAGCTGGTTTTCCTGAAGTCCCTTAGACTTAGCCTCGTCTTGGGTGCAAGACAGCAACTCACGTGTCACAATGTTCATTAACTTACATATTACTGCTCAAGTTTTTGTCACTTGTGTGATCGGTGGTCCATACAGTTTTTTTGGTGCGTCCATATGAATAATCCAGCAGTAGTCTGCCATCATACTGACATTTCAATGTTACTTGTACCTTCTTCCTATGATCTTGATTTCTGATGGAATTTTCCACCCTACTGTTCTCTTGTAGATTCAAGATTTTCAGGTAAAAATTCCAAATACAAATATTAAAAAGTGACATTTGAGACTCGGGTTGCAATCCAATTTCTTAAACTTATCTAATACATTTTTCACAAATTCTGTACAATTTGCACATTTGTTGTTAGCTAAAAAAATAGAAATTGCTTCTTTTATTTGATACCCAAACCTGGTTCCAGATGGTTCATTGCACCTTGGAATTATGCATCAGGAATCGGTTTTGTAATATAAGGTCTAGCTAAAATGCCCTCTTTTAATGCAGCCTCAGACAGAGCACATAGCTTTCAGCAGAAATAAAAAAAAAAAAGGATCCATCTTTTGATAGGGCTTTGACAGTCTGCTCCATTAAATCAAGCTTAAATTGAAGCAGTCGTAGAATAACTTTATCTGGATCCACAAAGCTAGTTGCTGATGCGATTGTTTGGCACTAGCTGTAACTTTTTTCTATCTAGCCATTCCTTCTGAAGTCAGTGTAAATTGTTGGCTCTGCCATTCCACTCACAAATTAAATACTTTGTATACCTTGACTGCTGACCCAGTAAGAGAATCACAATTTTAAGGCCCCCACATATTAACCAGGGGTGCTCATTGTAGTTAAAAATGTTTAAAAAAAAACAAAACTGTTTTGTAATAACATTGTTTGAATTTCATATTTTCTAATAGTAAAATCAAATTATCATTAAAATATTGATATTTAATTGCAGTGCGGAAACAATGAAAAACTTTAATTGATAGAACTGCCATGTGTTTTTTCAGTACTATAACCACCAAGGCTATGCCTTTTGTTGTCAATAATGGATTATCATCTCAATAATGCATCCCATACTGGCCTAAACTCAAAAACTATAGATAGCCTAAATCAACTTGAGTGAACATAAACTTATCTTAGCACAAAGCATTTATTGTTTGCATATATTCTCAGTTTAAAATGCTAGCATATGTTTTCAATGTTTTCAACTTACCAACATTTTATTCAGCTGGGCAAAATAATAAATAATAAAAACAAATATTTTTCTATATAAATGATAAGAATTACAGCCATACCTATCATATTTAATGGAAGATGCAGATGGATGGAAGAAATTGCATTGCAGTGTTTTTGCATATTTGGAATGCAAAGTACACCTCCAGCATCAATTTCACATGAGGAAAGGAGAACACATGAAGATGGTACATTGTGTTCAAAGTGAGCTGTGAATGAAGTGGTTTGCTTTCATTTTCCACGGATATGGGAAACTAGGCAATACATGCAAATGCAAGAATGAATAGTGGGCTTTCTTTGTAAAGAAAGAAGGACCAATAGCACGTGGTATGTGGCCATGATTAAGGCATCTTTTAGAATAAAAAAAATTGAGTACAGCTATATTGGCAAATTTATTGAATCTGGAGCACAAATATGTTTTGAATCACATACATATGATTTTATGGCAGGTGTGCTCACATGCAAAACATAAAGCTGACTGTTTATTCTTTCCTTTGCAGACATTGTCGAATGGACAATGTTTGCCTTGTAAATCCACACTTGTAGTACAAAGCATACAGCCAACATCATTTTGTCATGTGCTGTGCTCTGTACTTGCAGCATGCTCCATCCACAATATACTATCTTGTGTCTTCTCCTTCTCCACATTAGATTGGTGGTGGCTGTGTACTTTATATACTGACAGCTTTCTTGCTGTAAGACACTTGGCACACTTTAGTACTTGCTGCATCCTTTGTATTTCAAGTTGTGTGAAAACATGCGAGGTGGCTCATTGCGTACAGATTAACACTAGAATTACCAGAGCCTACAAAAAAACTCGTAGATCCAGCCCACCTTAAATCGCTCCTTAAATCCGTTCACACCTCTCCGCCAGCATCCTTTGTCCTCTAAATGTGCTGATAAAAGACAAGCTGCCAGCAGCCGGCTATTCCATCCCCCCACTGACTCAGAACGTGAGCGAACTTTTCCCAGCTCATGCCTTGATTGATTGTCTGGGAGTGTAGTGGAGTTTAACAGTGGAAATAATAGATCTTTATTTGGAACACACGCATTTCATGCGTGTTCTGTTTCTAAAGTAATCTGTGTAAACACATTGTTAAAACAGAAACTTTTTCATATTTTAGTAATAAATGTTACAAAATGTATTGGGCATAAACTATAGAATGTGTAAAGCCCGAGTTCCAAAGATCAAATAAACACTTTCACAAAAGCTTCAAGGCTAATACAGCAGCTTCCGTGGCGTAGCGTGCTAAGATTTGCTTCTTAGAACACAGCAGCTTTCCCTTGCCTCACAGACCTGAGTTTGATTCCCCGCTTGGGGATGAAGCGTTACTTTTTTTTTTTCTTTTTAACCTCAAACGGACATAAAATTTATAAATTGGTATGCACTGTCAGTTAATGAGATCGTTATATTTTCATGTGGGATGCTCCTTTTAAAATATTTTTTTAACAATTGAGACTGCAATTAACAGGAACAACTGTCCTTATAACTGTTATTTTTAAGATCCATAACACACAGACAGACCAAGCACTGTGTAATAGAGAGACAGACAGGCAGAGATATATAAATAAACAGGGAAGGCACATGTACTGAAAGAAAAAAAAAGATCAACATGTGCGTTGTTCCTGCAGCACTGAATGAGCTCATGCGCTCTAACGTCACCCCTCCCCCCAATCTGACTGTCTAAGTAACAGCGCAAGTACAGACACAAACCAAGTGCATGTGTGTACTGTATAATATTAACAAAAAGAGCAGCTTACTACTGAAAACGGCAAATATAGGAGTGAGTGGAGATCGAACCGGGACTCTTGATTACACTTGGTTTGTGTCTGTACTTGCGCTGTTACAGTAATCCCTCCTCCATCGCGGGGGTTGCGTTCCAGAGCCATCCGCAAAGTAGAAACCATATGTTTATATGGTTATTTTTATATATTTTAAGCCCTTATAAACTCTCCCACACTATTATAAACATTTCACGCACGGTTATACAGCATAAACCCTTTGTATTCTCTTAGATATTAGGTAAGATTCGTTGAAATTATGTATGTAAACACAGTTTACATACAGTAAAACCTAAATATTATTTTAAAGATATCGAGCGTCTCCAATATCACATACGTTACAGCCATTACAACAGACAGGCCACCAGCAATAAATACGTACAATCCAAGAAAAATTGTATACAGTAAAATGTGTGGACAGCAACACTAAACTATGTACATGTAATAAGTACTGTACGTAAATAATTAATTATGGTTACTCACCAACAATGACACAACGACTTGTCCGATAACGATGAGTTTAATTTTACTGCACAACAAAGGATAGCGTTACAGCTCTTCTAAAGGAGCCTCTTCAGGCGACTTTTTAGCACTGCCGTTGTTCTTCTTCCAGCACTCTCAATCCAAATCCCTAAAGCAGATTCCATCCAGACTGCTGCCTTATCACGTCCACTTGCAACTCGTTTTGCGCCCTGATTAAAGGACACTGTGGCCGTAGATCTTATATGCTTTTCCTCCTTTTTAAATAAAAAGAATCGTGGACTCATTGATGCTGTAATTGTGTCCTTCAGCGGTGTAGCTGTTTCCTTCCTTCAACATATCCAAAACTTTTATCTTTTCTGCAATCCTGAAGCATTAGCAGTAACGTGCATTAATGCTGAATGAATGAGATGAGCCAATCAGCAGCACACAGGAACTTAACTGCGTGCTCTGATTGGGTAGCTTCTCAGCCATCCGCCAATAGCGTCCCTTGTTTGAATTCAAATGCGTCCCTTGTTTGAATTCAAATGGGCAAATCAACTGAGGAAGCACACGTACTGTAGACCGCAGACATCCGCGAAGCAGTGAAAAATCTGCGATATATATTCACATATGCTTACATTTAAAATCCGCGATGAAGTGCAGCCGCGAAAGACGAAGCGCGATATAGCGAGGGATCACTGTACTTAGAGAGTCAGATTGGGGGGAGGGGTGATGTTAGAGCGCTTGAGCTTATTCAGTGCTGCAGGAACAACGCACATGTTGATCTTTTTTTTTTCTTTCAGTACATGTGCCTTCCCTGTTTATTTATATATCTCTGCCTGTCTGTCTCTCTATTACGCAGTGCTCTGTTTGTCTGTGTGTTATGGATCTTAAAAATAAGTTATAAGGACAGTTGTTCCTGTTAATTGCAGTCTCAATTGTTAAAAAAATATTTTAAAAGGAGCATCCCACATGAAAATATAACGATCTCAGTAACTGACAGTGCATACCAATTTATAAATTTTATGTCCGTTAGAGGTTAAAAAGAAAAAAAAAAAGCAACATTTCATCCCCAGCGGGGAATCGAACTCAGGTCTGTGAGGCACGGCAAAGCTGCTGTGTTCTAAGAAGAAAATCTTAATGCGCTATGCCACGGAAACTGTTGTACCAACCTTGAAGCTTTTGTGAAAATGTTTATTTGATCTTTGGAACTCGGGCTTTACACATTCTATAGTTTATGCCTACTACATTTTGTAACATTTATTACTAAAATATGAAAAAGTTTCTGTTTTAACAATGTGTTTACACAGATTACTTTAGAAACGGAACACACATGAAATGCGTGTGTTCCAAATAAAGATCTATTATTTCCACTGTAAAACTCCACTTCACTCCCAGATAATCAATCAAGGCATGAGCTGGGAAAAGTTCGCTCACGTTTTAAGTCGGTGGGGGGATGGAATAGCCGGCTGCTGGCAGCTTGTCTTTTATCAGCACATTTAGAGGACAAAGGATGCTGGCGGAGAGGTGTGAACGGATTTAAGAAGCGATTTAAGGTGGGCCAGATCTACGAGTTTTTTCGTAGGTTCTGGTAATTCTAGTGTTAAGCTACATGTAAAGAGCACAGGGCTAGAAGGCGACTTTCATGTATTTTCACACACACTGCATACCCAACAGTTTACACAAATGTAAGAATTAACAGTCTGCTTTCTTTTTTTATGCACATATTTCGAATAAAACCATGTGAGTGTTATTCAATAAATGCACCAACATTTCAGTATAGTTGTACTCAAATAATGCATTTTCTTTCTAAAAATGCTTCATTCACCACCAAGCACCATGTTGCATCAGACCTTCTTTCTTCATGAAGAAAGGCTACTGTTTATTCTCACACTTGTATTCATTATCAGGTCTGCCATGTGTATGGATACACTGAAAAAGAGCCACTTCATGCAAAGTTCGCTCCAACCACAATATGCCACCTCATGTGGTCACCTTTCCATACATCTGTGAATTTTGTATTACAAGTTCTGTAAAAACATTACAATGCAATTTCAGGTTAGTTTATAGCTTTTTTTAAAGTTGACTGAAATTACTGGAACAGTGGTAGTTCTCAGATTATCCTATTATATTTTTGTTACATGTACTGTAAAAAATATGAGCGATTATAAGTGATAATTTAATTATTGTATAGTTGTCTGAATATTTTGGTAGCAACATATAATAACTGTATTTAGTAGTTCAATTGAGGTGCAGTCTAGTGTAAGGTGAAGGTGAGAGACAGTGAGTCACACCTGAATACCAACATTCAGTGACATTGCTTGTGGCAGTGATAGAGGATCTTTCATGGGGGGAAACAACAAAAAAAATCATGTTTTCTGAGCAGACTTTCTGTGTTAAAGCAACATGGCATTTTCAGTGCAGCAAAGTACAGGTGGGACAGGAGGATAATATGCATACGAAGGAAACAATGATTTACAAACGCAAAGTCAATTGGCATCAGCTGTGGCACTTCTAGTGTTAATGAAATGTCTCATACTGTGAAATATATTTTCTTTTTTTCTTGAAATGATTCTAATTGCTAACTATTTATTGGTTGCAATATTAAAAAAAAGTGTAAGACAGCAATTTAAAAAGCTTACTCAGTAGCAGTGTTATGTTATATCTGTTTGCATTTGACAAAACTCTGAATGTTCACTTAATCTTGATATGTAAGACCACATTGGTATTTATTAAACAAAAAGTTAAAGCATTCAATAATATGCACACAGTTGCAAAATAGCTAAAGCGAAATATAACATGCTGTTACTTTCATTCTGTAACATTTTTCTGTCTCAGGTTGTCATAGAACTATGATTTGTGTTTTTTCTTAACACAATTTTTGGGGTGTAACTATTTCCAACTAATGTTTTAATCAGAATAAGATATAACTCAATCTTTACATTGTATATGACTGCAGTTTTGTCATTTTTTAGTATAGTTTTTAAATATTAAAATTGAAAAGCAGTTGCTTAATATGTTGGTATACAGATAGCAATACTGCATAAATTAACATTTAACTGCTGCAGGTGGAAGCTACAGCTACACGAATTAAGCAAGCTGCCTGCATTTGCACGAGTCGTGTCAGCTGGAAATCTTTTGAGCCATGTTGGACACACTATCTTGGGAATGAACACAGTACAACTCTATATGAAGGTTCCTGGGTGTAGGACTCCAGGTAGGTATCTGCATTTAAGATGACAATGGAAATTTGCTTTATTTTGATAGTTCACTCTGTACTCGGGCAGTTATAGTTTCAGAAATTTTTCTGTGGGAGGGTTGGGGCATCTGCTGGGGTGGAAGGGAAAAAGAGAGCATGGTATTATCTTTTGTCTCTGCAAAGTTATTACAGATTTTCCTTTTTATACTAGATTTTATTTATGCATTATTTTGAGCTTAGGTTGATATTCATTTCAATTTTAGTCTTCATAATGCAGTTTTAGTGTGTATTTCAAAAATTTTTATACTGTTTATACAGTTCCCTCCACAATTATTGGCAACCCTGGTAAACATTAGAACAAGCTAAACAAGAACAGGCCATTCAGCCCAACAAAGCTCAACAGTCCTATCCGCTTATTTCTTCCAAAAAAAATGCCCACGTGTTCTTTGATGAACTCATTTTAAAATAAGTCTCTATCCACTATACTAATTCCCTTCATAATTTTAAACACTTCAATCATGTCACCTCTTAATCTTCTTTTGCTTAAACTGTATAGGCTCAGCTCTTTTAATCTTTCCTCATAATTCAACCCCTGTAGCCCTGGAATCAGCCTAGTTGCTCTTCTCTGGACCTTTTTTAGTGCTGCTATGTCCTTTTTGTAGCCTGGAGACCAAAACTGCACACAATATTCCAGATGAGGCCTGACCAGTGCATTATAAAGCTTGAGCATAACCTCCTTGGAGTTGTACTCCACACATCGTGCTATATAACCTAACATTTTGTTTGCCTTCTTAATGGCTTCTGAACACTGTCTGGAAGTTAATAGCTTAGAGTCCACTATGACTCCTAAATCCTTCTTATAAAGGGCTACTCTCGATTTTTCGTCTGCCCATTGTATATTCAAACCTAACATTTTTACTTCCTATGTGTAATACTTTACATTTACTGACATTAAATTTCATCTGCCACAAATCTGCCCAAGCCTGTGTGCTATCCAACTCCTTCTGTAATGATATAACGAATTCCAAATTATCTGTTAATCCACCTATCTTGGTATCATCTGCAAACTTAACCAGCTTGTTACTTATATTCCTGCCTAAATCATTTTTATATATATATATATATATATATATATATATATATATTAAAAATAGCAACAGCCCTAGCACTGGCCCCTGTGGAACACCACTTTTAACATCAGGCAATTCTGTTAAGGTTCCTCGCACTATCACTTTCTGCTTCCTGTGTCTGAGCCAATTCTGCACCCATCTAAAAACATCCCTCTGATCTCCCACTTCTTTAAGTTTGATGCCCAACCTCTCATGTGGCACCTTATGAAATGCTTTCTGAAAGTCAAGATAAATAATATCATATCCTCCACTTTGATCATATTTTTGTTGCCTCCTCATAGAATTCCAACATGTTAGTAAAACACGACCTCCCTCTGCCTACCCTCTACCTCTGTGCTCCTCCATCTGCAAGGTTATCCCAGTTAATATTTGGATAATTAAAGTCCCCCATGACTATAATATCTCCCTGTAAACTTGCCTTTTTGATATTACTAAAAAGATGTGTGTTTAAATTACTGTCTGAAATGGGGAGGTCTATAACACACTCCTAAAATAAGACCTCTTTACCTAATATTTTCCAGGTGAAGCTATATGTCCTCACTAAGATGGGGCTCATCGTCCAACTGAAGAGGTCTTACATTTAAATTCTGTTTGGCATTAATAGCCACCCCACCTCCTTTTTCCAAAAAAATGTGTATCCCTCTATGTTACACTCATCCCCATCTTTTTTTATTTAGCCAGGTTTCCTTTATTGCTATAATATAATTATGCTCTTCTACATACAGCTCCAACTCATTTGCCTTATTTTTGATACATCTCACATTAAGGCAAGCTATTTTTAATGTGTTACTCCTTCTACATTTAAATGTTTGCTTAGAATTTACATTACTGCGCATTTTTATTTCTACACCCTTGTTTGTTCTTCCATGTGTAGATCAAAACCTGGCATGTCCTAAATTCCTTGCCCCCCCCCCCCCAAACCCCCCCCCCCCATTTCCCTAGTTTAAACAGTCTTCAACTAACCTACTCATATGCCTCCCCAATGCATTGGTGCCCCTCCATTTCAGATGTAACCCGTCACGGCGGAACAGATCCCATCTGCTCCAAAAGGAATCCCAATGCTCCATAAACCTATCCCTTCTACCCTGCACCAAGATTTGAGCCACGCGTTAAGCCTTCTAATCTCCTCATTCTTACCTAGAATGGTGCATGGCACAGGTAGAACTTAATAGAAGACTACCTTGTCAGTTCTGCTCCTCAGCAAGGCAGCTGAGTAAACGTTTTTTAAAAATAATCTTTTACCTTAATTTCTCACTGGAAAAAATTAGAGAAATTCTGCTGTTAATTGAAGTAAATTTTTTCTGAGAAAAAAATAATCTCATTAAGAATTAAGAATTTTTTTAATACTAAGTCATGTGCGGTGATTATTGCCACCCCTAGAAATTCTTATGAACTAAGTGTAACTGAAGCCTTTTTTCTTCTATATATTACTTTTTTAAGTTGATTAGAGTGTGTTGAATATTTCAAGCAGTAATCCATCACATCCTGCATGGGTTTTAAATAGATAGATAGATACTTTATTAATCCCAAAATATGAGGTGTCAAAGAGGCCTGATTCCCTTATTGATTCATCAACATTTGAAAGACAAGAGAATATAGAATTTAAATGAGAAAAAAATGTGTTGACCTTCATGAGTCAGGGAAAGGCTATTAAAAAAATAAATAAAATTAAGTTTAAAAATCTGCAAGGAACAGTGTTTGAGAAATACAGAAAAAATACCATCCTAGGGTCACCAAGTTTTCAAAACTGCCATCAGATGTCACATACATGCCAAAAGATTATTTCAAAGCCGTGTCAGAAAAAAGCCTTTCATGACATTTAACCATAAACATAAGGGCCTGGAGTTTGTTAAACGCTGCTGGGACTTTGATTGGAACTATGTTCTATGCACAGACAAAGCAAAATGTGTGCTTTTTGGCACCTAGTAAGGCAGTGATACAAAACAAATGTCCAAATCAACACAAAAATGTTTAAAGGAGCACAAATCTTCTGCCGTGGCCGTCTCAGTCCCCAGACCTTAAACCACTGAAAATATTTAGAGTGAATGAAAGAGGGAGAGTACACAAGAGGACTCTTGATGATCTGGAGACGATCCTGTAAAGAGGATTGGTCGTAGATTCCCTTCTCTATAATCTCCAACTTTATAACATGTTTTAGGAGAAGACTCTGTGCTGTTTTATTGGCAAAGGTTTTACAAAATATTAAGGGGTGCCAATAATCACAGCATTACACGCAAATTCTCATCCCAGATTTAACTGGAATAATGAAAACATGTCTGAAGTAGCCTAATATTGAAAAAATGTAAAGAAAAGGAATATACTTTTCTGTATTTCAGTATTTAGTTTTCTACAGTCCCACCCATGACACTTAGGCAAAACATGACATTAAACTTGAATTTGAGAGAAAAAATCAGATTAACTTGGACTTTAATGCTGTTTTTGTTCTATACACTGATCACTTTTAGTCATTGAGTGTGTCAGACTTGCCAACTGCTACTTCTTGATCTCATCACAAGACCATGTCAATTTACATGATTGAAAGTCACTAAGCCTTTCCAGCACGGTGGATATAGCTTTTTGCCTGACTGAGCTGGTGTTGTATAAAGGTTTAACACATACGGAAAGTTCAGCCACAGTCTCAGCCCTTTCTTTTCTTTTTCCATTCTGTTGTACGCAAAACTTGAGACAGGCGAGCCTCTTATATGTGAGGTCCAAAACATCAGTGTTTCTTCTTCCTCAACACTATATTTATATGCATTGTACTTTTTCCGATTAGCATTTATAAGTTGTCAGCTCTCCCAGATTGGTTGGAGAGAGAGGTACAGTGGAACCTTGGTTCACGACCATAATTCGTTCCAAAACTCTGGTCGTGAACCGATTTGGTCGTGAACCGAAGCAATTTACCCCATAGGATTGTATGTAAATACAATCAATCCATTCCAGACCATACGAACTGTATGTAAATATATATATTTAAGTTTTTAAGCACAAATATATGAGGGCAATCCCAAAAGTAAGGTCTCCAAAGTGGTGGGAACGTAGAGAAACTGTTCGTATGGCTGTTGGCCTCACCCACTCCCAAACAAGCATGTGCGGCTTCGCTGGGATGCTCAATCTTGGCTTGGCAGCCCTTGAAAATGGAGCTCCCGTTGAACGCTACCACCAAGTGCGAAGTTCGCGCAGGAGACTGTCAATTTCCAACAAGACAGTCGCGAAGTTTGAGGAAAACATGCGTAATGATCGGCAGTTGGAACTTCATCACCCACCCACCCTATAGTCCGGACTTGGCACCCAGTGACTACCACCTGTTCCCTAAGTTGAAAGAACATTTGTCCGGAAGGCGATTCTGCTCCGATGAAGAGGTGAAAGATGAGGTTCAACGCTTCCTGAAGGACATGGCGGCGAGCTGGTATGACATGGGCATTCTAAAACTACCACAGCGTCTACAAAAATGCATCGACTGAAATGGCGATTATGTAGAAAAACAAATAAGTCTTTAACCTTTAAAATGATGTAAACATTATAGAAAATAAACGGTTGTTTGTATTTCTAAAAAAATAGGAGGCCTTACTTTTGGGATTGCCCTCGTAGTTAATTAAACCATAGAATGCACAGCGCAATAGTAAACTAAATGTAAAAACATTGAGTAACACTGAGAAAACCTTGAACAACAGAGAAAACTAACATTGCAAGAGTTCGCGCTATACTGTAGCCTTATGACCCGATCACTTTTTTTTTTTTTTTTTTTTTTTATAATGAGTTTTAAGCACAGGGAAAAAAAGGAACATTTGGACAAATCCGAACTTTATTTAAAAACCAACCATAAACCACCAAGAAAGTAACATTGCAGGAGTTCACGCTAATAGCCTTACAACCCGATCGCTGTGTAAACTTTTTTTAATGAGTTGTAAGCACAGGGAAAAAATGAACATTTGAAAAATCAGATATTTAATAAACAACCAAGAAAAGTAACATTGCAACAATTCACGCTACGAACTGAAAAATGAACATTTGAAAAATCCGTAATACAAAAACTAACCATAAACCACCAAGAAAACTCCCCTTGCATGAGTCGAGTTTTGACATGAAGGAAGTGAGGAGGAACTGAGTGGAGAGAGGAGGTTACAGTTTTGAGGCAGAGTCCGGCTCCGCGATGGAGGGATGTTCTCCTTCAGGTGTTTTCTCTGTGATTTCTTGGGTTTCTGGTGTTTTTAGCTGTTTAGCTGGTGGATCAGACTTCACGAAATAGCGGTCTAATGTGACTTGCCTTTTCCTACACATTAAAATTTTTCGGAAATGCAAGACATCATTGTCGTTCATCATGTTTATCACTCTGTTCGTAACTGCTTTGTCAGGGTGGTTCTTTTCAAAAAAAATCCTGGCACTCGTTCCATTTTTCTATGATGACTTTTATCGCATCACTTTTTATAACCGCCCTTTCCTCTTCTTCCCTGGAGGACTGCTCCTTGGTGAGCAACCTAAGCTGCTCCTGCTGGAGTTCAGTGAGTTCCTCCGTCGTCAGCTCCTCCTTGTGATCCAGGACCAGCTCCTCGATGTCCTCATTGTCCTCTTCAAGGACACAATCTCATCCACAACAGGAGGCTCAAAGCTTTCTAAAATTTGTTCAGGAACGCATTCAGGCCAAAGTTTCTTCCAGGCCGAGATCAAGGTCCGGTGTGTGATGTCTTCCCAGGCATTATCAATGAGGCAGATGCAATGAACGATATTAAAATGGTTCTTCCAGAACTCTTTCAGGGGCAAAGTCGTCTCCTCGGTCACATTTAAACACCTGCCGAATAGTCCTTTGGTGTACAGCTTCTTAAAATTTGAAATAACCTGCTGGTACATGGGCTGCAGAAGAGGAGTTGTGTTTGGGGGGAGGAACACAACCTTAATAAAGTCATACTCCTCGACCATATCGTCAACCAAATTTGGAGGGTGTGTTGATGCATTGTCCATCAGAAGAAGGCATTTGTTAGGCAGGTTATTCTCCTCGAGATATTGCTTCACGGCGGGAAGGAAAGCCTTGTGCAGGCATTCCAAAAACAAAGTCCTTGTGACCCACCCCTTCGTGTTTACCCGCCACATCACAGGCAGTCTGGCTTTGTTTACATTGTGCTGCTTGAAAGCATGAGGGTTCTCAAATTGGTAAACAAGTAGCGGCTTGATTTTTAGCGTTAGCACACAGCAAAACGGTTAACCTGTCCTTCATTGGTTTATGGCCAGGCATAGCCTTCTCTTCCTGGGTAATGTAGGTCCTCTTCGGCATCCTCTTCCAGAACAATCCAGTCTCGTCACAGTTGAAGACTTGTTGCGAGATGTAGCCTTCGTCCTCCACTAATCTTGTGAAATTTTTCACGAATTCTTTCGCAGCTTCAGCGTCGGAACTAGCAGCCTCTCCATGCCTTACCATACTATGAATGACACTTCTCTTGCAAAACTTTTCAAACCATCCTCTACTGGCTTTAAATTCCTCACTTTCGCCACTTGTAGAAGGATAGTTTTGCAGCAAATCGCCATGAATCTTCATGGCTTTCTCACATAACACTGCCTCGCTTACGCTATCCCCTGCAAGTTGCTTCTCATTCAGCCACACTAGCAACAGTTTTTCCACCTCTTCCAGCACTTGAGACCTCCTTTTGCAATATCAGCTGCTTCAATAGATTCTTTCTGCTTTAGAATAGTCAAAATCGTAGTTTTTGACTTCTTGTACTCGGCGGCAAGATCAGTAACACGAACGCCACGCTCATAATTTTCAATAATTTCTTTCTTTACTTCGATTTCAATTTTCTGCAAAACTTTCTTCTCACTACTCTTCACTTGCTTAGAAGCAATGGTTAACTGCAAAAGCACACAAAATACTGTAGAGCACAAATAGTTCACAGGTAAAGCACGCACGTCTAACTGAGAACAATGAACAGGGAAAGGCTGAACATGTGCTTAAATACTGTAATCAGGCACGTACGAACCGGAAGGGAAATGAAATAGAGCACAAAGAGTTCACGGCGAAAGCACGCACGCACGTGTCTGACCGAGAACAATGCAACATGTGCAGAAATCATCAGCGCGCACAAACCGAAAGGGAAACTGTCTTGTTCATATACCAAGTGTGTGGTCGTGAACCAAGGCAAAAGTTTGGCAAACTTTTTGGTCGTAAACCGATTTGTATGTGTATGGAGACGTTCGTGAACCGAGGTTCCACTGTATTGGGTATGTCACAATGCACAACAGAACTTCGCATGTGTACTCTGATTGTTAGTGCTTTCAACATTTTCTTTGTCCAGAAATACTGTAGGTCCTAGGTATATTTTTGTGATGGGGCTATAGATAAATGTTAAGGTTTGTGGGGTTTTTACCCTTAATCTGTACAGCATACAACATGCCCTTGCCCATGTTTCCTACCACCCATTTTGATCTGTAAAGCCATCTCAATCACAGAAAGCTTATATGCAGCATTTTTCCAACTGCTGGCCTGAAAACTTATTAAAAAATAAAAAAAAATGATTAGAAAATAAATTCTACTGTGTTCTGAGAGACAATGATCATTAACCCCAGGTGTCTTAGGGGGTTGGTGGCCATTGAGCTTGAATTGTTGTTTGAGCTTCATCTAGCTGTACTGAGGGAACTGCAGAAAACGTGTGTATAGTGTCAAGATTTAGGAGTATCTGAGATATGAGTAGCCATAAAACAAGGACAGCAAGCACCACGTGATAGGGGCAGCATATGATATGAGATGCAATATATAGAGAGAGTCAAGGTGTGGGATATTTTAGGAAGCAAATGAATGGTCAGTTCTGCAACATGATGTGTTATAAACAGAACAAATTGGAAAGCTGAGGGACTTTGACAAGAGCCAAATTGTGATGCGTGACAACTGGCTCAGAGAATCTCTGATATTGTCTTGAATATCAGAACTAGTGGCATGGACTGATGAACTGCAGTTTCTTTCAAATAAAGTGGGCATCCATGTGCATGTACGTCATTTACCTGGGGAAGAGATGACTGCAGGATGCACTATGGGAGGAAGGCAAGCCGTAATATTTGGGACAAAGACGCATCTTTCCTTGATTTATCCTTTGCTCCACAGTTTAAACTTTTAAAATCAGACACTTCAAACATGATTAAAGTGCACATTGCATACTTTTAAGTGTATTTGCATATATTTCCATCACACTTTGTAAAAATCACATTTTTTATGTAGTCCTCCTGTTTAAAATTAAGAACAAAAAGTATAATCTTTCAGCTGTTTTGTAACAGAGAGAATGAAAAGAGAGAGGGGAAAATATTTTGAAACATTCTTGCACCATTATTATTTTACTTATTTTCACAAAATTATTATTGTTACTTATTTTTACAAAGTTAAGCATTTTCAGGGACAAGTGAAATACTAAAAAAATAAATACATAGAACACATTATCAGGTTTAGTTTTTCACCAGTTTTCACACTCTAGACAGTTTTGTTAGGCTACTAACAAACTTTACCCATAGCTTAGTAGTGATACCGCCAGCTTGATAATTATACAAACTTTGTAACACTTCATTGCCAAATGACCCATTTAAAGCATTAGTAATTGGTCAATAACATTCTGTTCAGGTGTGTTGACCTAAGGACTCTCTTTCATTGCATCAAAGAATAGTTTAATCTTCAAAAAGAAATTTCACCTGTGGGAATTTCTCCTGTGGAGGGTGACCGTTGAGTTGTTCTTACAAAATACAGCCTGAGAAATACACTGAAACATTTTTCATTCACGATTTTCTGTTTTTAAGGGTCAGTTTTTGTTGATCAGTACATTTCAATTTCAGGCTTTTGAATTACACCTTAATGTATAAGAAGTGCAAGGAAAGCCAGCAGTTTGTCACAACTTGCATCAGGCCACATGTGCAACTTCATTTTGATTTCAGTTTGGGCTTTTGTTTTAGCTATATTTCTCATTTAGGCAAATATGTTGTCGTATATGAACAGACAGAAGAAGATTGTCATTCACTAATGCATCTGTCTTAAGTCTTGGAGAGCCAGTAAATGGCAACTTTGAAAGTTTTCCATCACTCTTACATTCAGAAGTGGCATCATAATTTTCCAATTGATCAAAGCCCTCACCTTTGTATGCTTCACCAGAACTAGAGTCTGTAATGCTGCTGCTGTCAATTTCTGAAGATTTTTACTGTTATCACATAATAAATTTCCTCCTTCAAATGCTGTATGTTTAGACTACCCCATTCAGGTTCTCATGTTGCTGAAAATGCTATGTCAACAGCCACCCTTCATTACTAGCTGCTGTACATTGAAGACACAAACTCAGAGATGTCAGTGTGCGTGTGGCTAATGGTGAATGGGTTATTCAGGGGTAACAGTAAAGAGGACTCACTTGTCAAGTCTAGCATGAGGAATATTTCTTTGGATCCTGAGTTGGTTTGTCATGTGGTGGGTGCGGCAATACACTGTATCAGCACGTGCTTCTAACCTCTTATGTTTGCCCCTTTATCTGACTGGAGAGCTCAGCAAACATATACACAGCCAGTTTGTATATTTTAATTTTTTTTTTCTGTAATATTTTCTAATTGTAGAGTATGTTTATTTAAATACAGCATGTCTAATTCTTTTTTTTGGAAGTTATTTTATACAGCTTTATCTTTGATGTACTTGCTAGGTACTGTTTGCATTCTGTAACATCTTCATGTCTTCCCCTGTATTGCTGTTTTAATTGTTATTTAGTATGTTAATTTCTTGAATTATTAAATATCTGTTGCGTTCCCAGGCATTTGAACTTCTGTTCTTATAAGGTTAGGCACTTTTTTCTTTTTATTAGTGGTTTCTAGTGCTTGATTTTCTCATTGTGGCTTAAATATTAATGTACATTCTAGTAGCCAAATTTTAAGAGCCCAAGGGTGTTATCACATTCTTTACTGGAATTTGCAGCATTTTATTGTGGTGTTTGGTGCATTTGTAGTTTTTAAAAGCATATGCAACAGAAATAAGTGATGAATGGAAAGTCATTTTGTACCATTTTCTTGTTGTGACTTAATACGACTGCAGTTTTCATTTTTGCTGTTATTTTGTTTTAGCAACTTAACTGCAATGCATTGTAATGCAGTGTTTAATATTGTGATTTTGGATGGGTGTACAAAGTGCTATTTTAGCACAAATTCTGAGCCCCCAGGTGGTGGTGGTTTTATTTTTACCCAGAATGGCTCAAAAAGTCTTTGAAAGTTGGCAAGTTGCCACTTGCAAGGTATGTTAGATATTATCCAAGTGTCTTACAGGCACTTGTCACTAAAGTTCCACACTTGGGTTCATCAGTCACATAAGGTTCTATTGACCAATTCAGTTATTTAATTCTCATTTTCAATTTGGGAAGGACTCCATGGCTGCAAGTCATTTGTGGAGGTTCTGTAAGGAGGATAGACTAGAGTTGAGTTGTGAAGACCATTCACTGTATCATGTTTTCGTCTGGGAAATATTATTGTGTGAGAAAGAAGTGATATTGAGGAACATTAGCCAGCAGTTACGCATTCCAGGTAACATTGCATAGTTTTGTTTTAAAAAGATTGGCATAAGTAACATTGTCCACTAGTCATACAATACAGTTAAATCAAGTAAATAATGATAACAAGTAATAGCAAAATTTGATCTACTATAGATCATATCATCCTTAACAGCATCCAGGTGAACAGATGCCATATTATTTAACCACGTAATTGTATGAGCCCGTAAAATTATATAATATGTGCCTGCTTCCTATGAGCTATCCGTGCAAATGTGTTTTAAGTGTGAGAGGTTACCTGAACTACATAAATATGACAACACCACGTAGTGTATGCCTACCTTAACATGTTTTATATATATATATATATATATATATATATATATATATATATATATATATATATATATATATATATATATATAGTGTCTGGTTTGCTACCTGAAAGTCATTTTTGTTGCAGTTAACGTATCATATTCAACAATGACTTAATTTATTTTTATTGATTTTAATATTAACATGTTTGTTTACTGCGTGTTTGTCATTTATGAACATGGAGAAAATATCAGTATGGCTTTGACACCACAAATGCATAAACAGAAACTTCTGAATGAATCACGTTTATCCCCTAAGATACAGGAATTCGACTTACAAGTCTTTGTTTATGAAGGGTTTAGTTTAATATCCTTCCTTTAATTTCAAGGTATCTTCAAATTTGTAAGAATTAACAAGGCATTTTATATTGAGTTGTACTGACAGCTGTTTGAAACAAATGTATGAGATGCTGAGCAGCTAAACAACTTAATGTCCTTTCATCCATCTGTTTTTGCCACTAAAGCATTTGGAACCTTCCCTTCAGCTTCTGTCCCTTCTCCTCCTTTGCTTTGGAAAGGAAAGAGGCTGATAATATTGAGTGTTTTATCTTGGGTTAAGTGGATCTCACCAGCCTCATTTTTGGATTGGTCTGCTCTTTCACCATTGGGTTTTCACATTGGTTTAGCACAGATTGCTTAAGCACTGATTTCAAATGATACCTGCAAAACTTATCAATCCTTGGTACTTTACATAGCTTCAGCATGCACATAACCTAGGCCTAAAGGCCTCTTTGGTCCCAGAGAATAACTTAAACACTTAAGAGGATAATACACCTTCATGGGTGTCCGTAGACATAACTGAGACCTTCAAGATGATGTATCATGAACTCTGATTATGCACTTAGGCAAAAGTGTAGTCTAAGTAGTAAAGGTAGTATTCTTAATGTTTTCTGTATAAAACAGTCTTAAAGAGTGCATTTACATCAACCATTCCTTTCAGCAAAAAACTTGTAACCCAGGCAAAGCAAAAGCAGATGGCTTTTTATTACAATACTTGCAGTTCCAAAATGATGATTTTTATCTCACTAGAACAATGGCTATCTAGGAATACAGCCTAAAGAATTCTGTGCCTCCACCTCTTTGTTTTTTAATTCTGCTATTCTTTCTCGCTTATTTTGCAATTTAATAATAATAATAATTCATTACATTTCTATAGCGTTTTTCTCAGTACTCAAAGCGCTATCCACACAGGGAGGAACCGGGAAGCAAACCCACAATCTCCACCAGTCCTTAGCTGCAATGCCTCACCCAAACAGCCCTCCTACCATTCTTCATTTTCATTTGTTTTGGAAAGTGTGACATTGATGGCTTTTTTTTTTTTTTGCTTTACATTTCAGTTGCTGTGGTGTTACTTTTTTAAAAAATATAGGACACAAAAAAATGGGTAACGTGTTTGCTTTGTTTGCAAGTTGTTTGTGTTAATTTTAGTGATATTTGCGGTTATTTTAGTAATAAAGAAATCGATTTTGAGACCAGGGACACCGTAACATTGTGTTTGAATTGTAATTAATGTTGATAAAATATTTTAATTACAAGAACTAGATAGATAGATAGATAGATAGATAGATAGATAGATAGATAGATAGATAGATAGATAGATAGATAACCTTACAACGGACTCTACATAGTTTGTCTCCTTTAGAAGTATAATGCAATCCTGAAGAGTTTAACAATGTAGCCGAAAATCATTTCAGAGAGCACAAAGATATAACTAACCTATTTAAGGACTACTATAAGTCTTTGTAGTCCTTGCTTTATAAGTGAAGTGGGGTTCAAATCAAGAGTTTTGATTTCACTATGCCCTAAACTCTTCATAGCAAGAATGTTGGAGGCCGTGACAGTTATTCCATGAAATTTTATATAAAATGGATGGATGGATGGATGGATGGATGGATGGATGGATGGATGGATGGATGGATGGATGGATGGATGGATGGATGGATGGATGGATGGATGGATAGATAGATAGATAGATAGATAGATAGATAGATAGATAGATAGATAGATAGATAGATAGATAGATAGATAGATAGATAGATAGATAGATAGATAGATAGATAGATACTTTATTAATCCCAATGGGAAATTCACATTCTTCAGCAGCAGCATACTGATACAATAAATAATATTAAATTAAAGAATGATAATAATGCAGGTGAAAAACAGACAATAACTATGTATAATGTTAAATATTAACGTTTACCCCCCCAGGTGGAATTAGTTTGGGGGAGGAACGATCTCCTCAATCTGTCTGTGGAGCAGGACAGTGACAGCAGTCTGTCGCTGAAGCTGCTCTTCTGTCTGGAGATGATACTATTTAGTGGATGCAGTGGATTCTCCATAATTGATAGGAGCCTGCTGAGTGCCCTTCGCTCTGCCACAGATGTTAAACTGTCCAGCTCCATGCCAACAATAGAGCCTGCCTTCCTCACCAGTTTGTCCAGGCGTGAGGCGTCTTTCCTCTTAATGCTGCCTCCCCAGCACACCACTGCGTAGAAGAGGGCGCTCGCCACAACTGTTTGATAGAACATCTGCAGCATCTTATTGCAGATGTTGAAGGAAGCCAGCCTTCTAAGGAAATATAACCGGCTCTGTCCTTTCTTGCACAGCGCATCAGTATTGGCAGTCCAGTCTAATTTATCATCCAGCTGCACTCCCAGATATTTATAGGTCTGCACCATCTGCACACAGTCACCTTTGTTGATCACTGGGTCTATGAGGGGTCTGGGCCTCCTAAAATCCACCACCAGCTCCTTGGTTTTGCTGGTGTTCAGGTGTAGGTGGTTTGAGTCGCACCATTTAACAAAGTCATTGATTAGGTCCCTATACTCCTCCTCCTGCCCATTCCTGATACAGCCCACGATAGCAGTGTCATCAGCGAACTTTTGCACATGGCAGGACTCCGAGTTGTATTGGAAGTCCGATGTATATAGGTTTTCAACTCCATTATTGATGACAATATTATTGAAGCAAGAGTAAAAAAAATTCTAGGAAAAATGTTACTGCAGTCATCAATTGCTGTCTTTACAAAGGAAAGTAAACACTTGCTAGAATGTGCAATATATAGACTATTTTTACTTCTAAATTATGATGGTAAGATCTTGGTGAAAGTTTTAGCTAATGGAACAGAAAAAACTCCTCCCTCTTTAATTTCGCAAAATAAAAACAGATTTATTACAGAAATAGACTTAATATCCAGTCTTTGGCGCTTCTTTAAATGTACTATACTCTCTCCTGCAGTATCTGAAACTCCATAGGTCTTGTGCCAAAAAAGCTTCTGATATACTTGAATGGTGGACATGGGGAAAATATATAAACTCCACACAGAAATCACTCAGGACTTCAACCTACAGTAGGTCTCCTTGTTCCAAGGCAGCAGTACTACCTTGCCACCCTTACGCCAATTATATGGTGCTTTTTATCTCACGCCCTCACTTATCTTTGACATTAGTATTAAATTTGTTAGGAAAATTTCATAAGATGGATTCAAAATTAATTTTAATATTTTTTAAATGGATTCTCTCAACCAGTGTAGATCGGTTTTTAGTGACTGTATCAGAGTAGTCTAAATACCAAGAAATTATTAATATAAGAAAACAGAAGTCTTTTTAAAACATAATTTTGATAATATGATAAAACACTTTAAACTAGATGTTAATAGATGGTTCTCCCTACATATTATTTTAGTTTGGAGAGTTAATGTCATTAAAATGAATATCCTCACAAAGCTCAGGACATCACTGTATATAGAAGGCAGTGGAAATTTAAAGCTGAGTATGGCATGGCACTATCCCACATTTCAGTTTTAATCAAGAGCTGAAAATGTTCATACAGTAAAACTTTTTGAACTGGAAGAAGTCCAAATCCTGCTCATAAATCTTCTCTGTAAGTTGTGCTTTGTTTTTGATTCAGTACTAATCACCATCAGTTTATCAGAAATCCAGCATATTTAACTAGTGTTGGTCACAGTTCAAGGCAGAGAAACTCCTCATCTGCTGTTCCTATATATAACAATCACTTGTTTCTTTTAACCGATGTAGTATTAAGTCTGTGTAAGTTGCTTAATATTAAAACATTTAGAGATGTCAATATTAATAACGTACTTGCGTTCTTCGATATGTTGTGCTTTAAATTTAGTCTCTCAGCATCACACTTTATTTTCTATATGCAAGTTAAAATCTTTGTCAAAAGAAACCCACCCAACTGCCCTCATTTTTCATGTAGCTAGTTTGAATGAGATGCAGAGAGCATTTACATAATGTAGACACCAATATCAGTTAAAAATTCAGAAAAGGATTGGAATTCGGCCATTCACAAAATACTTTCTACAAAAACAGCAATATTTATTTATATAGCACATATTCATTAAGTATAGCTTGAGAGAGGTGTATAATTGCAAAGAAACAAAGAAATAAAACAAATAACCTTCTTGATTTTGTTGGCATTAATCTTGAAATTATAATGTCAGGAGGCAAATTTCTTTGTGTAAGCTGTCCCGTTATTGTTGGTGATCAATTCTGTGAGGGTTGCATCATCAGCAAATTTGATGATGGTTTTAGAGATGTGTCTGGCCACACAGACATTAAACAAGGAGTGTAGAATACATTCATCACACTATCCTATGTAGCACCCGGGTTGAGTAACACTGTTAAGAAAGTGGGGCTCCTAATCTGCACATACAGGGATCTGCCAGTAGGATGCAATGTAATAGCCATTGAAATGCTGATTTCTGGTATAGCAGTTTTTAATTTCCATGCATGCCAGTATAGTAGTAAGTGCAAAGAATATGGCTTCCATGCTGCACTGGGTGTAATATACTGTATGTAAGCTGGAGATGGTCTAAAATATATGCAGTAGAAAGTTTTATCTGTCCTACAATCAGCCTAACAATGATTTCCTCACATTGAGAAAGAGACAGTTTAGTTTTAGTTTCTTTTGTACAGGAATAATTGATGGATTTTTAAGTAGGTGGGAACCCTAATTAGAAATATTGTAAACACACCAGGTAATAGGTGTATACAGGTTTTTACAACATATCCTGTAATTTAATCTGGACCAGCTTGTTTATGGATGTTAAATATCTTTACTTACTATCCCAAATTCATACCTATGTTTTTTTGTGTGTTTCTGTATTATTGGCCTGAAATAGGTTTGTGCAAAGTGTCACTAATTTACAGGTGTCAGTGTGATATTTTGTTTATTTTTAGGAACAAAATAGTTTGTTTTACACATTTTAAACATACTATGCACCCAGTTTTAGAACACATTTTTAGATTAGTCCTGTGACAACCATAATTCAAGTAATGATTAATTTGTGTAATATTCAGATTAAGCTAGCTCTTTAAAATTTAGAAATGTGTATACCAGTTTACTGACCTTTTTTTTTTTCTTGGGTGCTCTTCTCTTCATTTGCTCAAGCTATTATATTGGATATTCAAATCCAGTAATCCACAGTTTTTGAACAATGAAAGATCTAAAATTAGCAAAAGCTTTCCTGAGTGGATTACCCAGTAGCTTATGTTGATCTTAAAATGAGCAATTGAACATATCGCAAAAGAGCACAATGGAGCTTAATCTATGTAGTTACCATTTTGGATGTGTAAATGGTACAGCAAATTAAAGTAACTCTGTAATACCAAGGTATAAATTAATTTCAATACTATATAAAATTTAGTACATCTTTGAAAACTAAATATTGTATATCACTGTGTGGGTATGTTCCTTGTTGTTACAAAATAAATGCTTTTTTTGAACATATCCAATAAATCAGAATATCCACAATACCAGAACAGCAACCTGTTGCATATTTTACTTCATCAGTATATTGTTAATTAATTATTAAGATTTGTTGCTATGAGACTGCTTAACACTAGAATTACCAGAGTCTACAAAAAAACTCGTAGATCCGGCCCACCTTAAAACCATTCGCAGCTCTCTTTTGTCTTCTAAATGTGCCGATTAAGAGGAGCCAGCAAGCAGCCGGCTATTCCATCCCCCACCGTCGCAGAGCGTTCACTAAGTTTTCCCAGCTCTTGCCTTGTTTGATTATCTGGGAGTGACTGAACTGCTAGAGTTTTAGTGTGGAAATAATAGATCGCTATTTGAAACACACACAGTTAATGTGTGTCCCATTTCTACAGCAATCTGTGTAAACACATTTTTAAAACAGAAACGTTTTTCATATTTTAGTAGTAAATGACAAAATGTAGGCATAAACTGTATAATGTATGAAGCCTGAAGTCCAAAGATCAAGTAAAAACACTTCCACAAAAGGTTCAAGACTGATACAATAGCTTCCGTGGCGTAGCGGTAAGATTTGCTGACTTCCAATTGAGAGTCCCCGGTTCGATCCCCACTCACTCCAATATTTGCCGTTTTCAGTAGTGAGCTCCTCTTTTTGTTAATATTATACAGTACACACATACATTTGGTTTGCGTCTGTAACACACGGTGTGCATTTATAGGACTTGTAAAAGTTACCGTTTTTTTTATACTTTTATTCTCTCTAAATCACGATACATACTATCCCCCCCCACCCCCCCCCACCACCACCACACCAGGGATCCGACACTGTTATTTTTTATTTGAAACGGAATAACTGAAAATGTGAGTGGTGTTTTGAGACAATGGAACTGGACATTCTCTCATCTGGAGGGATAAAAGCTGACACACAAACACTGGCGAATCTGCCTTCTTCGTATCTCACCGTCACTTGATTTTTTTATTCGGTTTTATTGAGTGTTCCTGCTCATGCTGAATTAGAGTGCACCTTATGGTGAATGATGTCAAAACAACAAAAAAACACAGACGTAGGTATATATGATACTAGCAAAATACCCGCGCTTCGCAGCGGAGAAGTAGTGTGTTAAAGAGGTTATGTAAACATATATATACATATACATGTATACATATATATACATATCTACATATACACATATCTACATATACATATATATACATACATATACACATCCACATATATATATATATATATATACATATACAAATTTACATATCTACATATATATATATATATATACATATGTACATATATATATATATATACACATAAATATATACATATCTACATATATATACATATGCACATATATATATAAATATAGACATACATATATACATACATACATACATCTATAATAATAAAAGGCAAAGCCCTCACTGACTGACTGACTGACTCACTGACTGACTGACTCACTCATCACTAATTCTCCAACTTCCCGTGTAGGTGGAAGGCTGAAATTTGGCAGGCTCATTCCTTACAGCTTACTTACAAAAGTTAGGCAGGTTTCATTTCGAAATTCAAAGCGTAATGGTCATAACTGGAACATATTTTTTGTCCATACACTGTAATGGAGGAGGCGGAGTCACGTATCGCGTCATCACGCCTCCTACGTAATCACGTGAACTAAAAACAAGGAAGACATTTACAGCACGAGTCACACGCGGGAACGAAGGTAAATGACGTTAATTTTTGACTGTCTTTTAATACTGTGTAAGCATACATATTAACACATGTGCAATTAAACGTGTGCATTTACGGGGTGATTTCTCAGGCTTAAAAGCTCACCTTTTATCAAACGCGGGAACAAAGGTAACTGACGTTGTTCACTGTCTTTTAATACCGTGTAACCATACATATTAACACATGTCCAATTAAACGTGTGCATTTACGTGGTGATTTCTCAGGCTTAAAAGCTCGCCTTTTACTAAAAAGGTAAATGCAAAACTATTTTCAATCAGTTTATTGAAACGCTCCCGTTAAGGATTGCAATAACATATTCGCGAGATAAAAGAACGAAGTAGGGGGAAATGGAGGAACAGCCGCAAACAGCGAAGAGCAAAAAATTAATTAAACAATTGAGAACGGAGCGAGTTAAGCATACAAGCATGTTCATAAGGGAAACAAAGCACGGTGTAAAACGTAAGTTTAAATTAAATTTATAGAAACGCTCCCACTGCGGATTGCAATAACATATTCGCGACATAAAAGTTTAATGAGAAGACACGAGGTATAAACGAACCACACGCCGTGGCGCAACGTTAGGGGCAACAGTTTCAACCATTCTATGATCTGCTTCTCGCAACTGAAAGACGGCACATGGCGGATGTTAGCCGACTTGCTGACCGCAACGTTAGGGGCTTCAACTATGGCGCTGACGCCACATCTCAGTGCCAACACTTTGCAGACTCTACTTAAAACACACGCCCTCCTCACTGGACAGTTAAAAACACCAATCAAACTAACGATGACATCAAGTATTACCCAATCAAAAGTAGGAAAGGAGGCATCTTCATAAAATGCGTGTGGGATGATTTGCATGAGATGCTGCTTTAAAAAAAAAATGATAAAAAAAATACGGGATAAATCCCGTCCAGTATTGATTCAAAACGGGACGCGCAATTTCATTCTCAAACGCGGCACGATTCCGTATTTTAAAGGACGGGTGGCAACCCTACAGTGCCAGGTAACCACCCATACAATCAAGATTGTGATTCAGACTAGGAATGCAATGAATGTAATTACCCCGATCTACATACAAGGCGAAAGTCTTGCAGCATTCAAAGATGATGGTTTGGGATAAGTACACCATACAACATAAAAGAGCTTATGAAGCCTTGAACCGAAAAAAGCAAGATCTCAGAGATCGTAAAAAAAAAAAAAGGAGGTAATGTCGTTTTACTCGCTGTAGATTTTAGTCAAACATTACCAGTTATTCCACGAGGGAGACCAGCAGATGAACTCAACGCGTGTTTAAAATCCATGCTTCTCCCACGCTCGGTTATGTGTCGTGTGTTCTCGGGTAGGTGCACCAAAAAATGTATACATTTAAGCATGTAATGGGCAAACAAAAAATGAGGTATACCCGAAGGCACTGCAGTAGTACTTAATGTAACTTTACTTCTTAAATGTTAATGTTTTACTGTTTAATAATTTATACGCTTCTTATATGTTGTTCAAATTCTTTTATCAAAATACCACTGACAGCGCAATGCACGATAACATGGAGTGAATACACCATACCCATCCGCCCACGGCTGCCCTGCTGTGTGCAGATAGGAGTTGATTCTACAATAAAATAAAATAAAGATAAAAAGAGTAAAACAATCATCACCCATAAAGCGTGTGTGTGTGTGTATATATGGGTATATATATATGTTGATATGTCGATGTGTATATGTGTATATATATATATATATATATATATATATATATATATATATATATATGTAGATATGTATATATATGTGTATATGTATATATATGTTTATATGTGTGTGTGTGTATTTTATATATATAAAACACAGCAACACTCATAACAATGACAACACAATTACATTGACAATCATGTTACGTTATTTTTAAAATGTTTCCTTTTTTTTTTCATAACCTCTTTAACACACTACTTCTCCGCTGCGAAGCGCGGGTATTTTGCTAGTATATATATATATATATATATATATATACACACACACAGCATTCATAGTCTGAATCACAATCTGATTGTATGGGTGGTTACCTACCAGGTAACGCTTATGGTTGGCCAGCAAGTCAGCTAACATCCACGACGGTGCCTTCAGTTGTGAGAAGCAGATCATAGAATGGTTGAAAATAGTTTACTGTCAAATAATGCAAAGAGTATGTGCACGTGTTTCGCCCTAATTCTGAGCTCATCAGGTGTACACACTCACTGCACTCCCTTACGGGAATCGAACCTCGGATGTCAGCGCTAGAGGCGAAGCCCCTAACATTGCGCCACGGTGTGTGGTTCGTTTATTTGACAGCATGTAGATTGGGGTAATTACATTCACGGCATTCGTAGTCTGAATCACAATCTGATTGTATGGGTGGTTACCTACCAGGTAACGCTTGTGGATGGCCAGCAAGTCAGCTAACATCCACCACGGTGCCCTCAGTTGTGAGGAGCAGATCATAGAATGGTTGAAAATAGTTTACTGTCAAATAATGCAAAGAGTACACGACACATGTTTCGCCCATAGTTTACTGTCAAATAATGCAAAGAGTACGCGACATGTGTTTCGCCCTAATTCTGGGCTCATCAGGCGTACACACTCACTGCATATAGCCAAATTCCCGCGCTTCACAGCGGTGAAGTATTGCTTTTAAATTTTAATTAAGAAGAAAAGAAAACCTTTTTAAATTGAGGGAAAATATACCAATAACAATTTGTTAAGGATCTGTTTTTTGTGAAGCTGCCTTTACACAGCCTGTCCGCTGTTTTATAAACGAACGCCATATAAGGCCGTCCTTTCTCCTTGCTTAGCGGTTCTGTATTGTTTTATTGTTCGTTTATTACGATTGTTATAGTTATTGTGTAGGTATTTGAGACTCACTGTTCTGTTCAGGTACCCATTTCCTTTATGTAATCCGCGGATTCTCCGCTATTTTTTGTTCGTTTATTACGATTATAGTTATTTATTGATTCCCTTCTTTAGCTGACTGCCTGCTCATATAAGGTGCTCTGTTTTTTTGTGAAGCAGTCTTTACACAGCTTCTCCTCTGCTTTATAAACGAACGCCATATAAGGCCATCCTTTTTCCTTGCTTCGCCAAGGAAGCAGCCTTTTTATTTAATCCACGGGTTCTCCGCTGTTTTATTGTTCGTTTATTACGATTATTATAGTTCTCTTTGTATACCACGTTGTCAGTTCAGCACTCCGGTTGTAATATGACCAAGTCGTGCAAGCTTACTGTTGAGAATGCAACATATAGTTGTACAGGAGAAAAGCAATCTTGCCAAACTTAATTTAAACTTACGGTTTACACCATGCTTTGTTTCCGCCATAGCTGCACTTATGAATATGCTTGTATGCGTCACTCGCTCGCTTCTTATTGTTTTGCTGCCTTCTCAATTGTGTAATGAGTGATCACATGTGCTGCGTTCAGTCATGGTATTGCAAACGGCAGCGGGAGCGTTTCTATAAACTTAATTTAAACTTAGGTTTACACCGTGCTTTGTTTCTGCAGTAGCTGCACTTATGAATATGCTTGTATGCGTCACTCACTCGCTTCTTATTGTTTCGCTGCCTTCTCAATTGTGTAATGAATGTTTTCTTCAGCGCTCTTTGGGGCTCTTCCTTGTTTTCTACGTACTGCGTTCACAGTCAGTTCACGTGATTACGTGGGAGGCGTGATGACGCGATACACAACTCCGCCTCACACGGCCAGCGAGCTGCAGTCCATTACAGTATATGGACAAAAAAGAGGTTCCAGTTATGACCGTTAAGCTTTGAATTTCGAAATGAAACCTGCCTAACTTTTATAAGTAAGCTGTAAGGAATGAGCCTGCCAAATTTCAGCCTTCCACCTACACGGGAAGTTGGAGAATTAGTGATGAGTCAGTCAGTCAGTGAGGGCTTTGCCTTTCATTAGTATAGATTTGGAATTATTCGTTTTATGACCTGTATAGTACATTTTGGAAAACTTTGTGGCACGGATGCAACATTTTTCATATTCATTCACATAACATCTTGCATTTTGTAATCAGTGAATGCGTATTTTTTTTTTCCCGATCTTGCCAGTCCCCACATGTTGCTGGTAACTAACTGGTATCTCATACTGGTATAGCAGAAAATTAAAAAAAAAAAAAAGTGTTCAAGCATAGGGGTGATCATATGTGCACTTGGCACCAGGACACCCTAAGCCTCGGCTCGATGATCGACTTTGTGGTCATGTCATCGGACTTGCGGCCACATGTCTTGGACAGTCGGTTGAAGAGAGTGGCGGAGCTGTCAACTGATCACCACCTGGTGGTGAGTTGGCTTCGATGGTGAGGGAGGATGTGAGTCAGGCCTGGTAGGCCCAAACGTGTTGTGAGGGTCTACTGGGAATGTCTGGCAGAGACCCTGTCAGAAGTAACTTCAACGCCCATCTCCGGCAGAACTTCGACCACATTCCGAGGGAGGTGGGGGACATTGAGTCCGAATGGGCCATGTTCCGTGCCTCTATTGTGGAGGCGGCTGACTGGAGCTGTGGCCGTAAGGTGGTCGGTGCCTGTCGTGGCGGCAATCCCCAGACCCGTTGGTGGACACCGGCAGTGAGGGATGCCGTCAAGCTGAAGGAGTTCTACAGGACCTTTTTGTCCTGTGGGACTCTGGAGGCAGCTGATAGATACCGGCAGGCCAAGTGGAGTGCGGCTTTGGTGGTTGCTGAGGCAAAAACTCGGGCGTGGGAGGAGTTTGGGGAGGCCATGGAGAACGACTTTCGGGCGGCTTCAAGGAGATTCTGGTCCACCGTCCGGCATCTCAGGAGGGGGAAGCAGTGCAGTGTCAACACTGTATATGGTGGGGATGGTGCACTGCTGACCTCGACTCGGGACGTTGTGGGTCGGTGGGGGCAGTACTTCGAAGACCTCCTCAGTCCCACTAACTTGCCTTCCAATGATGAAGCAGAGCCTGGGGACTCGGAGGTGGGCTCCCCCATCTCTGGGACTGAGGTCACCGAGGTGGTCAAAAAACTCCTTGGTGGCAGGGCCCCGGGGGTGGATGAGATACGCCCGGAGTTCCTCAAGGCTCTGGATGTTGTAGTGCTGTCTTGGTTGACACGTCTCTGCAACATCGCCTGGACATCAGGGACAGTGCCTCTGGATTGGCAGACCGGGGTGGTGGTCCCCCTCTTTCAGAAAGGGGACCGGAGGGTGTGTTCCAACTACAGAGGGATCACACTCCTCAGCTTCCCTGGAAAAGTCTATTCGGGGGTTCTGGAGAGGAGGGTCCGTCGGATAGTTGAGCCTCAGATTCAGGAGGAACACTGTGGTTTTCGTCCTGGTCGCGGAACAGTGGACCAGCTCTACACCCTTAGCAGAGTCCTGAAGGGTGCATGGGAGTTCGCCCAACCAGTCTACATGTGTTTTATGGACTTGGAAAAGGCATTCGACCGTGTCCCTCGGGTAATCCTGTGGGGGGTACTCCGAGAGTATGGGGTACCGGACCCCCTGATAAGGGCTGTTCGGTCCCTGTACGATCGGTACCAGAGCTTGGTCTGCAGTAAGTCGAACCTGTTTCCAGTGAGAGTTGGACTCCGCCAGGGCTGCCCTTTGTCACCAATTCTGTTCATAACTTTTATGGACAGAATTTCTAGGCACAGCCAGGGCGTTGAGGAGGTCCAGTTTGGTAGACTCAGGATTGGGTCCCTGCTTT
Organism: Erpetoichthys calabaricus; assembly: GCF_900747795.2. Classification (NCBI taxonomy): domain Eukaryota; kingdom Metazoa; phylum Chordata; class Cladistia; order Polypteriformes; family Polypteridae; genus Erpetoichthys; species Erpetoichthys calabaricus. The sequence continues at coordinate 123,954,172 of NC_041397.2, read as the reverse complement.
TTGCAGATAACGTTGTCCTGTTTGCTTCATCAGGCCGTGATCTTCAGCTCTCTCTGGATCGGTTCGCAGCTGAGTGTGAAGCGGCTGGGATGGGAATCAGCACCTCCAAATCCGAGACCATGGTCCTCAGCCAGAAAAGGGTGGAGTGCCCTCTCAGGGTTGGTAGCGAGATCCTGCCCCAAGTGGAGGAATTCAAGTATCTCGGGACCTTGTTCACGAGTGAGGGAAGAATGGAGTGTGAGATCGACAGGCGGATTGGTGCGTCATCTGCAGTAATGCGGGCTCTGCATCAGTCTGTCGTGGTGAAAAAGGAGCTGAGCCGCAAGGCGAAGCTCTCAATTTACCAGTCGATCTATGTTCCTACCCTCACCTATGGTCATGAGCTATGGGTAGTGACCGAAAGAACGAGGTCGCGAATACAAGCAGCTGAAATGAGTTTCCTCTGTAGGGTGTCTGGGCTTTCCCTTAAAGATAGGGTGAGAAGCTCAGTCATCCCCGAGGGACTCAGAGTAGAGCCGCTGCTCCTCCGCATCAAAAGGAGTCAGATGAGGTGGCTCGGGCATCTGATCAGGATGCCTCTTGAACACCTCCCTGGTGAGGTGTTCCGGGCACATCTAACCAGGAGGAGGCCCAGGGGAAGACCCAGGACACGCTGGAGGGACTATGTCTCTCGGCTGGCCTGGGAATGCCTTGGGATTCTCCCGGAAGAGCTAGAAGAATTGGCCGGCGAGAGGGAAGTCTGGGCATCTGCCCCCGCGACCCGACCTCGGATAAGCGGAAGAGAATGGATGGATGGATGTATGTGTCTATACTATTGCTGTTTAAATTCCTCTCTTACTGTATCTCTAAATAGAATTATCATACACATGTTCCAAAATTACACAATTATCTGTATTAAAACATTTAAAACGGCTTTGTTCTTTTTTCGATACTTTGATTGTAGAGAATGAAATTTTAATAAAATGTGAATACAATAAAATTGTAACATAATGTATTTGTATTTTAGGCCATCAGGAAAACAACAATTTTTGTTCTGTTAATATCAACATTGGGCCAGGAGATTGTGAATGGTTTGCTGTTCCGGAGCCTTACTGGGGTGTCATGAACGAATTCTGTGAAAAGTATGTACATAGCTTAACACAGTTTTGTTTGTCAGATTGGTGTATGATTTAAATTTGTCTTGTTGATGTGTTTTACTTTCTATTTTTGTCATTACTTCTTTTCCTAAATTTGTTTTATTGTTTTGATGCCAATATTTACATATTCTCATAAAGGTATCAATTCTTTAAATGTAAAGTTTTTTTTTTAAGTGGGAAGGTTCAAGTTCTTGATATGAAACATTGCTCTAATAGTGGTTGTTCTTTTATTTCCTGGTTGAATGCTTTATTGGCCTGTTAACTGTGAGTCCTGATTGGGTCTATAAACTCATAATGTTATATTTCCTTTTAGGAAAAATAAGAATGTCTGATTTATGCATTAAGCTATGACTATATCCCATGCAGCGAAAAAAACTCACTCAGTGAAAACAGACTTGCCATCGACAAGCATGATTTAAACAGAAAACCAAGCACTGAGAACCCATTGTATAATACTTCCTTGCTGTAATATACTATACCTCTGTTTATAAATCATTGTCAGTGCAATGTGTAACAGTGTTTCAATCACTCGTTTTTACATTCATGGCTCATGAGAGCTGTTTGAGTATATCATGAGTATGCAGATTTATCAGAACGTTTATGGAACAGAATTGTGTTTCACTGTACTCCCCAGAGGATGCAACTCACTAAATCAATTAAATGTGCAAAACATTTACAGGTGCTGGTCATAAAATTAGAATATCATGACAAAGTTGATTTATTTCAGTAATTCCATTCAAAAAGTGAAACTTGTATATTAGATTCATTCATTACACACAGACTGATGTATTTCAAATGTTTATTTCTTTTAATGTTGATGATTATAACTGACAACTAATGAAAGTCCCAAATCCAGTATCTCAGAAAATTAGAATATTGTGAAAAGGTTCAATATTGAAGACACCTGGTGCCACACTCTAATCAGCTAATTAACTCAAAACACCTGCAAAAGCCTTTAAATGGTCTCTCAATCTTGTTCTGTAGGCTACACAATCATGGGGAAGACTGCTGACTTGACAGTTGTCCAAAAGACGACCATTGACACCTTGCACAAGGTGGGCAAGACACAAAAGGTCATTGCTAAAGAGGCTGGCTGTTCACAGAGCTCTGTGTCCAAGCACATTAATAGAGAGGCGAAGGGAAGGACAAGATGTGGTAGAAAAAAGTGTACAAGCAATAGGGATAACCGCACCCTGGAGAGGATTGTGAAACAAAACCCATTCAAAAATGTGGGGGAGATTCACAAAGAGTGGACTGCAGCTGGAGTCAGTGCTTCAAGAACCACCGCACACAAACATATGCAAGACATGGGTTTCAGCTGTCGCATTCCTTGTGTCAAGCCACTCTTGAACAAGAGACAGCGTCAGAAGCGTCTCGCCTGGGCTAAAGACAAAAAGGACTGGACTGCTGCTAAGTGGTCCAAAGTTATGTTCTCTGATGAAAGTAAATTTTGCATTTTCTTTGGAAATCAAGATCCCAGAGTCTGGAGGAAGAGAGGAGAGGCACAGAATCCACGTTGCGTGAGGTCCAGTGTAAAGTTTCCACAGTCAGTGATGGTTTGAGGTGCCATGTCATCTGCTGGTGTTGGTCCATTGTGTTTTCTGAGGTCCAAGGTCAACGCTGCCATCTACCAGGAAGTTTTAGAGCACTTCATGCTTCCTGCTGCTGACGAACTTTATGGAGATGCAGATTTCATTTTTCAACAGGACCTGGCACCTGCACACAGTGCCAAAGCTACCAGTACCTGGTTTAAGGACCATGGTATCCCTGTTCTTGATTGGCCAGCAAACTTGTCTGACCTTAACCCCATAGAAAATCTATGGGGTATTGTGAAGAGGAAGATGCAATACGCCAGACCCAACAATTCAGAAGAGCTGAAGGCCACTATCAGAGCAACATGGGCTCTCATAACACCTGAGCAGTGCCACAGACTGATTGACTCCATGCCACGCCGCATTGCTGCAGTAATCCAGGCCAAAGGAGCCCCAACTAAATATTGAGTGCTGCACATGCTCATACTTTTCATGTTCATACCTTTCATTTGGCCAACATTTCTAAAAATCCTTTTTTTTGCATTGGTCTTAATTGATATTCAAATTTTCCGAGATACTGAATTTGGGACTTTCATTAGTTGTCAGTTATAATCATCAACATTAAAAGAAATAAACATTTGAAATACATCAGTCTGTGTGTAATGAATGAATCTAATATACAAGTTTCACTTTTTGAATGGAATTACTGAAATAAATCAACTTTGTCATGATATTCTAATTTTATGACCAGCACCTGTAGTCTGGACTCCTAGCCCACTTTTCTGTGAAATGAAGCCTCTGTTGTGCACATATCATTTACAGATGATGAGTGAAAGTTCTGCTAAAATGGTATGTTATACATTTAGTCTTGTTTTTCAATCATATTTTTAAATTCCCTGCTTTTGATGGAAGGTATTTGTGTTTACCTTTGTGTTTCCTTTCAGTCATGTTTATTGGCAGTATTTTGTATGAAAAAAATTGATACGACAAAATTTTCTCTCGTGACTAGTGTATATGTATTGGATAATGAATTTAACACTCCATCTAGACTTGGTTTGTTTTTTGAAGCCTACGCTTCTGTTCTGCAGAACCTTGTGAATGCCTGGTGGATGGAAATTCACACTTTTTTTCCTTTTTGTTTTTGTATTTTTGTGGATTCATTCATCCATTTTCAATTACTTGGCAAATGAAGATGGGCTTTTTCTTGTTATTGACACAATTCAGAGTATAATTTAAGGTTTTAGTGTTTAAAAAACACCCACTTAATGTTGAAGATAACTACTGTGGGACCGTGGCTTAACATTTTAGTGGCTCATTTTTAAATAAATAAATAAATAACTGGCCAGCTCAATCTCTGTGGTTGTGCATGCTTGCACAGCTGCAGTAGGTTGGTGAGGTAGTTGAAGCGAGACACACCTGCACATAAGTGTCAGTTGTTTCATCTACCTTCTGTGGTGTGCGATTGAGATGCTGCACCCATGGAGGCATTAGAGCCAGCACAGGAAAAAAAAGAACAAGAAAGAAAAGAAAGAAAACAGCCCTGAGAATAGCATATGTGGGAAGAAGCAGGACGAGCCAGCCAGCCATAGCGTTGAAGGGCAGCATGGCCAGGAGCCCATGAAGGAGCAAAGGATTGGCGCTCTAGGGGCATATTATCCCCACTCAGTATTGGTGAGGATTGGATGCAATCAAGAGGGAGTCCTACCCCGGGGATCTGAGGTACGCCAGGGAAGCAAGAAGGAAGACTGGAGGCCAACCGACCCTGAACAGTAAGGCCGCTGCCGCTCGAGGCAGCTAAGACTGGGGGTCAGAAGGTATGGACCGCAGTTGCTAGTGTGTCTGTCAGCTGAGCGAGCAGTGGGTGGTGAGCTGGAGAGACTGAGGAGTTGCACTGTGCTTGTCTGACAGAGCATGAAGAACCTGATGACTGCTGGTTTACTCTTGTTTTTTAATTCTGATTTTTAATTTCACAGATTGTCACCTGTTTTTAAGGATTATAAATTTATTGAAGATAGCACTGAATATTTTGTACACTTTTTTGGTGGTTTTAATAAAAGCACTATGTTCACTGTTGCACCCACTCCTTGCTTTGAGTTGAGTGTCCTCATCCTCTGACTCATCCCTCAGATATGTTACCAGCGGTGGCAGGTTCCAGAGGCTCCCGGGATGCAGGGGTCATCCGCTCACAACAGTGCTTCAGTTTCGGTGCCTTACATTAATTTATTTTATACCTGTTTTCAGTTTAAACAATTTCTTCATCCATCCATTTTCCAACCCGCTGAATCCGAACACAGGGTCTCGGGGGTCTGCTGGAGCCAATCCCAGCCAACACAGGGCACAAGGCAGGAAACAATCCCGGGCAGGGTGCCAACCCACCGCAGCAATTTCTTCATATATTTTCTCATTTCACTTTTTTCTGTCAAATGAATTTTTATAACCCTGTTTTCAAAAAGTATGTATTTTTCAGTAAGTGTTAAAATAAATTTACGTCTTTTAGCCATACACTTTTTTTCCTCTTTGGTGTAATTCTGAAACTTCCCCTTTGTAAACACTAATGTTTTCATAACTTTATGAATTTTTTTGATTAAATATGTCTTTTTCATGTTCTCCTCCTCTACAGGAATAATATCAATTTTTTAATGGGTTCCTGGTGGCCTAACTTAGAAGATTTGTATGAGGCAAATATTCCTGTCTATCGCTTTATCCAGCGTCCTGGAGATCTTGTATGGGTGAATGCTGGCACGATACACTGGGTTCAGGCAATTGGCTGGTGCAATAATATTGCATGGAATGTTGGACCACTAACAGGTACCTCTTTCTTCTTTAGTTTAAAGCTGAACAAATATTTAATTTATGTGCTTCTTTCCATTGCAATTTAAATTCCTTTTTTGTTGAAACTTTAACATTCATTAGCCTTAAAATTATCATGATCCATCCATGAAGTTTAAGTTTATTGACAGGGAAAATAAGTATTGCGTCAACGTTTTTCTCAGTAAATATATTTCTAATGGGGCTATTGATGTAAACTTTTCACCAGATGTCGGTAATAACTCAAGTAATCCACACATAACAAACAAATCAAAACAAATAAGTCAATAAATTATGTGTAATAAAGTGGAATGACACAGGGAAAAAGTATTGAACATGCTTACTGAAATTTAATACTTCATACCTCCTGTATGAAGAAACTAGTTACATGCATCGCTGTTGAAGGTTCCAGGGGCCTCTTCTATGAACTCTAATGTTCAGTTCTTTCCATAGATTTTCAATTGGATTCAAGTCGGGTGATTGACTGGGCCATTCTAGCGACTTTATTTTCTTTCTCTGAAACCAATTGAGAGTTTCCTTGGCTGTGTCTTTGGGATCATTGTCTTGCTGAAATGTCCACCCTTGTTTCATCTTGCAGCATCATGGTAGATGGTAGCAGATTCTTATGAAGAATGTCCCGATACATTTCTCCATTTATCCTTCCTTCAATTATATGATGTCTGCCAATACCATATGCTGAAAAACTGCCCCACACCATGATGTTCCTACCTCCAAACTTCACTGTTGGTATGGTGTTTTTGGTGCGATGTGCAGTGCCATTTCTCCTCCAAACATGGTGTGTACAATGACATCCAAAGAGTTCAATTTTGGTCTCATCTGGCCAGACTCTATTCTCCCAGTATTTCATTGGCTTAGCCAAATGTTGTGCAGCAAACTTTAAATGAGCTTCAGCATTCTTTTTCTTCAACAGTGGAGTCTTGCGCAGTGAGCGTGCATAGAGGCCATGGCAGTTGAGTGAATTACTTATTGTTTTCTTTGAAACAACTGTACCTGCTAATTCCAGGTCTTTCTGAAGCTTTCCGTGAGTGGTCCTTGGCTCTTGGACAACTCTTCTGATTATTCTTCTGACTCCTCTGTCAGAAATCTTCCGAGGAGCACCTGGTCGTGACTGGTTTATGGTGAAATGATGTTCTTTCCACTTCTGGATTATGGCCCCAACAGTGCTCACTGGAACATTTAGAAGTTTAGACATAATGTCTGTAACCAATGCCATCAGTATGTTTTGCAGCAATAAGGTTGTGAAGATCTTGAGAGAGCTTGTTGCTTAAACCCATCATGCAATGCTTCTTGTCTGACACCTTGGTAATGAGAACCCTTTTTTTAGCTTATAGGCAATTAGGACTAAACCAGCTGATATTAATTTGATAGGGGTCAGGATTGCTTTCTAAATACTGACAGATTTCACCTGGTTTCTTGGCTTTGCTTGCCTTTTTGCACCTTCTTTTCTTCATGTGTTCAGTACTTTTTCCCTTTGTTATTACACATAATTTATGGATTTTATTTGTTTTGATTGTTTTGATTTCTTTGTACTTCTGGATTACTTGGGTTATTACCAACATCTGGTGAAAATTTCATGTCAAAAGCCCCATTAGAAATATATTTACTGAGAAATAAGTTGTCATGTTCAATACTTATTTTCCCCATTATATATACAGTGCAATAGGATTCTTATTTGTATATTTCCCATAGTTTTGTGACAGTAATATAATACAGCACATGATGACAGATTTTAAAGGGATTGAAATAGTTAAAAAAAAAAAAAAAAAAATCTGCAGAGGAATATTGCATAAAATTCAAAGGTTGACCAAAGAGGTTCTTTCAGTAGTAAAAGTATGGTCAAAAAAGAGGAGTGTAATAGCAGAGTTTTTGTGTGTGAACAATTTGATAGCTTTCCAGTGATTGCAGGTCACATTAAACTATGCAGTGCTTTAGAGACTTGAATGAGAGAAGGGCTTAATAAGGCTGAATTTAACCTAGATGGCTTAAAAAGTTGGTGATGATATATATCTGTTCTTAAAACATACAGTACCTTTAGATAAGCTTAACATTTATCTTGGATAAATTAATGTATTTATTAAATTGAACTGCATATGCCTGGTATAGTTGTATTAATAAGCACTCAAAATGATTTAAGAGAAGGTCATTATGATTCAGTAATACACTACAATTTTATTATAAAACAAAGGCTATAACTCCTTAACAGAAATAAGTTAGCACCAGTTATCATCCAGAAGGTTGGACTCACGTGCATCATCTGTGAAACCAACAGTAAATTGTCTACTTTTTCATTTATAACCCATTACAAGCACTAGATCCATGCTATGTGGCATTAACAAAAAAAAAAAAAAAAGCCTTCTACTCCAAAGGGTAATTTTAACAGACTTTCACATGGGTGCAATATTGAGACCAGCCTCAGATGGTGTGGAGCACAAGTGACAGAACATATGTGAAAGCAAAATTTCAATCTTTCTGAAGAAAGGAGCCAACTGATCACTGACCCCTCATAATTTTTATGCTAATGTTGTAACTACAGTACTGCCTGCATCCATAAGTCATGGCTAAATTTATAAAGGAATATGAGAGAGAGTAGCATCTGAACAAAGAAATTACTTATTGTAGTAAACATTCTTTCACATCTGCCAGATAAAGCTCTCTACAAGATTTTGCACAAATCGGGGAAAGGCGTTACCCTCCATCTCTTAATTTAACAAGAATCAAGCCCAGAGTACACTATGTTTTTGGGAATTTGTATTTATCAGTATATAACCAGTTCAGTATGCTGTTTCTTATCTAAAAACTTTTTAGTTTTTTTTTTTACACCCCTTTTGGCCATCTTCAACACATGGTATCATACTTGTATTCAGTTATAAGTTGTTTTGTTGGGATAGAGAGAGGAAAAACTGCTTGAAAAAAATGGAACTGAAGTTCGGTCATTGTGATTCCAACTTTCATACAACACTTTTCCTGTGTCAACCCTATCTGGACCATCTTCAGCCATGATATCACTCTTTGTGGTTATTTGTAATAGAATTTGTACAGTGACATGACAATGAATAATGCTCTGCAATAGTGAAGTTTGTTTTTATACAGGCATTTTTTTAATTCATCCAGTATCAGTGTTAGACAAATGACCTTTCAGTAAGTTGTTCAATCTCAATTTATTTATATAGCACCTTTAAAACAACATAGGAATGCTGTGTCCAAAGTGCTTTACAATAAAAGAAGAAAAAAAAAACATACAATTAACATAAATAACATAAATTGAAATAAAATAAATGAACATAAATAAAATAAATAATAAATAGAAGTAAGATTATATAATCACAGTGAGGAAACCATCAGTATTACTGAAGGTCACGGAAAGTAAGTGAATAGAAATGAGTCTTTAATCTTGTTTTGAACAGTTCAATTGTAGACGACTCCTTTATGTAATGAGGTAAAGAGTTCCACAGGCGAAGAGCAGCAGCAGCTGCAAAAGCCCAGTCCCCCTTAGTTTTACACTTGGTATGAGGGACAACAAGAGACAACTGACCAGAAGATCTAATCACTCTAGATGGCTGGTGTAAGGCACACAATTCAGATAAATAGGCAGGAGCAAGCCCAGGTAAAGGTTTAAAAACTAGCAACAAGATTTTAAAATCAATTCCAAAATTGACAGTCAGCCAGTGTAAAGAAGCTAATATTGGAGAAACAGAATCAGACTTTCTTGCCCCAACCAGAAAACGAGCGGCAGCATTCTGGACTAACTGTAACTTGCATATCAGGGATTTGCTAATCCCAGAATACAGCGAGTTGCAGTAATCAAGGCGAGAAAAGATAAAAGCATGAGTAGCTTTCTCAAGATACCTAGAAGATAAAAAAGGCTTGATCTCACCCAAAAGACAAAGCTGGAAAAAGCAAATCTTGACTACAGAATTAACCCGTTTCTTAAAAGAGAGGTTACTGCCAAAGACAACACCAAGATTGCGGACTGAGTTTTGGAAAAGACAGAGAAAGAGCCGAGAAGTCCAAGACCAATTTGGGTTTTAGTTGATGGACCCTCTATAAGCACCTCCGTTTTATTTTGATTCACGTAAAATTTTCACCAGATGTCGGTAATAACTCGAGTAATCCACACATAACAAACAAATGAAAACAAATAACTCCATAAATTATGTGTAATAAAATGGAATGACACAGGGAAAAAGTATTGAACGTGCTTACTGAAATTTAATACTTAGTAGAAAAGCCTCCTGTTTGAAGAAACTAGTTACATGCATCGCTGTTGAAGGTTCTGGGGGCCTGAATCAGTAATAATAGAGATGTCATTGAATACTTTCAGGAGGGCCGTCTCAACACCATGATAACACCTAAAGCCAGATTGGTAGATCTCAAATAAATTATTGGAGTTAAGGTGATCAACCAATTGATTATAAATAATTATTTCTAATATTTTAGCCAGAAATGGCAATTGGGAAATCGGGCGAAAATTGGCTAAAACTCCAGGATCTGATTCTGCCTTTTTTAGACAGGGATGCACCGCAGCATGTTTAAAAAATGAAGGCACAACCACCTCACTAATAGAACCATTCATAATGGCTAGTAAAGATGGACCCAAAACATCAAAGGCTTCCACTAAGATTTGTGGTGGTACAATATCAAGAGGACTGAGAGTAGGTTTAAGGGTGTCAATAGTACTTTTTAACTGTGAAAGTGAGACAAGATCAAAAGATTCCAAGAAAATGCCATGATTAACAGTAGGAAGTTCATAGCCAGTTGGAACAATACCACAGTGAATTGTATCAGTTTTACTGACAAAGAATGAAAGAAACTGCTCACATGAAAGAACAGTACTATTTAATCCTGTCACAGAAGGATGGTGAATGGCTGCATTAATTGAATTAAATAAGACCCTAGGATTCTTAGAATGACAGGATACTAAATCAGCGAAGAAATCATGTTTTAGCTTTCTTAACTGCAACCTGGAAGTTGAATAGAGAATTCCTAAAAATCTGTTTAGAAACAATCAGTCAATTTTTTTTTTTCCAACGCTGTTCCGCAGTTCGATAGGCGCGGCGTAGCGGTCGCATAGTTTCATTTAGCCAGGGAGCAGGTCTTCCCTTATTACAGCGTATCTTGAGCAGAGCAGTTGAGTGTAAATCCGTTTTACAACAAGTATTGAATTCTAAGACAGAATCTTCGATACCATCATATTGGACATGTACATCACGATTAGAGAATATGGTTTTAAAATCGAATATAATAGAAGAATTTAAAAAGCGAGAACAGCGTGGAGCACAACTAGTAGTAGGAACATCAACAGTAATATTCAAATCCATCATTATAGAAAAGTGATCAGTAAATGAAACATCACATAAATCAATATTATTAACTGAAATATCACGTGTAAGAACGAGATCAAGGGTGTGACCGAGAGAGTGAGATGGCATATTAATATGCTGGATAAAATCAAATGAGTCCAATAATGATAAAAAGTCATCAACCAAAGGTTTCGATTGACAACAAACGTGTATGTTAAAATCACCAACAATAAATGCTTTGTCATGGGAGAGGGTAATATCAGCCAGGAGATCAGAGAATTCAGAAATGAAGATATTAATTACAGGAGGTCTATAAACCACAGGAAACAAGAAAGAAGGGGAGCGGCAAACTTCGAAAAGTTGCAGTTAGAAGCTGCTAAATGGACCCCTTGTAAGGCTCCGACACAAGAACATACTTTTAAAAACAGTGGCAATGCCCCCACCACGACAAGTCAGCCAAGGAGAGTTTCAAAATGAATAACCTGATGGTACCAAGTCAGTAAAACATGAAGAGTCACCATTTACAATCCAGGTCTCAGTGATGAAAAAGAAATCCAGTTTATTTGAGATAATAAAGTCTTGCAGAATAAAAGTTTTATTAGACACTGATCTTGTGTTCAAGAGAGCAGCCTTGATGGAAGTAGAAGAGCTTGCTGTATGAGGAACACGGGTGAGCGTGCGAAGATTAGCAGCGTTTACTCCCTGAGAGCACACCGAGGAATAGTGATGCCGCCTTGAGATGAAGAAATGAAATCCGGTATCCAGTGCCTATGGACCAGGGATGGAGTCCTGTGCAGTAGAAAGATGGGTCATAGACGACTCGCAGGCATCCCATCAGGAGATGAAAATTGAGAGGAAAGCAAGCAAGAAAATATGTTAAGTAAAGAATCACGATCATAGGACAGTGGCCGTTGAGAGAAACTAATACATAAAAACAAAGTTAAAACATAGATTAGCGAGATGGACAGACGGCCAGCCACACCAGTCGGCGTCATATGGTTCACAAATAAACACACTAACTGAAGCTGCTTGTGCTTTTTGTGAATTTTCAGTTTCCGAAATCTTTAACATGTAAAGAAGTTATTTAGTTCAGCAAATCCTTGTATCTGTAATTAGCTTTTGGACATAACCTCTTCTTAAAGCATTTATTGTCTGTTATTGTTAACTCAAGGAAATCAGATGCTAATACCAATTTAGCACTCAGAATCCCTACACTGTTAGTTTCTGTTCTGATATTAGATTTTATACTGAAATTGGTTTGTTATAATTAAGGTTGTTTTGCTGCCAAAATACAAGAAAGTTTTTGTAATGACATTTTTTAGGTTTACTTTGAATGAATTTTTGTTTCATATTAAGTGACTTTGATATAAATTTATTTAATGGTTTTTTTTTTTAATTTCTTGTAAAATGTTTTAACAGCACACCAGTATAAACTTGCTGTAGAGAGATATGAGTGGAATAAACTTCAAAGTGTAAAGTCTATTGTTCCCATGATTCACCTTTCCTGGAACATGGCAAGAAACATCAAAGTGTCGGATCCCAAGCTTTTTGAAATGATTAAGTAAGTTTAAGTGCTCTGTATGATTCATGTACTTAAGAAAAACAGTTTAAATTTACTCTTGTTAAAGTTATCCTACTTTGCATACATTTTCTACTATAGCGTATTATAACTGTTAATTTGGTCTAACAATTAAATGGTATTTTATTCATTTTCATAAGTTCATGACAGTTTAGGAGAGTAATATTTTACATATTGAGTAAGTTTATTTGCTACAATTATAGCAATACATTTAGGTTTATTATAAATCTGCAAGTTTTTTTGTTTTTTTTAATGTCATTACTTTAGTAAAAATGGTCTGTAAATACCTACTAAATTAATGTTTAAAATTTTATACAGTTTAATATCAAAAAATGTTATTCATTTCAGTCTAAAGAGCGATAAAATATTACATAAGTCTTTAGAGAGAGGTTCTAGAGGTATTCTAGTTGGATTAATTGGCAAGTTCAAACCAGCCATGTACAAATGTGACTTTGAATATGGATATAAGTGTGCATGGGCCCTTCGAAGGACTGGCAACCTATCCAAGGCTGTTTTCCACCTTGCACAAGGTATCAGAGTTAAGTTTGGATATTTTTAACTCAATTACTTTTTCACAATTAAGGTGTATGTTAATTTGCAGTGTGATTTTGCATTCTAAAGTGAAGCATATTTTATCAATTTTCAAAAATAACTTGTTCGCTCTTCTGTTTTATAATGGAGTCCCATTGTGGGGGGAAAAAAGCTTAAAATTTACAAATACATCTATTTTTCAAGTTATCAAGTATTGAGATCACACACATATTGCAAAATAGCAAATCTGTCTCAGTTTAACACTAGAAATACCAGAGCCTACGAAAAGACTCGCAGATCCGTCCCACCTTAAATTGCTTCGCACCTCTCCATCAGCGTATTTGTCCTGTAAATGTGTCGATAAGCAGCAAGCAGCCTGCTATCACATCCCCCACCGCCGCACAGTTTTCTCAACTAAAGTCTGTTTACCTGCGTGTCAGTTGCTTAGAGTTGTGTAAAGTGAGAAGTCAAGCAAAATGACACCTTTTATAAATACTATATCATTATTTGGAACACATGCATTTCATGTGTGTTCCGTGTCTACAACAATCTATGTACAGTAAACACATCGTTAAAACAAAAATGATGAAACAGACTTGAGCTGAGAAAACTTTGCAGCGGTGGGGGATGTGATAGCAGGCTGCTTGTTGCTTATCGACACATTTACAGGACAAAAGACGCTGATGGAGTGGTGCGAATCGATTTAAGGTGGGACGGATCTACGAGTTTTTTCGTAGGCTCGGGTAATTCTAGTGTTAAGAAGAAAAAATGATGAGATGAGATCAGCTCATCTTCCTCAGCAGCACACTTCAGAGCTAGGGGTGTGGGTTCACCTTGGAAAGTTATTACCGAAAGTGATTATTGACATATGTGAATTGCTATTTCCGTTCAGGAAACAATTAAGACAATAACAACTGAAAAAAATCACAATTTCTTATTGTAACTGCGTTGTCGCATAATTACCAAAGTTCTGCAGCTTTAGTTTGCTTCATGGGATTCTAAGAGTAGTGTGACATATTGAAATGATTCCACAGCCCCAAATATCTTCATTTTTAAAAGCTTTAGTAAAAGTTCAAAGTAAAACAGTTCACACGAAAAAATAGATATTGCAAAGTAAAGAAAAGTTCTTTTATTTCTTATGTCTTGTTTTGCTTAAGTTTGTTTATACAGTTGAACCATTTCGAAACGGTCATAAAACTGTATGCCTATCCCATTCACAAACTGCAAATGGGTTTATCGGTCCATGCTAGTAATGAGACTAATTCCAAACACGCACCGACTCAATTAACAGCATTGCCCTCAACCAAAAACTGTAGCCACTGATCAGATCTGCACAGTATTTAGTATATCTTTTGAACCATTCCCCTCTACAAAACTGTTTTAATTTATTTTGCATGGATTTGTATTGTATGAGTGACTTGTTTTTGATCATCTCTTATATATATTTCTCTTCTGGTTCGTCCTGCTTCCACTTCAAAACCAGTCCCGCCCACACGCAGCCGACACGGAATTTCTCGATTCCTATTCGTCCTCTTCCATGTCATACACTTTACTGGCCTACTGAGCGTAATACATCCAACAAGTACTCGAGGTGCTGCCACAACGGTAAAGTAGCTTTACCACCTTTGCGGGAGCCACCTGTGTCTTTACAACAGCTTCTTACACAGCAAACATCAGAAGCTAAAAATTATCGTGAACACATTCTCTAGCATTTGCTTCCATGGGTGCACAGATAACTCAACCTCCTGGCCACGGACCATACTATTTTAAAATACACGGGCAAATTTATCACCAAATCTCTCCACTATACTCTTAACACTTCTACCTCTCCAGGATATGGACAGTTGTATGTTTTTGACACAGCGCAAGCTACTGAAGTGCGCTTACAAAATAAAGCAAACTCTGCATGCAGCGAAAATTTACTTCTCCAGCTAGATTCCATGCTCAGAACCATCAACCGCTTCACTAAATCATACAAACACATGCATGAAATTTGTCAGTCCAATCCAACAGCATCTGTACGAATGGTTTCCAAGGAAAACCCTAGGCAGGATTTACGACGATACAATGCCCCGACATGTCACACCGATGTTGCAGCGATTTTCGTCAGAGAAGATGGCAAAACGCCTGCCGAAAGGGACATTTGCATCTATCCCATAGGCAACTCCTGTAAACAGATTTCCACGCTCATTATGAATTGCGATCCTATGGTTTACCCACTTTTATTCCCTTATGGAGACATTGGCTGGCACAAAGATTTACAACATGTTCCCGATAAAAGAACCGCCAAGTGAATAAGGCTTACTCAATGCCAATTTTACGAATACAGATTATCAATGAGGAATACATTTAGTATTTTGCACTCCAGCGGCAAACTATTCCAACAGTACGTCGTAGATGCGTATGTTAAAACAGAGGGTGCGCGTCTCAACTATCTTAGATTACATCAACAAAATCTGTGCGTGGAACTATTAGACGCACTGCAAGCAAATGCTGAAAATAGCGTACCTGTAGGCAAAATGTTCATATTACCGTCCACATTTCCAGGAAGTCCAAGATACATGCAACAAAACTATCAGGATGCCATGTCCATAGTACGTAAATTCGGAAAGCCTGATTTATTTATCACTTTCACATGTAATCCTGTTTGGCCAGAAATTCTACATGCGCACTGCGTCTTTCAAGAAGTATTTATTTCTTCTTGATTTCTGAATTCCTTTCTCACCGTTGTCCGTTCCTATTCTTACACCGCCATATGCTATGGTGGCCGTCGGCTAGTGCCATAAAATTTGGGTAAGAGAGGAAGTCTTTAAGATGTATACTCTTAGGAAAACAGCAGTACTACATTTCTTCTATTAATGAACTGTCTCTCTGTCCGTTGAATAATGGAGGCCTAGTTCTTTACAGTTGGTTTTCTTGTTTGGTGTAGTACTTCCTGGTTTTAGAGTTTTAGCAACATATCACTCTTGATCTGTCCATGTTGCCCTCCACCACATATATGTTGTGAAGAGCAGGAAGCACATTAACATTATATACCTAGTACACCTGATTGGAAAACTCATCTTCATGTAATTCTTAGAGGTAAGTTTGATCAATAAAGATGTGACAGTAAACAAATTATTGTGATATAGTATGTCTGTTCTATCTATTTTGTAGACTAGGGGGCTTCGCCCCCTGCTCGCTTCACTCGCCAACCCCCCGTATTTGGTTTTCCGCATACACACTTTTAAGATTGTTTTTTCTTTGAATTGTTGCTATTTCATTAGTTTCACGATCTACATCATCAGCATTTAATTATTTTTTTTTTTACAAAGTAAGTAGAGTTCTGCATTGGACTCCTGTCTGTAAAGTCGTGCTATTTTCCTGTCACAGTTCCAAAAGTACATGGGGTTACCAAAGTGATACCCCAGCTTTTGTCTAGGTTTTTTGTACAAGGGCTAGACAGAATGTTTTTGACTCCTGGGGTAAATTTAGGTTTTTAAATAAGCAGACAGATAAATATATATACATTAACAAAGTAACCAATAAATGCATGTGCGGTAAACTCCGTTTTTGAAATTCTCAAGATTCTTTATTTGTCACATGCATAGTTATACAGGACAACACACAGTGAAATGCATCCTGATCCGCTTATCAAAAACTGTGCAAAGTTAGAAGAATATCAGTTAGATTAACAAAAAGTCATAGATCGAAAGATAACAGTATAGTAGAACATAATAAATAAGTAAAATTATGTGAATGAAGTAGAATTAAGTGTTAAGGTGCAATAGTGTAGTAATTATTGTGCAAAACCAAAGTTAGACTGGTGCATAGTTAAATGAGGCAGTTTGTTTGTTTGCGTTACTGCGATCTTTACTTTTTTATATTTTCTAATTTTCCTACTTTCATATCCTTTTAACTTTCTCCACATGTGTATAGCACCAATGTTTTTTTTTGTTTGTTTTTTTTTTTTTTTTTGAGCCTTTCTAATTTCCCTGGTTTCATAGTCTCTAACCTGCTCTGCATGTGTTTAGCGCCAACATTTGTAAACATCTCTATGAAGTTCTACTTTGTCATTTTACTCACAGTCATTTAATTCTGAGCCGGATTGGACCTGCTTTTTTTTTCAATTCCACTTGTTCCTTATTTTCTGAATTTACACCTCGATTATTCTTTTTTGCTCTTTTTTCTGTCCAACACATTTGAGTCTCTTTTCTCCGTGCTTTTCTTTTTTCTTCGTTTAATCGTTGATGTTTCATTTCTACCCTATTCATTTCTACCGTATTGACCTTATACACTTTATATGCACTGAGAGCCCTGGAGCTGTGTGTGCTGCATGACTGCCTTTACAGTACTGATTTGTTTTTTTTGATATTGCTTGTAAGTAGGGTGTGTCTTGCAAGACTCTTCGTTCTATGTTCCGTGGGACACACCGTGGCAGGTCTCTTTCGTCTCACAGGTCTTTAAATTATCTTCTGAGAAAGATCACGTATCGTAGACTATCAGGACAGGGGACAGGATTTCTTTTTATAATAGATAGAAATTAGGTGAAGATCAGGCCACAATTTCAGAGTACTTTATTCAGATATACTGAAAATGTTAAGCTTTACAGTTTTTTTTCCATGTAGAGAAAAGCCAAGCAAAATGACACCTTTTATTGGCTAACTAAAAAGATTACAATATGCAAGCTTTCGAGGCAACTCAGGCCCCTTCTTTAGGCAAGATGTAATACAGAAACTGGAGCTCCCTATGTTTATATACACACTCAAGGACAAGAAACAACATTGGTAAATGTTTAAATTAATAGATTCATTCAGGCTAGGGTTAATTTAACAAGAGAGAAAAACAATGTATGGTCAAGATCTCTGGATAAGATAACTGTCCAACAAAGTCTTTTGAAGTTTGTAGTGAGTTTTTTCAAAACAATGTAGATCTGTAGACAGGTTGTCTGTCATTCTGAGAGATGTAAACAATTGTCAGGTCTGGCCATAAAACTCTTGTCTCTATTCAACCCATGTTGTAGTGTATTAAATTTTAGCATGAGTTTAACTTCCCATTCTTTTCTCTCTTGCTGTGTTTTGAAGTTGCCCATGAACACTGTGACTTTAAAGTCCCTCTCACAGTGTCCATGGCTGTTGAAGTGGGCCACTACAGGAACATCTGTATTGCCATGTTTAATGTGGAACCTGTGTAAATTCATTCTCTGGCGGAGTGTTTGTCCAGTTTCTCCCACATAGAGTGCAGTGTCAGGACATTTCATGCAGAAAATTAGGTAGACTACATTAGATGATCTGCAGGAAAATGATCCCTTTATGTGATGTTCAAGTCAGCATTGTGGTATAACTATACAGTCTGTATCATAAATGTGGGCACACATTTTGCATCTTTTCTGTAGGCATGGAGATGTGCCATTTTCTGTTGGTTCACTTAGGGAGCTTCGGACAATTAGTTGCTGAAGGTTTGGTGGTTGTCTGTATGCCAGGAGGGGATGTTCAGGAAATAAATTTTTCAGTGTTTGGTCATTGTTTAGTATTGGCTGAAGTTCTTTTATAATTTTTCGAAGTGTTTCAAGATGTGGGTTGTAGGTGACGACAAGGGGGATGCGGTCCTTGTTGTCTTTGTTTTTATATTCCAGAAGGTTGTCTCTGGGTATGGCAGTAGCTCTTCTTATTTGAGTGTCTGTTGTTTTGGGGGTGTAACCTTGTCTGATGAAATCTTGTCTGAGCTCCTGCAGTTGTTGATCCCGGTCTGTCAGGTCTGAGCAAATACGATTGTACCGTATTGCTTGGCTGAAAATAATGGAGCGCCTTATATGCTTGGGGTGGAAGCTATCACTTTTCAAGTAGGTCTGTCTGTCTGTCGGTTTGTGAAAAACAGAAGTTACAACCCTAGCCTGAATGAATCTATTAATTTTTTACATTTAAAATTTCTCATTTAAAGATTTACCAATTTTGTTTCTTGTCCTAGAGTGTGTATATAAACATAGGGAAATGTTGTGATTGCTAGTATTGATTTATTAATTTATTTATTTTTTTGCTTGGCACATTGATTTGATAGTTTGTTTTTTGTTTTCTTGTGTAGATTTACCTGTTACGCAGCATCATGATATGGAGTATATTTTGCATTTTGTAGCCAGGCACCCTAAGCAATGAAAATTCGGGGGTATTTTTTAAGTTTATTTCATCTCAAAATTACAATATTTTTAGCAAACCCCTTATATATTAGCTAACAGCTAAATTCTAGAACAATTACACGATTAGTTTCACACTACATTGTGACAACCAGCAAACCCACGATTCTCAAAAGAATCGCAAATCCAAGAATGGCAATCACTTTCTGTTCCCTCCGATACTTGGAGGGATGAAATATCATGGAGGGTGGGTGCGTCCTGGGAAAGTTCATTTAATTAAATAAACATATTTGTACTAAAGCGGCTTCTTTTTGGGGCTGTAACTCATCTGGTTCTGGTGTTTCAGAAGCGCGTTGTAGGCACCTTTGTTTATTGTTTTTATCCATGCAGTCTCTTTTTTGTTTTTCTATGGCTGTATCATCAGCGAGAAGTCGTTTGCTGACGGAGGCGGATTCGCGTGCTGAAGTGACAATGGCGGCGGGTGCGGTGGTGTGGGCGGTCGTGTTCGGGCGGCTGTACAACCTGGCGTGCACACTTTACCTCAGGTTTAGTTCACAGGTCGTAGCCATGGTAAAGTTTTCATTCAGTTAAATAAACATATTTGTACTAAAGCGGTTTCTTTGTGTGGGCGCCTTCGTTCATTGTTTTTATCCATACTGGCTCGTTTACAGATCGTAGCCATACGGGCTCGTGTTTGTATTACTAATTGTTTAGCTCCTTCCATTTGGAGCCGTGACTCCTAGCCTCCGTGTATTGTTTTTATCCATGCAGTCTCATCTTTGTTGTTCTGTGGCTGTATCGTTAGGTAGAAGTCGTTTACTGTTAGGAAGCATACTCCAACTTGCACACACTGACTGCTGGCTTTATCCATACGGGCTCATTTACAGGTCGTAGCCATACGGGCTTGTGTTTGTATTACTAATCGTTGAGCTCCTTCCATTTGGAGCCGTGACTCCTAGCCTCCGTGTATTGTTTTTATCCATGCGGTCTCATCTTTGTTGTTCTGCGGCTGTGTCGTTAGGTAGAAGTCGTTTACTGTTAGGAAGCATACTCCAACTTACACACACTGACTGCTGGCACAGTGGATTAGAGCAGGTGTAGTTTACAGGTCGTGGTGTTTGGGCGCCACGCACTGACTGTGGGAACTACAGTCTCGGTTTTGTATTACAAATCGTTGAGCTCCACTGCATTTGACTCTGGGGCGCGTTGTAGGAGCTTCCATTTATTGTTTTTATCCATGCGGTCTATGCCACACAGACTGCTGGCACAGTGGATTAGAGCAAGTTTAGTTTACAGGTTGTGTTGTTTGGGTGCCACCTACTGACTCTGGGAAGCCGCTGCATTTGACTCTGGGGCGCCACGGCGCAGTGCGCATGCCGTGCATAAATTAAACTGTCATTTAGTAATATAGATTACACAATTAGTTTCACACTACATTGTGACATTCATGATAATGATTGTTCCTGGATTGCACTTGATGCTTACTAGAATAGGATCCAGCTCCCTGCAACCCTGCTCTGGATAGGTTGGCTTGAAGATTGATGAATGAATCATATGATTCAGTATTCTAAATCATGCAGTACTTTTTTTTCTCAGATATACAATTCCTGTAGAAAGTACTAGTCCCTTTGAAAATCTTTGTTTTACTGTTTTAAAACACTAATTAACCAAATTTAATTAGGATTTTAATATAATATTAACTTATATTTAAGTTTTGTACTTAAGATTCAATTGCTTGTATTTTCAAGAAAAATGATTATTTTTGCTTCACTGTCTCGGCAATTAAGCAGTCATTGAGCCTATTTCAAAAACTGAGGGTCGCAGTGATACCCAACACACACAGTTTAGTATAACTTGTTTGGAAAAATTCACCACCATTATAGGACTTTATCTGATTTTCCAAAATAATTCTCTCATTTTCTTCCACTTTTTGTGGTATCCTTATATTTGAGACCATTTTTTTTTTCCAAGTTATCTTACAACTACTTCTGTTTGTAGCCTTTCTTAACCTCCATTTTGGTCTTACTCAGTAACAGAAGCTCCAATTACATGTTATAATCATCTGAAGTTTTTCTTTATTGTTAGATTTTATTTATTTCAGACTAGGGGGCTTTGCTCCCTCCTCGCTTCACTCACCAACCCCCGGGCTACGAGCTAGCCTCTTTGTGGTACTGTCACTCACATATGGGGATGCAAATGTACAATTTAAACATTGTTATTTTAATGGTAATTGTTACATATTTATAATAGAACTATTTTACATTACAGCGAGTAATTAACCATATTAAAAAATAGTAAAACGTAATAATTTGAAAGTAAATTGTTTCATTTTGCATTGAGTAAAAACAATTTTTGTAATTAAATTTTCATCAATATCACATTGAATTTTGATTCTGTGTTTGGACTTTCATCATGACAACACAACGTATAACAACATTACCTTTCTTGGATACATCCTTCTTTCTACAGAAATTTGTGAAGTGGAAGACTGGACTGTGTTCATGGTTATAGATAGATAGATATATACTTTATTAATCCCAAGGGGAAATTCACATACTCCAGCAGCACCATACTAGTAAAGAACAATATTAAATTAAACAGTGATAACAATGCAGGTATAACAGACAGACAGTAACTTTGTATAATAATAAAACGTTCCACCCCCCGGGTGGAATTGAAGAGTCGCATAGTGTGGGGGAGGAACGATCTCCTCAGTCTTGTCAGTGGAGCAGGACAGTGACAGCAGTCTGTCGCTGAAGTTGCTCCTCTGTCTTGAGATGATACTGTTCAGTGGATGCAGTGGATTCTCCATTATTGACAGGAGCCTGCTCAGTGCCCGTTACTCTGCCACGGATGTCAAACTGTCCAGCTCCATGTCTACAATAGAGCCTGCCTTCCTCACCAGTTTGTCCAGGCGTGAGACGTCCCTCTTCTTTATGCTGCTTCCCCCAGCACACCAACGCGTAGAAGAGGGCGCTCGCCACAGCCGTCTGATAGAACATCTGCAGCATCTTATTGCAGATGTTGAAGACGCCAGCCTTCTAACGAAGTATAGTCGGCTCTGTCCTTTCTTACACAGAGCATCAGTATTGGCAGTCCAGTTCAATTTATCATCCAGCTGCACTCCCAGGTATTTATAGGTCTGAACCCTCTGCACACAGTCACCTCTGATGATCACGGGGTCCATGAGGGGCCTGGGCCTCCTAAAATCCACCACCAGCTCCTTGGTTTTGCTGGTGTTCAGTTGTAGGTGGTTTGAGTCACACCATTTAACACTAGAATTACCAGAGCCTACGAAAAAACTCGTAGGTCCGTCCCACCTTAAGTCACTTCTTAAATCCGTTCGCACCTTTCCGCCAGCGTCTTTTGTCCTCTAAATGTACTGATAAATACAAGTTGCAAGCAGCCGGCTATTCCATCCCCCCACCGACTTAGAACGTGCACGAACTTCTCCCAGCTTATGCCTTGATTGATTATCTGGGAGTGAAGTCGAGTTTTAGAGTGGAAATAATAGATCGTTATTTGGAACACACGCATTTCATTTCGTGTGTGTTCCATTTCTACAGTAATCTGTGTAAACACATTTTTGAAACAGAAATGTTTTTCATATTCTAGTAGTAAATGACAAAATGTAGGCATAAACTATATAATGTATGAAGCCTGAAGTCCAAATATCAAAGAAACACTTTCACAAAAGGTACAAATATAACAGAACAAGTGCGCTTTTATTCAAAAATATAACTGCAGAAGGAAGTAAGTAAGAAAATAATCCAACTTATTTAATCTTTTTTCATAACTGATACCCTGCAGTCGTAGAATTAGCCTAGTCATTCTTCTCTTTACTTTATCTAGCATTTCTATGTCTTTTTTTGTAATCCAGAGATCAAAACTGCACAGTCCTCCAGTTGAGGCCTCAACCAGTGCATTATAAACCTTAAGTATCACATTCTTGTGCATGTTGGGCTATTTAACACTAGAATTAACAAAGCCTACAAAAAAACTCGTAAATCCGGCCCACCTTAAATCCCTTCGCACCTCTCTGTCTTCGTCTTTTGTCTTGTAAATGTGCCAATCAAAACAAGCAGCCTACTATTCCAACCCCCCACCGCTGCAGAACGGGCACAAAGTTCTCCCAGTTCCAGCCTTCATTATCTGGGAGTGAAGTGCTGGGGTTTTAGAATGGAAATAGTTATTTCGTGTGTGTTCCGTTTCTACAATAATCTGTGTAAATACATCGTTAAAACAAACATTTTTCATATTTTAGTAATGACAAAATGTAGACATAAACTATGTAATATGTGAAGCCAGAAGTCCAAAGATCAAATGAACACTTTCACAAAAGGTTCAAGGATAATGCAACAGCTTCAATGGCGCAGCATAGAGAGAAGTGTGTACATTGCAACAGGTACACATGTTGTAAATGTAGGAAGGACGGTCCTTGGGTGTGTGGAAACTGTTAACATTTGAATTTGATTTGATATATTTACATACAGCTCATACGGTCCGGAACGGATAAATTGTATTTACATACAATCCTATGGGGGAAATTACTTCGGGTTGCGACCAGAGTTTTGGAACGAATTACGGTCGTGACCCGAAGTTCCACTGTAATTCCAAATATCATATATACCTTTGTCTCTGTTTTTGTCAGTGTGGCTTTGACATCATGGACCATAAGGCACATACTCATTCAGCGTAAGCAGGAACACTCAATAAAATTGAATAAAAAAATTCAAGTGACAATGAGATAGGAAGAAGGCAGATTCACCAGCGTTTGTGTGTCAGCTTTTATCCATCCAGATCTGAGAATTTCCAGTTCAATTGTCTCAACACTCACATCTACAGTTATTCCTAGTTTCAAATAAAAACTAACAGCATCAGATCCCTTGGGGGGGGGGGGGGGGGGTAGTATGTATCGTGATCGTGAGTGAAAGAATAAAAGTGAAAAAAAAACACTAACTTTTACAAGTACTGTGGACCCTTGACTTACAAACTCAATTCGTTCGCGAGGGCTGGTTGTAACTCAAGTTGGTTGTAAGTCAAGACTATTTTTCCCATAAGAAATAATGGAAATGCCCTTAATGTGTTTGGAACCTCCCACTGCAACACTTAACTTTTTTTTAATAAAAAAGGGTTGTATAATGTGCATAAATTACCAAAAACAACAATAATTTTTCTAATGTACTAACCAAAAAATTAATAAAAGTGCCTAGCCTATCAGAAACAACAATTTCATACTGTACTCACCATTTAAGTTGACATCTTTGGCTTGCAGGAAGGAAGGAGGAGGAGAATGAAATGGAAGGTGGTTATTGTTTGGAAGGAGTTTCCTTATACAAATCTTTTCTTTGTAAAATTGTCGAGGTGGTGGATTTCAACATGCTGTGTACATATTAGTGAGATCAGTCACACGAATGCCACTCTCATATTTCCACACAATTTCCTTCTTCATTTTGATTGTGATCGCTTTCTTTACCTTCGTTTCCTTCTCTTCCTTCCTTAGCAATTATCAAAATAAATTATATAAAGCACTGCACTGACCGAAATTACGTCCACAAACACATGTATCTGGGCTCCGACTGATGCTTACAAACGCTGTCGGCTGTTTGTTTACAATCGCACAAGCGGATACACGTGACCGCATTCGGGTCGTAAAGCAAGATGTTGGTCGTAATTCAAAATAAAAATTTTGGTCGTAAACCAAGTTGTTCGCATGTCAGGCCGGTCATATATCAAGGGTTGACTGTACTATAAATTTACAGCGGCTGTTACAGACGCAAATCAAATGTATGTTTTTATTGTATAATGTTAACAATAAGAGCAGCTCACTACTCAAAACTGAAAATAAAAATACGAGGCAGTCAGGATCGAACCCGGGACTGTTGATTATAAGTCAGTCGGAAGCTGTTGCATCATCCTTTGAACCTTTTGTGAAAGTGTTTTTTGATCTTTGAATTTCAGGCTTCACACATAGTTTGTCTCCATTTTGTCATTTATTACTAAACTATGAAAAACGTTTGTTTTAACGATGTGTTTACACAGATTATTGTAGAAACGGAACACACATGAAATGCATGTGTTCCAAATAACGATCTATTTCTATTCTAAAACTCCAGCACTTCACTCCCAGGTAATGAAGGCTGGAACTGGGAGAACTTTGTACCCCTTTTGAAGTGCTGGGGGAATGGAATAGTAGGCTGCTTGTGTTGATCGGCACATTTACAAGACAAAAGATGCTGACGGAGAAGTGCGAAGGGATTTAAGGTGGGCTGGATTTACGAGTTTTTTCGTAGGCTTTGGTATTTCTGCTGTTAACCTAACTTTCTGTTAGCGTCCTTAATGGCCTCTCTATACTGTCTGGATATTGTTAGTGACTGCTAGGTCTTTCTCATAACGGGTACCTCTCAAATGTAGCATTTCTACTTCCTACATTTAATACATTAAATTACATCAGGAACAAATTACCCCCACCCCACCCACCAGCATGTATTCTGTCCAAGTCCCTCTGTAATAATTCTACTGATTCTTATCTTTCATCCTTCCTGGCTTGGTATTATCTGCAAACATAACCAGCCTATTGTATATTACTGTTCAGATCATTTATACATATTAAAAATGGCTGTGGCCCTAATAGTGGTTCCTCAAGTGACACATCATTTAATACCTAGTTCTGATAAGGTTCTTCATAAAATGACCCCTTGCTTCCTATACTTAAACCAAATCTACAGGCAGCTATATAAAACACCCCAAAATCCCATTTCTTTTTTATTTCTAGTCTCTAACGTGGGAACTTATCAAATGCCTTCTGACAGTCAAGGTGAATAATATCACATGTGCCACTTTGATTGTATCCTTTTGTTACTTTCACATAGAATTTTAGAAAATTAGTAAAACCCATGTTTACTGATGGAGTATTGAGTGATTCTGAAGGCAATTTCAGTATGACTTAACATAATTTGCTCCACTTTATTTGTATGATAGTTGGCTATTAATTTGTATTAAAAACTGTAGCAATGTTTTAGTAATGCTGTGTTGTCATTTGTAAGCAGTTAAATTATAATGTTTTTAAATTTCAGGATTAAAAGTCTTACTGCAGTAGAAATGAAGGGGGTTACAAACAGAACAGGCAGAAAGAAGTGAAACCAGCAAGTCACTATGTCTGATAGAATATGTAGCGAGGAGGAAAGGGTCAAAAATACTGTGTCATCTTTTAGTCTAATTTTCCCATCTGTTATAGTTTTTAAAGTAAGGATAAATAAAAGGCTTCAGGAGAAAAATCAGGTATTCTAAGGATGTGGAGAAACATAGAAATGAAAGCATTTTTCTAACCTTTCAAATAAAACATGTTGAAGTATTGTTCATTTTAGGCATTTTAAAATTGAAGTTTGTTTTTTTACTTTTTTTAAGATACTGCTTGTTGAGGACGCTAAAGCAGTGCCAAATGTTGAAGGAGGCTTTAACTGCTGCAGGGAAAGAAATGGCGTGGCATGGGAGGGCAAAAGATGAGACAGCACATTATTGTAGCATCTGTGAGGTAAGATCATTTTAATTACACCTGAAAGTCGATTTACCACTTATTTAACATCGTTAGACTTCATCTTCATAAATAAGTTTTCTTATTAATGTGGTTTTATTTGAATTAGTTTTAATAAAAATAACCACACTATCTTTTTATGAGGACATTCATGCTTCATGGCATTCATATTTATTCTTAATGGGTAATAAATGAAAATGTTACACATTCTCAAATTTTTTTTTATTTTATTTATTTATTTATAACAGGTGGAGGTCTTCAATCTGCTTTTTGTCACTAATGAGAGCAATTCTCGAAAGACTTACATAGTGCATTGTCAGGACTGTGCGCGTAAAGGCAATTCAAATCTGGACAATTTTGTGGTGCTAGAACAGTACAAGATGGAGGACTTGATGTATGTCTATGACTTGTTCACAATAGTAAGTAATTTTTACATTACATGGCAGTTTGAAAGGTTAAAGAAGTAGAAAAGATTTGATAAGTCCATCCATCCATTTTCCAACCCGCTGAATCCGAACACAGGGTCACGGGGGTCTGCTGGAGCCAATCCCAGCCAACACAAGGCACAAGGCAGGAACCTATCCCAGGCAGGGCGTCAACCCACCGCAGGACACACACAAACACACCCACACACCAAGCATACACTAGGGCCAATTTAGAATCGCCAAATTTGATAAGTAAATGTCTTAATTTATCTTAATAAATACAGCATATATGTGGCATTAAAATGGGGAAGCTTTTTTTTTTTTTTTTTTTTTAATTCGCACAAAAACGTGAATGATTACAGTAACTTTTTCTTTCTAACATGTTATCAGCATGTTTGTAATATATTGTTTATTCTACAGTGTCAGTTCTCACAAACTACTTGGAATCTTAAGAACTGTAGAGGTGCAAATCAGACTATCAATTTTGCATGTTTTGTTCTTTCGTGGCTATTAGCATAATCTTCAATAAATTGTTAGCTGTACACACCGAGCGGATTTTTTGGCAGGAATTTCACTAATAGAATTTAAAATATAAGTGAAAGAGAATGATTACTAGGGCCGCTTTTAAAATATTAATTTGGCAACATACTGTGAATAAACCTTTAGTAATATGGGAATTGATCCAGTCACTGCTGTATCAATATTTATGCTATTGATTATTTAAATACTTTGTGAAATCAACTTCCAACTGTAAGAATTAGGGTTGAAACAACCCACTTCCAGCTCTCTTCAAACCACAGCACAGGAGAGATGTAGGGTGGCTCTTGATCTTCTACATTCAGGGGTAAGAAAAAAAATATTTGTTTCTCCTCCCATCCTCCAACGAAATATGTGCCCAGGTTAAAAGGAACCTTGATTTTTATAGTCTTCTGAGTTTGTCATCACAAAACAGGAACAAGAAGCAAACTAAAATCATAGCCTAGGTGGGTTACCAGTTCATTGCATAGCACTTGGGGAAACAACTTTGTCAATTATTATGGATAAACATGTAAACTGCCTTGTAGAAGGACTATGAGTTTTATCTGCAACTTTTAGCAGCCTCAGAAAACAAGAATAGCTAAGAAATATTACAAACTAAAAACAAAGTAAGCATTTCCTTGCATTATGAATGGAATGGTGTTTGAATGTTTTTTGTAATGGAAGGGGAAATCACAACATGAATATCTGTTCATGGATTGTGATTAAACTAAGTAACTCTCTGGTGCTATGTAAAACACTTTCCTGTGAGAGAAGTTTTAAACTACAACTAAATTATTTCAGAAGCCCATTTATAGTATTACCAATCAAAAAGTTAAGGTGCTGTTCCAGTGCATACTGGTGTTATCTATAATCCCCCTGCACAGGTTAGTTTGTACTTCAACCACAGTAAGGACATCATATTTAAGATTTCCCTTTGTTTTACTGACTTTAGTGCCATTAATACACAATTTTAGCTAACTCAGCCAACAGACTCTTGCACGAAAAGGTATGTGTAGTTGTTGATGTAGTGAAAAATTCAGAGCCCATTGTACTTTGTGCACATGGTTATTTTCTCTGATTGCAGTGCTATTTTTAATGTTTTAAATACACTTTTAAAAACAGTAACACTGATTATCATGAGTTCAGTGCAGTCACATATTTGGTCAGTGCAGTGTGATTTTTTTGATGATACATGATTCACTAAATGAATGACTTCATGAATAAATGATTATCCAATTTAGTTTTGCTAAGCCAGACATATAATATATCCAACCCCAATTCTAAAATAGTTGGGACACTATATAAAATGTAAGTAAAAGCAGAATGCAATGATTTCCAAATTGATTTCAGCACCGTTTCATAGAAGTGATGTTTTGGTTTCCTATTAGTTTATTCCTGCTGTCTAGATTGTTTGTTACACATCTACTTTATTTTAACCTTAGCAACTATCTTGGTGACTCAAAGATGAGGTAAAAGCCTCATGTGCCTAGGCTTAAAACAACATTTACTTAACCCTTTAGTTACATTTAACTCTTACCCTTATATTTAATATACTAAACTATACTATACTACTTAATAAACATAAGTATATACTTACTTTAAACTATAAAATTATACCAGGCATTAATTAAAAATATTGATTAAAATCCTATTTAATGCCATATAGTAATGCAAAAGTCAAAGTGTCATAGATCTCATAGCAGACGGAACACCTTCTCAAACATGTGGAACCAAGTACCTGCTGTGATCTATGTGTTTGTCTGTCTAGTCTCTTCTGTCACTGTGCTCATTACAATGTACAAACTAATTATTAAGCTTCTATTATCTTGAGCTTCTAAAATAATATCAATTTTAGGTTTTTATTTTCTCTTTGTGTCTAGTCTTTTGTTCTGTTTTTTTGTTGTCTCCCTGAATCCCCAGTGGTTTAAAGTGCACAGACTAGAGGAATTTGGGCAAGTGATTTAGGAAGAAGCCCTGCAGGCACAGCCTTTGCAGCGGGGGCTTTCACCGGTATTTACTATACGCTTCTTCTTTCCAAATGTGTGTTCTCATTTGAGAATCACATCTGTCCCTAGCAACCTAGCAAGACTCTATTTAGGACAACTTGGCAAATCAAATCCTGTGCATTGCAGGGACAGATGTGCATACAGTAAGGGTGTTCTCCATGTCTGGTGACATTATTACTACAGAAAACAGCTTTTCTGTACAGTATGTGGATCAGTTATTATTCTCAACAAAAAAAACCTCTTAATTCCTTTAAACTTGAATAGAAGTTTAATGTATACAGTTATAACTTGAAATGTTCGCAGTAAATATTTGCGTGTTGTGTTTTATGTTTAGCATACTTGTTTTGCCAGTTGTGTTATATGTTTAGCATACTATTGTGTCATATTATATTGTATTATATTATGATACAATGAAATTCTTGCCTTTATCTAAGCCCTAATGATCAAATAAGACATGCATTCTGAAGATTTTTTTTTTCAGTTGATAAGGTGTTAGAAGAGGAGATGTTTGACTGCTGTTATGTTGAGTTTATGTGTCTGATCTCCTAACACCAAGCTTCAGGAGCACCTCTTCAAAACTACAAGTAAACTAAAACATTTTGGCATATTTAGGGCCAGTAGCTAACTACATTGTTGTCACAATTTGACAAAATTTCTTTGCAAAGGACACTGAACAAAAAGACTTTACTCTGAGAAAAAATAAAAAGCTAAATCTGCAGTTATCCTTTCAGGAGCTCAGTATCACAAGATAACTGAAGCTTAATAATTGCACATTGTAATGAACGCTGCAATAGTGGAGACACATACATAGACCATCATAGCTACTAGGCTCCACACGTTTGAGAATTGCCTCTGTCTGTTACAATATCTTTTTGTCATTTTAACTATTGCATCACTATATAACAACAACTGCATATGCAGTTTAGATAAACGTTGTGGTGTATGAATATATGATATGTTAAAATGCTGTGTTTACTTACCATTTGTCCATTGATACCATCAAAACACAATTTATAATTTGATGGTACAGAAATGTTTTTTTTCCATTGCATCAGGTTATGTTTATTTTTAACACTAGAATTACCAGAGTCTACGAAAAAACTCGTAGATCCGGCCCACCTTAAAACCGTTCTCACCTCTCCTTTGTCTTCTAAATGTGCCGATTAACACGAGCAGCAAGCAGCCGACTATTTCATCCCCCACCGCCGCAGAACGTTCACTAAGTTTTCCCAGCTCATGCCTTGTTTGATTATCTGGGAGAAGTGCTGGAGTTTTAGAGTTGAAATAATAGATCGCAATTTGGAACACACACATTTCATGTGTGTTCCGTTTCTATAGTAATCTGTGTAAACACAATTTTAAAACAGAAACATTTTTCATATTTTAGTAGTAAATGAAAAAATGTAGGCATAAACTATATACTCTATGAAGCCTGAAGTCTAAGGATCAAGTAAACACTTTCACAAAAGGTTCAAGGATGATACAACACCTTCCGTGGCGTAGCGATAAGATTTGCTGACTTGTAATCAAGAGTCCCCGGTTCAATCCCCACTCACTCCTATATTTGTCGTTTTCAGTAGTGAGCTGCTTCTTTTGTTAATATTATACAGGACACACATACATTTGGTTTGCGTCTGTAACACACGGTGTGCATTTATAGGACTTGTAAAAGTTACCGTTTTTTTTACTTCTCTCTAAATCACGATCACAATACATACTACCGCCCCCCACCCAGGGATCTAACGCTGTTATTTTTTATTTGAAACAGAATAACTGGAGATGTGAGTGGTGTTTTGAGGCAATGGAACTGGACATTCTCTCATCTGGAGGATGTAAAAGCTGACACACAACCGCTGGCGAATCTGCCTTCTTCGTATCTCACTGTCACTTGATTTTTTTTTATTCAGTTTTATTGAGTGTTCCTGCTCATGCTGAATTAGTGTGCACCTTATGGTGTATGATGTCGAAAAAACAAAAAAACACAGACATAGGTATATATGATATTTGGAATTATTCATTTTATGACCTGTATAGTACATTTCGGAAAAGATCAACATGTGCATTGATCCTGCAGCACTGAATAAGATGTAACATCACCATTCCCCCCCCCCCCACCCTACCCCACCGATCTGAAAACAGTGCAAGTACAGACGCAAACCAAGTGTGATCAAGAGTCACCGGTTCGATCCCCACTCACTCCTATATTTGCTGTTTTCAATAATAAGCTGCTCTTTTTGTTAATATTATACAGTACACACATACACTTGGTTTGCGTCTGTACTTGCGCTGTTACTTAGAGTCAGATCAGGGGAAGGTTGGGGTTGATGTTAGAGCGCGTGAGCTTATTCTGTGCTGCAGGATCAACATGAACACACATGTTCATCTTTTTTTTCTTTCAGTAATAGCACCAACATAAATCCACACCTGATCTGACGCTGTTCGTTTTCAAATAATATTGCATTAGTGCGATGATGTTTTCACATATATTGTCTCTTTCTTTCAGGTGTGTAATAGGAACCACAGCATAGAGAGAAGCGTGTACATTGTAACAGGTACACATGTTGTAAATGTAGGAAAGACTATCCTTGTGTGTGTGTGAACAGTTAACATTTGAATCTGATAATTGCATATAGCGCTGAACTTACTGCTCTGTACTGTTCTATCCTCCGCATGTTCTGGAATGCAAAAGAAACAGCATACAGCAATATGTGGGGACTGGCAAGATCGGGAAAAAAAACACGCAGTCAGTGATTACAAACCGGAAGATGTTATGCGAATGAATATGAATAATATGAACAATGTTGCATCCGTGCCACAAAGTTTTCCGAAATGTACTATACAGGTCATAAAATGAATAATTCCAAATAACGTATATACCTACGTCTGTGTTTTTTTTTTGTTTTTTCAACATCATACACCATAAGGTGCACACTAATTCAGCATGAGCAGGAACACTCAATAAAACTGAATAAACAAAAATCAAGTGACGGTGAGATACGAAGAATGCAGATTCGCCAGTGTTTGCTTGTCAGCTTTTATATCCTCCAGATGAGAGAATGTCCAGTTCCATTGTCTCAAAAAGCCACTCACATCTCCAGTTATTCCATTTCAAATAAAAAATAACAGTGTCAGATCCCTGGGGGGGAGGGGGGGGCGGTAGTATGTATCGTGATCGTGATTCAGAGAGAATAAAAGTAAAAAAAAAAAAAGGTAACTTTTACAAGTCCTATAAATGCACACCGTGTGTTACAGACGCAAACCAAATGTATGTGTGTACTGTATAATATTAACAAAAGAAGCTGCTCACTACTGAAAATGGAAAATATAAGAGTGAGTGGGGATCGAACCGGGGACTCTTGATTACAAGTCAATACATCTTACCGCTATGCCACGGAAGGTGTTGTATCTTCCTTGAACCTTTTGTGAAAGTGTTTACTTGATCTTTGGACTTCAGGCTTCATACATTATATAGTTTATGCCTACATTTTGTCATTTACTACTAAAATATGAAAAATGTTTCTGTTTTAAAAATGTGTTTACACAGATTACTGTAGAAACGGAACACACATGAACTGCGTGTGCTCCAAATAGCGATCTATTATTTCCACTCTAAAACTTCAGTCACTCCCAGATAATCAAACAAGGCATGAGCTGGGAAAACTTAGTGAACGTTCTGCGGCGGTGGGGGGTGGAATAGCTGGCTGCTTGCTGCTCGTGTTAATCGGCACATTTAAAAGACAAAAGAGAGCTGAGAACGGTTTTAAGGTGGGCCGGATCTACGAGTTTTTTCGTAGACTCTGGTAATTCTAGTGTTAAAACACGCATGATATACCAATAAATGCCTAGTAGGGTGTGTTTTTAGGAGTCTCTTTGACTGTAAATGGTTCATTGTAAATAGTAGCTTGCTCTATGTTGGACCCAGTTAACGAGAACATCTGATTTTTGCAGTTCAAAATCAACGCCCCAACTTTGAGCTCCACCTTTATGAAGCATTGGATTGGTTTAGAAATGTGACACTCAGTGAGCCGTCTATTTGTTTCCACCCAGTTTTAAGCAAAATTCACTCATGGTTGTCTCCAGATGTATATATTATACATCTGACTTTAGCGAGACTAAGGCAAGAGACGCTGCTTTCAAAACGGCCAATTGCCAGTTCTTCCAGCAAAGTCTGGCACAATACATGACAAATTTTTATTTATTTAATGATTAATCAAGAGCAGTTAAAAGTGTTGAATTCCGAATGTGTAATGTCTCCTGTACACACACCTGTTTATGTACGCCAGTTCATATGAGCACAGCAAATAAATTTTGAATGAAAGTTTTAAATAGGCAAGGACATTTTTTTTTTTTTTAAATGAGGGGTTCTTTACGTTACAGAGCCGTCATTTAGTCAACAGCCATGTGCAATTAAATGTCAAAATACATTATTGTTTCATTTGTTCATTTCAGTTTTTAAATATTTAATCTGCTATGCACATTTACATTATTATTACATTTGTTCATTTCAGTATTTAAATATTTAATCTGCTATGCACGTTTATTTAAATCATCCATATCTTAATGTGTATACTAATAAAATATCCTTTTCTTTTTTAGGCTCCTCCATTGCCTTCACCCTCATCTTGACATTAATATTTATTGTTTTATGGACAATAAACAATGAAACATTTCTGATATTCAGGAAGTGACCCAGTTCTGCACCACTGGTATCTGTAGCTATCCCATAAGGCTGCTGGCTGAAAGCTGTGTGTCTATGCAACCTTCCTAGTGCGGAGTGTCAACCATCTGGAGAGGAGTAGGTGCTGCTCCTATTCCAGGACTATTTATAGCTGTTTCAGCTGTACTTAAACAAGAAAACTAAACTAAAAAAAAAAATTACTTGTTTTGTATATGTAAATATCTGTCACAACTGGCAACATCACACAAAGACTACTGACTTGACAACCTTCCTCTTTTGTATTGCTCTGTTATTGGGCTGATTGGTTCCTTTATCTTTTTCTTTTCTTTTTTTTTCCCTTCGAAGTTTCCCTAAGACAACTGAGTACTAGCATAGCTGGTCTTTTGTATGTTAGATAGAAATTTTAAGTCTCTTTGGGCAACAAAATATAAAATTTTGTAATGTGAGAAGTTAGGTGAATATAATTTTTTACTGCTTTTTTGTTTTATCTGTCTTTTTTTTTTTTTTTTTTCTTTTTTTTTTTTTTTTTGAAACCGTGATTAACAGCCAAGTCACAAAGATAAATGGGTTGCACATAGACTAAGAAATAAAATTCAATTTTGTGATTTTTTTTTTTTTTTTGTTTCTAATCTTGATGTAAATTTACACTATTTATAAATACATATTTATTGCTTGAAAATATTTGTGGATGGAATGCTGTTATTTTCTCCAGAGTACCTGCCATTAAATTTTATGGAGTTTTGTTATTTTAAACACTACTCCTATTACGTTTTCTATATAAATAAAACTGCTTAGCATTGTACAGAAACTTACATTAAAATTGTTTTATTGTTTGAAAAATGTTTTATCTATTGTTAAATTTTAGCCTCTTTACCAAAAAAAAAACAATATGTGACTGGTACTGTATGCACAGGTGAAAGCAGATATTGTTTGTGTGTGTGTGTGCGTGTGTGTGTGAATACAAATATATATATATATATATATATATATATATATATATATATATATATATATATATATATATATATATATATATATATATATATAATGTGTGTATGTGGAAAAACAGTTTACAACACAGAACACATTCAAATGTAACAATCTAGTGCTCTATAAACTTTAGTTGAAATAAAGAGTTTGTAATAAAGTGTTTGATATTTTTGATTTTAAAGCTATAGTTTTTGCCATCTACAGAAAAGCAGAAATGGAGTGTGTGTAAATGATATATTGATAGATTTTAAATTTAGTAATAAACTGTTTACAATTTTATAATATACCTGTATGATGAACTTCAGTGATGTTCTCTTCCTTCTTTGGGAATCAAGACAAGATTGTATTCTTTGACTCTGTGCTTTGCAGAAGCCTTAACAAAACACTTTAGAGAGCATTAAGGAAATTGTTTAGACAACAAATGGGATCCACATTACAAAAACAGCCAAGCTGTTTTGGGCTTATTTTAAATGTGTTTTTGATATATTAGCGTTTCCAAATTAAATTTAGCTTGTGTCTTCATTTATTTTATGCAGTTAATTTAATTGTTTTTATATAAAGCATAACTTTCAATATTGAGAATGTTTTGTAATCAAGAAAGCATGTTGTTGTTGACTTTTGGGTCTTAACATTAATCAGCCAAAGATTATTATACATAGGTTACAAATCTTTTCTTGTAAATTTGCATATATTGTTCAATCATGTAAAGCTTTTTGAAAGATATGTGTAAACCATTTGCAATTGTGATATTCTAGGCCTCACAGTATCTATTTTTAAGCATGTATTTTGGTAATTGTCTTTGAAGGAATCAGACATTTTTGGCATTGCTTGTATAAAATCTGCCAGGTGCCTTCAGTTGAACAGAGACACCCCAGAATTAAGTTTCATGCCAACTTGCAAGTATATACTTCATTTTGAGTTGTCACATTTACATACCTAATGAGAAAACGTGCTTGAAACAAAAAAAAATTACATTTCCAGCTGTGCAACCTACAAAGACATTATTTTTATATAGCAGATTAATGCATCTTTGTTATGAATCATATGCTCATACAAGAACGAAATATGTTTAATCTTTTATAACTTAATCCTGTGCTTAACCTTATTGCATGTATGCTGCTACTATATTGTGTATGTAAATGAGCTGTGAAAGAAAGGTTAGACATGATAAATTTGCACAAAATTTCAGGGTTATGTTTTATGATAACCACTACTGTGCAGGCATGTTCCTGTCACTGGTCTGTCTCTTTGATGGTATGCTGTGCAGCCATAATTAGTTGCAAAACATTATTAAAACTGTGTCACAAATGACTTATAGGTGTGCAACAAGCAGTTATATAAATTAGTGGGAATTAATTTAGATACCCAAGAATACTTTGAAAAAAGATTGATTTCTGCATAGGAGCAATTTCACTTGTAAACTAGAAGTCTGTAAACAAAGTAAATTTTAGTTATAAAAATGGACGTAAATGGCTAAAAATACAGGATGTTTTTCATCTATATACATGCAAGGTTACCCTTTTTCACCTGTCTGTTTTATGTTTCAAGTAGTCCTACATATAGCACTGAAAGCTTTGGTTGTTTTCACCATAATCATGCTTGCCAATTGTCATTGGGGTTAGTGCGTTACTCAAGCTAGCTAGATCATGGGCTAAGGCTGTCAAGAGTTATAGTATTTTTGGCCTCTTTACCCACAATTAAAGAAAATATTTGTGATTAAATAGAATAACCACAAAGTCATGACATGTTCCTTTACACAATTTAAATAAAGTTGGCCTAATATCTAAACCATTAAATTGTGAAATCATAAGCACCTTACTAATGGAGATATATAGTTTAGGGGCTTTTTTCTCCCCCAAGTTGTTTGTAAAGGATAACAAGCAGGATGTTTATTTAATCAATGGCATTCCTATTAGTATTTGTACTGTTATATTGTATAGTTATTTCATGTCATGCATTATGATGAAGTAATAGTCAAGACATACTGTGCCTGTATCCTTTTTATTGAAATATTTATGCACAATTCAAGGATGGAAAACATCCAAAATAAAGTTAAATACATAAAGATGACCGCCCCTCTGAGAACTAAAGGTTTGATCAGGAGTGAGTGAAGGTTGGAAAATGCATTTAAAAACTGCTTTATATGATGTGTGTAACTCTCTTACAGAATCTGTGGTGGTGTTTTATTTTTCTCTTTTCATGTGGAGAGACAGCGGTCAGGTTTATGTCTGTTTAATTTGTAATGGGAAGTCACCTTACCCTGAAAGCTTATAGAGCTTTCTGCAACTGCTACTAGCTTCACAGCAGTTACTTGGGCGTCACTGTTAAGAATTTTGGTCAGAACATTTTAAAGTGAACGACTACAGGTAATCTTTTTTTTACAGACTATTGTTTTGTTTGTTTATGTTTAAACAAGATGCAGGATACCTTTATTGTTACTGTACATACATAGAAGAACTATCTCTTCATGCAAATAATGGCATTCAGTATGTCATTAAAAAGAGAGGATATCTTTTTAATATTTCCATTCATTCTTGAAGTAAATATGCTGGCATTCTGATGCAGGCAGAATTTTAAAGTGCTTACAGTAGTTTTGATAGTACAGAAGTAAAGGCTCAGAGCGCTTCCACAATTTTCAAGCTCTAAATCTGTAAAACTGAACATCATTCACATACATGAACGGACAAATTAGGTTAAATAGCAAAACATCTAATTTCAATGTAATTATCATAAAATCTTGATAATATCAATCAATTTATATTTTAGCAGATAGAGGGTTAGCAGTGAAGGAAATGGAAGCAGACTTCAGTCGGCACCATACATGGTTAAAATAAACTATCAATAACAACAAAGTCACAGTTATGGAGATCTACATCAACTCTGTGCAGTTTAAGATTTCAAGGCCCCTGATGTGTTACTACCCATGGACGGCAGTAGCAGTTTATCTGTGGCAGAAACTTCACCACCTGGACACCAAAAAGGAACAGAATAGAGGAGAGTCAGTAACAGTTCATAATGATTGCCATACTTCCATTTTCCTGCAAATAACTAACAAACAGTTGAAATATGGATAAGCTAATGTGCGGTTCTGATTTAGGTATACTAGGCTAAAGTAGAGTTTTCAGCCTGAAAATTGATGGGACATCAGTAACGAGGTGGGAGAGAATTCCACAGGGTTGGGGCCACATAGCCGAGAATGTGATCTCCTACCATAGTTTTATTAATTGTTGGAATCTTTAGTGGCAGCTTTTAAATTGTGTAATAATTATATGATATTAAAAAGTCATTGAGAAAACTAGTTATTGCTGATTCTGCACTATTACCGCTGTAAAAGCAAAAATGAAACTTTTCAAGCAAGTTAAAATAAAAAAAGGTGAAACAGAAGCTGCAAAGCAGTCACTCATACGTATATCTGTACTTTTTGTCTTCTGCAATATTTTCAGATACTAATTTTCTAAAAATTAAATGTTACAGGGAAATGTTTGTCTGTTAAAGAACATTGTAGTTGTGTTTACCCAAAGTTCTGCAGCTACAGCATGCTTCATGGGATTCTGGCAAAAGCTTTACGCGTTGAAATGATTCCACAGACAAAATATCATTGTTTTAAAAACTTTAGTAAAATTTCAAAGTACAGTTCACACAAAAATAGAGAAAACACTGATATAGCAAAGAAAAGAAAAGTTTTTGTATAAGAAAAGTCCTGTTTAAAGTGTATAAATCTTGTTTCATTTCTTTAAGTTTGTTTATACCACTGGACCATTTTTTAACAGTCAGAAAACTGTATGCTTATCCCATTTTCATACTGTAAATGGGTCTTTCAGTCCCTGCTAGCACTGGGACCTATACTAAGCAACAACTACAACTGACTTAATTAACACACTGTATCTTAGGTACAGCAAGAAAGTCCTATCTCATATTAACTTACAGGGAGATAAGACTATACCATATTCAAATAGCTATTCTTCTGTAGGAGTTAAGCAAAGCACTATATGAATTTAACTAAAAGCATTAACTTTCCAAGATTGGCTGTTACATTTCCATCCCCTAATTGTTTATACAGGAGCAGAGACAATTGCTATATTATAAATCAATAAGAGCCACAAACTGTACTTTACACTAACTATGGTTTTCAAATCACTAGCAATAAAACCACAAACAAACATTTAAGAATTTATTTCAAACTTTGGCTGTTTCTTGAAGCAGGCACAGTTTATTCACAAGTCTGTCCAGTGTGCTGGTTTTTGTCTGCACACAAACTCTTCTGACTACACCTTTGGCATCTGGCATTGTCTTGATGACTAAGAGTTAAGCAAACACTATGAATTTAACTTAAAGCATTAATTTTCTACGATTGGCTTTTACAAACATATTAAATAATTTAATTTTCATATATAGGCTTATTTGCTTTGTTGATCCTATAGGCCCATGCATTATTAAAGAATTATAACTAACATGCTAATGATCATTGACAAAGAGTTGATTGAACCAAATTGAGAAACTGAACAAGAAATACAGTATGTGTAGGAGGAATTGAAATGAGTGAAGGGCAATCAAATTACAGTGATGGTGTGGTTGATTTAACAGTTAACCTGGTAAGACAAAGTGATCTTTCTGCATCATCAAGGTCATTCCCAATCTGAAGGAAATGGGTCATGGTTAGGATGAGCAATGCAGAGGTCGACCACAGAAACTTGAGTGCACTACATCAAAATGACTTCCCTTTGAAATCATAAGTCCTGCATTACACTCGGCTCTGAAGTCACAAAAAGCAATGAAGCTAGAGTACATTTCTCTCTACGGTCTGGAAAATCTTGTCAGAAGTGCCATTTTCATGGAATTGTTGCTGACAAATAAAATGTTCCTCTGTTCCTTATGCAGAAAAACACAACAATGCTTCTCCACTACTGAGTTAAAATTTGAAATTGTGGACACAAACAGCAGGCGTGTTGTCAATAGAAGAGCATTACATTAGTGTCTACAGGAGGTTCTCTGGAAGTTTGGGGTTACATTTCTGAAAACCGATTTGGAGAGCTGTTCCGAATTAATGGAAATATAAACAGATTATCATCCATCACTCAACACCATCAGGGAGGCATCTGAATGGTCCCAACTTCGTTCAAAGCTATAAAGAACTGTCTTAAGCAAAAATGAAGAGCAAGGGGTTCTGCAGCAAATGGTAAGGCCTCCCAAGACCCTGAATTCTGCATCAACAAAGCTGTCTGGGATAATCTGGTTGTTTCTGTTTGTAATCCATGTGGAACGCTGCTCAGAGTGATCCAGATGAAGATTTTTAATACCTTCATGCTCTAACTTTGTTGCTCCTAGTCTAGTTTTTATGATTTTAAGTTAAGAACACAAGTTCTTATTAAAACCAAGGATTTTTCCTTTGTTAGTATCTTGTTTCTAGTGAGCTACTTTATCATAATCATATGTCAGTCTATGATTAGGACTTTGATTCTTACAATATTTATACCCTACTATATAATGTGGATGGTGCACTGTTTTTACTTTTTGCTTATATTGATGAGGGCACAAACTTAAGTAGATAGAGATCCAATGTAATTATTAGAATTTCTCTAATCTGCCCATTCTGTCTTAATTCCATGATGCATTTCTACACCAACATTTGATTTTGTTATCAAATCGTCACTGCAGTTATTTAAAGTCAGTGGATTTGTTTGTTTCAGTATTCTTCTTGTCCAACAATGACTTAGATTGAGTGGCATTTGTTACTAAAGTCACTTCTTAGCAGAAGCTTTACATGAATGGGCTTTAACAAGCTGACTATTCTTTCCATGTGTTCTACGCCATCACATTCATTCTTGTCCCCATATTTTGGAAGGTTTTTGCTTTTACAGTATGTAAGGTAGTATCTACAACAAATTTTCTGTGCCCTTTTTAGCCCAATGTGGTTCTACTTCCTGATGGACAGGCCCTAATAACCCTTCCTTTGTTAGGCTTGATTAAATGCAGTGTTTTACAGTAATATAGAAAAATGTATTCTTAAAATTGGTAATCTCTGCGTATTAGAAAACTATTATAAACACATGAGAAAAGTAGACTCCATATTTTACTAAGCATTAAGATGTAAGTTAGGAATACAAAGAATTATGCCAGATATTCTTTATTATTTTGTATGAGCTACAAAACACCAGTAAGCAAAAGGTCAGACGTGTAGAGAGCTGAAGGATGGGCCTCCTCGCTTAGAGAGGAAATGTGAACTCTTTGGCTGTAAATAATGGTAGCAAACAAGAGTAGTACTTATCAAACAGATAAGATAGATAGAGTGATGTTTGACACCCCCTCAACTAGATAGATAGATAAGAATTATTGGTGGAATTAATTAGAGGCAGGATTAAAGCAGCAAAATGTTAGGAGTCAGATGAGGAAGAATAATGGCTTAGATGATAAGAATTGTAATTAATGTAAAAGGTGCTGATAGCTGGGGGCTCATTGTTCCATCTGAGTTGAGTCTGTATGCACGCCAAACAATAAAGCCTGATTCTGCTGCCTGGCCCGAGACTCAGAGTGCTTTCTGCCGTGCTACCTAATCTGCTTCAATATAATTAGACAAATGTTTGCTTTTTAATTCTAAATCAGATAAAACGTCTATTGCTTTACTGGTTTGAAGTTGAGGTACATACAGTATCTAGTCAACTAACAACTTTGTTACAAAGTCATTACTGTCCCTTTACATCACATTGCTTAACTTGGCAGTATTTAATTGTGAAAGTAGTGACACTAGAATGTGAAAGCTCTAAATGGAAATTGACTGGCCTTGGTATTTGAATCTAGGAAGTGTGGTCTGTGAAGTAGCAGCGCACTGGACCCCCAACTAAAGCATGGTCTTTGAGGAAGTGACTGCACAAATAATGCTCACCTATAGCAGTGCTTCAGATTTAAAGCAACTTTAAATGTTGTCTGTTAGCCATCATCTTGTAAAAGGCACCAGTTCTAGTCAACATTCTAGTTAGCTTAAAGTGTAAAATCTTTTTTTTTTTTTTTGTTTTGTGTTTTTTTTTTTATTATGTTGACTTGAAAGTGTGCAAAATTTTGAAGAGGGGGAAAAGGAGTGATTGAATAGAACACTTTCAAAAATGTTTCACTTGATAAGTACTATAAGAATATAGGGACTGGGATGAATACAAGGCTAATAAAAGTTCTGTTATAACTTTATGTAGACAAAATGCCATATTTATTAAAGTGTCAATTCTTTTTAACGCAGGTTTTTG
Source organism: Erpetoichthys calabaricus (assembly GCF_900747795.2). Classification (NCBI taxonomy): domain Eukaryota; kingdom Metazoa; phylum Chordata; class Cladistia; order Polypteriformes; family Polypteridae; genus Erpetoichthys; species Erpetoichthys calabaricus. Next base: position 123,911,772 of record NC_041397.2, on the reverse strand, counting down.
TTTTTTTTGGTGAACACAGGTGTCTGCATCATCCTTTCAGAAACAGCACAATGAAGCAAGCAAACTACTTGAACATTCAAGAATAACTATACTTACTCCAGCTTGACATTAAAGGGCAGTTCTGGAAATAAACTGCTATTAAAGCACAAGGAAGCTGAACACCAACATCACCGGTAGTCCCTGGAACAGTGAGGCTCATAGGCAGACTTTGCTCCTGAAGAAAAGGTGCAGAGACTGACTGGCTGGGGTGACTCCACGGCACTCTATTTAAACTGTTTTGGAAGAGACAGATTAGGCCAGCAGGTGACAGAGTTAACCGTTATGCCCCAGTTTCTCAGTGTAGGCCCAGTGACAGTGGGGGCTGCCGGTACATTGCATTAAAGACAGCAATATTAGAAATCAATATCTATTGCAAAAATAATGTGTCTGTCAATCAAATATCCGAGCAACCCACCCATGGCTAAGACTTCTACTGGTCCACAAAAATGTTTTATGATGTTCTTTATGTTATGAAAGTACACATTTGAATTATATGCAGCTCGTCTGACTGTTAGGTTGTTCAGAAATCGTCATACAGCCAATGGCTTTAAAACATCATCAACAGGCGCAATCATATCGCCCTGCTGGGTAACTTGCTGTCCTTAGAAGAACCATGTGCTCTTGTTGCAGGAATTGATACTCTTCCTTCTCTTCCTCAGCTGCCAATTTGCATAATGGAATGCCAGCTCATTCTGTAAGTGACTTATCCTCAGACTAATGTGACATGTTGGCTCCTCCGTTACACTATTTTATAATGAAAGGCAATGTCTGGACTGAATGTTTGTTGCTAGTTTTTATTTCAGTATTGGATGCCGTTCATTGTGCACACCCATTAGTTCTCTTACAATGGGTGTGAAAAGGCAAACTTTACAAATTTTGTTTTTTTTTCCGTGCTTGGATATCCGCGTCAACAAATAGTTCCAGTGAAAAGGATGAAAATAAAAAGGTCAAGAAAAAAAAAAAGCAAGATTTATTCGGACAAAGCCGGACTGACGTTTACCATCCAGTGGGAGCTTTCCCAGTGGCCTGGCTTGGCATTCAGAGCAACCAGTGAAATAAACTAATGGTGAAATTGTATAATGTTATTATACTGGAAAATGAGCAGGCGTTATTGCTTGGTAGTGGGCACAAATCCGCTGGGTTTAATGTCGGGGCGTTTCTTTTCTGGTTTCTGATTGGTTTTGACTTTGCATGCATCTTGTGCTCTGATGGTTAAACAAGAGTGCTATGATGAGAGGTGCATGCGTCTGGTGCTTTTGTGATTAAAGTTGTATATGAAGGTTGTTTAAAAGTTTATAATATACTTTGAATTATATTTGTGTGTTGCATGGGTTTTGGTATTTGTTATTGTGTATTTTGTTTTATTTTTGTTTCAAATTTTAATGAAGTGTAGCATATGGTCACTTTTTTAATTTTTTTTTTTCCTTTTTCCCCTCACAGGGACTGAATAGGCTACACTTAATGTTTTGTTTAATTTTTTTTATTAATGAAACATGTATGTGAGTGGAATGATTTGTGTCTTTAAATGTACCTGCTGTTCCTTTATTTCATTTATAGTTTGTTAATGAACGTGTTTTGTTTTTACTTTATTTGTATATTTTTAAAGTGCATCTCTCGTACTCTGACAGTTAAACCTTAGCGCTATGATGAGAGAGTGACTGAATAGGCTACACGAAATGTTTCATAGTTTTTTGTTTACTAAGTGTATTCTTTAAAAAATGCTTGATAGAATTCAGTGGCACTGAGGCATTTTTTGAGTCTTTTTTGTCTATTGAAGAAATTCAAAGTGGTCATTTTTGACCAACACTTCAAATTTTGTGGAAGAGTATTCGGCATTACCATCCAGACACTGACACTGGCTGTGTAGATTCCACATTCACAGTTGAAATTGCAAACATAATCTATGCACTGTGGATTCCACTGACAACTACTTTTTGTGGTTCAGTGTTTTTTGTGCATTTTTTGATATAAATATTATAGATCTACATTATTTATTTATTTATGAAGTGTTGTTTCAGAGGTTGTCTTGAGACTAGTATTTAAGTGTGAAATGTACATGTAGAAGCTGAATCTACTGTCTCCTCATTCATAAAAAATTCCAAGACAAAATGGTGTGTGTTGGTTTTTTGAGTCTGTGCCTGAACAAGAATACAGCTGATGTATATTTTGTGGCCTGGGTTAAACTTTGGATTCCTGGCCTGAATAAGCCTCCCAGTCCGGCCCTGATTGGAAAAATGTCAATTCATACATAAAATCTGGGTTTACGGCGATGACTGCAATAAAGACAAAGTTGAGAAGCTGATAGTGTCAGCAGCGCACTGAGGTACTGAGTGACTCCTTCAAATAACACGATTAGCTAGCTGTGTAACATTCATTGCTGTGAAGCACTTCGCTGAAATGTTTTCTTGTAGAAATAGCTCACCATGTCTGAAAGGCCTTTGAAAGGAAATGCTTTATCTTTATCAAGGCAATATCCTGATGGCCTTAATTGTTGAAAAAAATTTTTTAACAAAAATGCAATGTTTAGCCCCGCTACATAAAGCACATTTAGGAAATGCACAATTAAAACTACTAGATATGTTGAACATGCTAACAGAATACAGACTTGGTGACCTGTTCCCAAATGGTTCTGTCAGCTTATCAGTACTTTTAACAATTCCATCAACTTTAGCTTCTGCAGAGAAAGCATTTAGAAAACTCAAGCTAATTTTAAGGTTTGCAGTACTTCAAGAACGTCTTGTGGATTTACCAAGGATGAGTAAACATTGCCAGAACAACTCATTTGTTTAGATTTTTTTTTTTTTTACACAAAAAACACAAGGTAAGCTAATTTTCAAGTAAATATTAATTGAATTGTTTTGATGTATAATTCTTTCATCTTACAGTTTCTGCATTGTAGCATATAAAACTGTTCAACTGTGCATTCTTCCCTCTGACCCTTCTTTTCACTCTTTATTGTGGACGAGGGAATGTAGGGCACAATGCCTCAAATGCAGAAAATCAATAAAGCGCCCCATTCCATCCTGCTTTCACCTTCGATACCTTTTGGACTTTACAGTCATGGCCAAACATTTTGAGAATGACACAAGTATTGATTTTCACAAAGTCTACTACTTCATTTTTTTAGATCTTTTTGTCAGATGTTTCTATGGTATACTGAAGTATAGTTACAAGCATTTCATAAGTTTCAAAGGCCTTTATTGACTACAGTATTTGAATATTTGCAGTGTTGGCCCATTTTCAAGACGTCAGCAGTTTGCCTTGGCATGCTGTCAGTCAAACTTCTGGACAAAATCCTGACTGACAGAAGCCCATTCTTGCATAATCAATGCTTGGAGTTTGTCAGAATTTGTGGGTTTTTGTTTGTCCCCCTGCCTCTTGAGGATTGACCACAAGTTCTCAATGGGATCAAGGTCTGGGGAGTTTCCTATCCATGAACTCAAAATTTTGATGTTTTGTTCCCTGAGCTACTTAGTTATCACTTTTGCCTTATGGCACGGTGCTCCATCATGCTGGAAAAGGCACTGTTCTTCACCAAACTGTTCTTGGATGCTTGGGAGATGTTGCTCTCGGAGGATGTTTCAGTGGGACATCTCAGTTCAAGCATTTCCACTCAGCATCTGCCAGTTTAGCCAGCATACAGAACACAATTACTGCGTGCTTGTTAGAAACATTATCCATGGATGTCCAAAGTGGTTTATTTCTTATCTTACAGCCTGAAATAATTTTAAAAGACAGAGGAATAATGATCACTTACTGTGGACTATGCACATTCAGTAGCACACAAAGTCAGGCTGTGCTCCTGTCTGTAGAAGCACCATAATGATTGGATGAAACCTGTAACTCCGTAAGTGCCATCTGTGAAAATGAACTACAGCAACAAGTTGTTTGTGAAAACACGTGTTTATCTGTTTGTTTACTACATGTGCGTCTATCACTCCAGCTCAACCTGTGATCACTGTGCTTTTATGTTTCATGCTTAGTGAAGCAAACCATGTTAAACAGAATTTAATGTTACATTGGATGGCGTGATAGTGTGGTGCTTAGTGCCCAGCACTTGAACTTACTTGTTATCTATGTGCAGTTTACATGTTTTCCTTCATCTGCATGGTTTTACCACTAAAATCCACCTGTTCAGGTTGACTGGCCATTCCAAATTGTGGGTGCGAGAGTGGGCCCTGCAGTGTACTGTTGCTCTGACCAGTCCTGAATTTGAATGAATACAGTTAGGCTCCATGTCTATGTACATTTTTAAAATAGGACCAAAACTATTAATAACTGACATATGCAGCAGGCTCAAGAATTATTGGTACTCTATAGATGAGGTAGTAGTGGTCGTGTCAAATATACACTACAGATTATGAGGAAAAATTAATAAAACAAAAAAGAAAACTTGCAAGCTTTTCCTGAATGACCTCTTCATTGTTTTCATAGAAAACACAGTTGTAAAAATTGACATTACATTTTAAAGTACTTTATACAATGACATTTCGCGGTCTCTGACATCATTTGATGCTGGAATAAAATATTCACATCTTCCCTGCAGTTTACTGAGTCAGAACTGAAAGATGCAGCATGATGCTCAATTAATTTAAAATATTACACTGGAAAAGTATTCATCTTTCAGTATTTGTTTTAGCCTGTTGCCATTAGCATTTGAAAAAACTTGTAATGGGAACCCATCTTTGTGCACTTAACAGTTTAACAGCAATATTTATTTATATAGTACGTTTTCATACAAATCATGTAACTCAAAAGTGCTTTACAGGATAAAGAAAGAAAAAAAAGAAAATATAAAAATTAGGCAATACTAATTAACAAAAAATAAAGTAAGGTACGATGGCCAGGGAGGACAGAAAAACAAAAAAATATTCCAGAGGTCCGGAGAAAAAAAAACAATCTGCAGGGGTTCCAGGCCATGAGACCACCCAGCCCCCTCTAGGCATTCTACCTAACATCAATGATCTCAATCAGTCCTCGTGGTTTTCGGACTTCATGTGGTAGAATTTGATGATGATGGTCATGTGGACCTCTGGCCTTCAATCCATTAATGTAAGAACTGCATGATGCTTTGATAAGGTGGTGGTGGTGCAGATCAGCACCACAGAAAAAGAACAGCACAGAAATTAAATTCACCAGAATAGGCAGCCATGATGTTCGATCAGCACACAACATGTCACTGTTACCTGAATTTTCATAAAGTATTGCACTCATATAAACAGTTTGCTTATGAAATATTATGCTTTCATGTACAATATAGGGTCATTGTATTTTTTTAATTATTATCATGTTATTTTGCTTGCTTTTCATTATGCTTTTTTTTTTTTTTTGGTTATTTTTGGCGCCAGTCTGTAAAAGAGTATTTCCTTGGGCTCTGGTAGGAGAAATGCTGAGAAAGTTAAACAATATTATCTTAGTTACAGAAGTGTTACCGTATCTTCATCACCACTGCTGACCTGCTCAAACCTGGGAATTTTGAATTGTCACCTTCTGCCCTCTGATCTGACAGCACCTGGAGAAGATAACGCCCAATGGCACTGAGAGCACCTCAGTTAACGGTGAGTGAAAGAGTGAGCAGCCTGACTACTACAGCAACGTTCACCTGGCCTTTATTCAACAGAGGTCTCCTGGCAGAAGATTGTTTGTTGGAAAAGTTCTTTAATGTAAGCTGCAATAAGAAACCTTGTGTTGTGATTGGTTTTTGATGCTGTTGTGGCTTTGAGGTGGCTCTGTAAACAAAGCTATCTTTCTACATGCATTTCTTGCATTGAACCTGGTCAATTCATGCAGCTAGTGCTCCATGCCGGACACAACCTGACGTTGTAAGGTTAAATAAACATGTCTGTGTGAGAAAGGGAGCAATGGTTAATCAGTCATCGTCCAACCCACTATATCTGAACACAGGGTCATGGGGATCTGCTGGAGCCAATCCCAGCCAGCACAAAGCAGGAACAAATCCCGGGCAGGGCACCAGCCCACTGCAGGACACACCCACACACCAAGCACACACTAGCGACAATTTAGGATTACCAATGCACCTAACCTGCATGTTTTTGGACTGTGGGAGGAAACCGAACCACCCGGAGGAAACCCATGCAGACACAGGGAGAACATGCAAACTCCACACAGTTGTTAAGAAATGGAGGAAGCATAACCTGTTGAAGGTTCTGTATACTGTAGTTGTTATCCCCTAAAATTCAGCAGCCAAGCTGAAAAGAAAATGTTCTCAGTTAAAACTCAACGATGGTTAGTAGAATGTATGTGGAGGAGAACTGTACGTACTTTCTGCACACATTTTGTGTATTTGTATGTGTGTGTATTCATTCATAAAATAATAAAAACTCCAACATCTTGAGTGTAATACATGTGTATTAATGTTTCTCCAAAGAGATTGTAGCATGGAAGAAATGAAGACCCCCCCCAAATAATTATTCAGAATTTTATATCTTGCCTTCAACAGTTCCTTTCCATCATTACAAAATGTAGCAGAAAGTGCAATAAATGTAGTGTATGTTTTCTGTCCTTGACAATAATGTTGTAATGGAATTCATAAAAAAAAAAAAATGAAAAATGCAGTTCAGCCAAAGCTTACTTACCTGCTACAAACACAGTGACCAGCCAGCAACAATCTGCACTACTGCCGCCAGACGGGAGGTGAGCACCCCATGGCAGGTTTAGAAATAACACATCTAAATTTTATTTATTATTGTAAAACTTTAGAAAATGACAAATAGTAACTGTTAATCCATATAACAGAGGGTGCAACCAAAGCACGCAGGACAGAAGTTGTCAAAAAAATCATGCAGCATTAAATAGTTCAGATTTAAGGCATTGTCTCAAACTTCCTGTCAATTCACATTTGTTAGAATATCTGTTAAACTGTCTTCCCATTGATAGAGTTAGTGAGTTATTTCTTCCACTTAGAACAGTCACAGTAGAGAGAAATGAAGGAATGTAATTTAGTGAACGGTTACAAAAAGAAGTGAAAAGCTTTATGTTGCAATGTGATTAGCCTCAAGTTAAGTTCCATGTGATATTAGCATCAGTTTGATGAGCTTGTGGATACTGCCCCTCCTCAGCTAGATATGTCTGGCTTATTCGCAGCCTGTCTGGCCCCCTAAATTGCACAGTCAGTTAGTCTTAACATTTACATGGTTTTGTGGTTTCTTTCCTCCAATGTATAGTATTATTCCTTTGCCTTTGTGTTTTCAAATCATAATTTATGAAAGGCTTATATATTTGAAATTATATTTGTTTGTGTACTGTTCATGTAAAGCAGAAATTATTACCAAGGTGGATATGTCTTGCTTTAAATATTTAAACATTGTTGAACTCATTTGCCCTCTGTGTGCTTTTCTTCCAATCACTTTCTGAGGAGAATGCAAAAGCAAGGTTCAGTTAGTAGTAAACAAAATAAAAGTGAATGGTCAAGGATGAGGTGAAATGTATTCAGAACAGCGGGGTGAAATTAAATATACCTGTATAGCAAATGAAACGGCAAATTCTCTGAACTCAGATTTTTCTAAAGTTTTTACATATTAACAGGTCAACAACTTTCCAGTAGCTATAGAACCTATTAAGGAGATACTTAATTATTTGGATAAAGCAGTGAGAGAAGTACTGCTTAAACTAAATTGCCATGACCAAATAATGTTGGGCCTAGAGAGTTTAAGTAAGTTAGTATGATAAAACATTTATTTATATTATTCTCAGAAATACCTAAATATAGGAAGAGAGAATTTAGAAATACCTAAAGATAAAATATATAATTTTTTTCATCCATTATAATATACAAAAAAGGTTCATCATTATCATGCTAAGCCAAGTACAGCAGCTATTGGCCAAAAATCGTAACATGTAAATCAATGCAAGCAATTAAGGAAAAGACAGAACAGCACACCCCAAGAACAGGAGTGTCAATGAGCAGTCAGCATTGATTTATATTTGGGAGAGTTCTATGAGGAAGTGGCACAGGTATATGGTTAGATGGGCACATATGATATCTTGATTTTCAGAAGACATTTAATAAAGTCCTACATGACAAGTTATGCATCAAAATAAAAGAGATGGATGTTTTGGGTGTAGTGGATAGCTGGGTGCAAAAACCAATCTTAAACAATGGAAGCTGAAAGTTATGGTACAAGGACCCTTAGTTGATGGTAAAAGTGGTGCCCCTCAGCGGTCAGTGCTGGGGCCACTTCTCATTTTAATATACTTACGTGATCTAGACAAGGATATAAAAGCAAACAAATTAAATTTCCAGATGACCATATAGTAGATGGAATAATGTAAACCCAGTAGCCTTCTGCCTAGAACCGCATACAGGCTTATGCAGATTTGAAATTTAATGGAAGTAAATGTGACGTATTACATGTAGGAGATGAAAATGTTAGATTAGAACAGACAATGTGAGATCAACTTGAATATCCACCTGTTTTGTAATCAATTTTTTTATTGAGTTGAACAGACACAAAACAGAAATGAACAAGTGCAACTAGTAGATTGTTGCAGTGCCGGAAATGCATTTATTCCGCTGACTGGTCTGCAGCCCTTATTGTTACTGTCGTATGTTGTCTCTTTTTATCCATCACAGAGACTAAGTAGTTCAGGTGCAAGCTGGAAGCTAATCCCGAATGGTGTATCTAGAATGTCCCTTTATTCATTTATTTATTTCATTTTTTACTCCTTTATTTGGAGGCCAAACATTACAATAGATAGATAGATAGATACTTTATTAATCCCAATGGGAAATTCACAATGGAACACAAGTCAGTCAAGTAAATGAAAATAACATCACAAATAAAACAGTGTGCTTCAAAAGTAGTCTATGAAACATGAATGTCAGGTTCTGTGGATTGTTCTCATTTTCCTTGGCACTGATTTTCCATGCAGTTTATGAGCTGCCATGACTTTCAGCAGAAGTGAACTGAGGCAAATGTGCAGATTGGTTTTAGGGAGTCAAAGGCAGACCTACCAGACATCAAAGTTTGCAGTCCTCACTGTTAGCTACAGTAAGTGTTCCAGTCAAGATGAGCCATTGTGTAATCTAACCAAGGCAGTGATAATCTGATGCTAAGGTGTCTCACCCAAAACTGTCAAAATTGTTCAAAGTAGAGCAAACAGTGTTGCCGTAGTCCTGTACTAAATTAATAAATACTCTTTATTAGAAATTGCATCATAAATGGTAAGTCAACTAACACTTAACCAACATAAAAAAATGTCCCCAGTGTTGCACAGCCAACCTTTATATTTCCTTGTCTTGTCCCAGAAGGCACAGCAAGACAATGTATGTATGTGTGTACCTTGGAGTCTTCTAGCATAGCTAACCTTGAGCTAATTAGCCCTTGTGAACAGACCTGAGTGTTGTCTTTTTTGTTATTAGTAGTCCGTGTTGTATTTACATTCTGGATAGCGATAAGGGAAATGCTGTGTGCAAGGACGAAATGGCTTTAACAGATGCATCAGCTCCTTTGCTGCATGTATAATGCTCTTGTCAGAAAGTGTCGCGGCACTGCAGTCGTGGAGGAGCATCTTCATTTCTTTATGGAGGTGTAGGTTAGTCCGTTGCCGGGATAGCAGCAGCTTTGGTAGGATCTCCTTGCACAACAGGAGGAGACTTTGTGCCTCTCTGACTGACTGACAAGATGGAAATGGCCTGCAGTCCAGGCTGAGGCAGGAGAAAATATCTTGCTGTTCCCGGTGTCTTCCCTCCAATGGATAACCTGTAAGAACAAAAGAGGAGGCTACTTTTAAGAATTGCGACATTTTTTAAATATTTCAATTGTTAAAAAAAGGCCCATTAAAACAATGCAATGTCATTGCAGCTTATCTGATTGTGGGTCACTGGGAGCCGCCATCGAGTCAAGTTTACCAACTAATTATGAATGTGAGAAAGGCGGCCATCTCCTCCTTTATGTCTTAAATGCAATAATGTAATGCCAGCAGAAAGCACCCACCTCCTGGAGGCCATGTCTAAATCCAACAGTGATGAAACTGTGTGGTGACAGGTAGGACAGCCTTTTATCACTTTGGCTCTTTTTTAAAAGCTGCTTTTTCTGTTTCTATTAATTTCACAAGATCAAGTCATTGCTGTTAATTGTTTTCTGCTTGATGTGCAATTATTTATGTGTGTAGAATTAATTGGTTACATTCATTTACCTCCAAAAATACTAACCAATACATTGATAGATAATTAAATTTCATTTACATTTACATGTGGCTTTGTTTGATCATGGTATATTTGCCTTTCCCTGATGTTAATTTCTTTAGTTACTCATTTAGAAATGTAATGCAGAAGATGGATGTTGTGCAACCTCAGCTGTGCATGTACTGGTGCTGTTAGGCAGATTTACTGATTTTGGTGTTTCAAGTACTGAAATCTGCATCTCTTGTGGCTCTTTGTTATCAGCTCTCTTAATGGCAGTCCTCTTGATGGAGTATGACAACCAGTGCTGGTGCTACATTATTTTGTGGCCCAGGTCAAGCTTATTAGTGCGCCAACCTGCCTGTTCAAAAATGCAACACTTTCATTTTTTTTTTTTTTTATACATCATCTTTCCTCCTCCAATCTCACATCAGTTTCTCAGACGCATCAAATTTTGTTGCAGTAGCACAGTTACCAATTTTTTTTGCCAAAGAAACCCGTTGGTGGACACCGGCGGGGAAGGATGCCGTCAAGCTGAAGAAGGAGTCCTACAGGACCCTTTTGTCCCGTGGGACCCTGGAGGCAGCTGATAGGTACCGGCAGGCCAAGCGGAATGCGGCTTTGGTGGTTGCTGAGGCAAAAACTCGGGCGTGGGAGGAGTTTGGGGAGGCCATGGAGAATGACTTTCGGACGGCTTCGAGGAGATTCTGGTCCACCATCCGGCGTCTCAGGAAGGGGAAGCAGTGCAGTGTCAACACTGTATATGGTGGGGATGGTGCGCTGCTGACCTCGACTCGGGACGTTGTGGGTCGGTGGGGGGAGTACTTCGAAGACCTCCTCAATCCCATTAACATGCCTTCCAATGAGGAAGCAGAGCCTGGGGACTCGGAGGTGGGCTCCCCCATCTCTGGGACTGAGGTCACCGAGGTGGTCAAAAAACTCCTTGGTGGCAGGGCCCCGGGGGTGGATGAGATACGCCCGGAGTTCCTCAAGGCTCTGGATGTTGTAGGACTGTCTTGGTTGACACGCCTCTGCAACATCGCATGGACATCAGGGACAGTGCCTCTGGATTGGCAGACCGGGGTGGTAGTCCCCCTCTTTAAGAAGGGGGATCGGAGGGTGTGTTCCAACTACAGAGGGATCACACTCCTCAGCCTCCCTGAAAAAGTCTATTCAGGGGTCCTGGAGAGGAGGGTCCGTCGGATAGTCGAGCCTCGAATTCAGGAGGAACAGTGTGGTTTTCGTCCTGGTCGCGGAACAGTGGACCAGCTCTATACCCTTAGCAGGGTCCTGGAGGGTGCATGGGAATTTGCCCAACCAGTCTACATGTGTTTTGTGGACTTGGAAAAGGCATTCGACCGTGTCCCTCGGGGAATCCTGTGGGGGGTACTCCGAGAGTATGGGGTACCGGCCCCCCTGATAAGGGCTGTTCGGTCCCTGTACGATCGGTGCCAGAGCCTGGTCCGCATTGCCGGCAGTAAGTCGAACCCGTTTCCAGTGAGAATTGGACTCCGCCAGGGCTGCCCTTTGTCACCGATTCTGTTCATAACTTTTATGGACAGAATTTCTAGGCGCAGCCAGGGCGTTGAGGGGGTCCGGTTTGGTGGGCTCAGGATTGGGTCACTGCTTTTTGCAGATGATGTTGTCCTGTTTGCTTCATCAGGCCGTGATCTTCAGCTCTCTCTGGATCGGTTCGCAGCCGAGTGTGAAGCGGCTGGGATGAGAATCAGCACCTCCAAATCCGAGACCATGGTCCTCAGCCGGAAAAGGGTGGAGTGCCCTCTCAGGGTTGGTAGCGAGATCCTGCCCCAAGTGGAGGAGTTCAAGTATCTCGGGGTCTTGTTCACGAGTGAGGGAAGAATGGAGCGTGAGATCGACAGGCGGATCGGTGCGGCATCCGCAGTAATGCGGGCTCTGCATCAGTCTGTCGTGGTGAAAAAGGAGCTGAGCCGCAAGGCGAAGCTCTCAATTTACCAGTCGATCTATGTTCCTACCCTCACCTATGGTCATGAACTATGGGTAGTGACCGAAAGAACGAGATCGCGAATACAAGCGGCTGAAATGAGTTTCCTCCGCAGGGTGTCTGGGCTTTCCCTTAAAGATAGGGTGAGAAACTCAGTCATCCGGGAGGGGCTCAGAGTAGAGCCGTTGCTCCTCCGCATCGAGAGGAGTCAGATGAGGTGGCTCGGGCATCTGATCAGGATGCCTCCTGGACGCCTCCCTGGTGAGGTGTTCCGGGCACGTCTAACCGGGAGGAGGCCCCGGGGAAGACCCAGGACACGTTGGAGGGACTATGTCTCTCGACTGGCCTGGGAACACCTTGGGATTCTCCCGGAAGAGCTAGAAGAAGTGGCCAGGGAGAGGGAAGTCTGGGCATCTCTGCTCAAGCTGCTGCCCCCGCGACCCGACCTCGGATAAGCGGGAGACAATGGATGGATGGATGGAAACCAGTTTCATATTTTGTTCTGATTGAATGCTCCATCGTAGATAAGGGACGCTCTTATGATAAAGGTGTATGAGGGTGTGAGATACAAAAAACACAAATCAGTGCAAAAGTCACTTCAGAATAGTTTGGGTATTACAGTGTGGTCACGTAGGCACAATACATAGAAAAAAAGGCAGTGTGCTCCGTGGTTACTCTCTCAGGTGGGCATTGGCATATCATAATCTCTTGGACCAATAGCGTGAGTTTTACGCATTCGACATTATAAAATACCGGAAATTATACAGCAAAATCAAGTCCCAACTTATCCGCAGGAGAACGTAAACACGAGTGTATACGGTAGTTTACTTCAAATGCGATTTTTTGCAGTTTATATTCTCATGAATATACAGAAGCTGCCGATTCTGTCAGTCTTACATCGATTCCCATATTTTTCTCGGTTTCAGTTTCAGATATTAGAATTTCAGATTAGGGGTGCTCTACCTACATTTAGCAATACATTTTTTTCTAAAATTCACCCTGGATAAAGTGAATGGGATTCAATTTATCATGTGAAATGTTGATTAAACTATCAGACTTATCTTGTTAATGTTTCCACAAAGTGGTGCATTTGTGAAGTTTCAAATATTTTTGTTTTTGTAAAAATACAAATATGTATTCAAGATATAAAATGAAAATGTGTCCCTCAACTAATGGAATACAACCTGACATGACCTTAATGTTGTGATAATCTCTGGGGTTTTCTTTCAATTGTGTACAATTGGCAATGTTGATGACAACTTCTGATGACAACCCTAACCCTAATTTCAGTGCATTGCTCGCTGAACAAGCAGTAGGCTGCATATTTCGCTAATTTCTGAATTGTGATTATACAGCTGCACAGTCACAAAAAACTCTTCCACTGAGTATGACATGTCTTTCTCCAGCACATATGCAGATTAAAGACACAAAGCTTCACCTGACTAGGTCTGCTGCTGGTGCTAAAACCAGTGCAGGGTTCCTTACTGCGCACACTGGGCCACCAACCTGTAAGAATCTTTTTCCATTTTTCTGGTAGAATCAAGCAAACCTTTTAAGTAGTTGTGGAAAAAAATTGGTAGGCCTCATCATCATGTTGTAATGGACAGTAAAGCAGAAGCAAAGTTGAAATTTGCATTACAAGCGCACAAAATGCATCTTGGGTGCAATGAGGAGGATCACAGGAAATGTCAAGTGGAGGGGTCCATTCATCGGATTGGCTGGCCTAGCGCTGTCTCAGCTGTGGAATTGCCAGTAGGGAGAAGCAGTTTAATGGCCGAGGTCTCCAGGACACTGAACAAATCCAAATCGTATTATGTGATATCATCTACTGTTGAATTCTGCTCTGTACTTGTAATATTTGTTTTTCACCATTATATTGTATTTAGGATTACTTTTGTTCTGTGTATTGTATTGACCCCTTTTTTGACACTCACTGAATGCCCAATCTACCTGGAAAGAGGTCTCTCTTTGGACTGCCTTTCCCAAGGTTTCTTCCATTTTTTCCCTACAAGGGTTTTTTGGGAGTATTTCATTGTCTTCTTAGAGAGTCAAGGCTGGGGGCTGTCAAAAGGCAGGGCCTGTTAAAGCCCATTGCAGCACTACTTGTCTGATTTTCTGTTATGCAAAAATAAATTGTATTGTAATAAAAGTCTTTTATCTGTCAGAATTGAGCAGCATTGTAATCCATCCGCCCAAATGTTTTCCCACCACTTTTTTCCATTTCAGGGACAAAAGCAAACACTAGATGAAGTGCTAGTCCATCACAAAATAAATATACATTAAGTCATTGAGGGCCATCTTAGACTTGCCAGTAAACCCTGCTTGCACACGTTTGGCCTGTGGGAGGAAATGAAAGCATTAGCAGGAGATCTAAGGTACGCAGACCCTCGGAAATTGGGTCACATTGAGGTCCCGGGCCTGTAAAGCTAATTGTTGGAGCTAGTTCGTTAATTAAAGGAAATTGAGTTTTTTTTATTTGAAGCCCAATTATCCTGAAATATACCTTAGGATATCTATTGCTATTAATTTTTAAATAAAATGTAGACTTGAAATTTTGTAAAGTGTTAATTTCATGGTGTCCATACATTAGTAATTTAAGTTCCTCAGATGTTTATGCTTTTGCAGTGCCACATTAGAAGACCTCATTAAAATGAATAAATGATTACTGTATATTAATGGTAGTTCTTTCTTGTGTTATTTTTCTCACTCCCGTGTTACAGGTGGCTGTAGCTATGAGTCCATAATGCTTCTAATTCCTGCTGTCTGTTAAATGTTGAAGCACAATTGCCTTGGAGTGGAAACTCCTCCATTTTTTAAACTGGGGACTGCTTATATTAATTTGAATTGTTTGCTCAAATGTACCAGGATGAACTGAATTAATAGGACTCTTACAAGATATTTAATTACAGAGGCAATTCACAATGAAAGTGTTTCTCTTTCATGCATTCTTTCTGTATTGTACCAGTAATTTATAACCTCAAAGTTGCCGATTCAATTAGTTTATCACCTAAGAATGGAAACTACGTATGGACCAGGAGCTGTTTCAAAGTAGTTTATAGCCTGGGAACAGAAGGCAGTGCTCAGGTTCATTAAAAGATCAAAGACTTTGTGCAGAGTCATCTGTCATAAGGACAGCCAGCCAATCAGATGTGTGCAGTGTCACATGACTTGAAGGAGGCAACAAAAGCAGAACATCATAAGAAGTGACATCGGAGATTGAGACACGAGACAATTCCATCTGGACGCTAGAGAGAGTAACCTACGAATAAGACCGATCATTAAATCAAAACGGCGCCTAGGAAAACATCCACCCTTGACAATGCTGATTTTCAGGAAGCTTTTCTAAGATTTTTTTTTTTTATCTGTTTTATTTTCTGTTCTGTTTTTATACTTTGTTTGTATCATTATACTTTAATTAATGTCACATTGCTTTTCTATACTGTGTCCTGAGTGATTGAAGTTTAATATTAGGGCACCTAGTGGTGGAAGACTTTCGCCTTTGCCTGCTGGGTTATCAAAGTCGCTCCTTGATGTTTAGAACATGTATGGTAGAAATAAGACACAGTTGGTTAGAAAGTGGCCCAATAGTCTGAATGATTGAGCCTTTGTATGTCGCAAGGACACCAGTGTGCTTGTTACTCCTTGAGATTACGAGTAATTTTTAAATAAACAAGTTTAAGGAATGTTGAGTTATGTCAATGCCAGAGAAAGAAACTGCAGTTGTAACTATGAGCATGCTTTCACCAAGATCAAAACAATCTGTATTTTCTGAATTATCAGTTCTTTAAAATACAAACGTAGGAGTCATATTCTAGCAAAATTAGGTCTGGTCCTTGTTGTGAACTGCAAAAAGCTGCATGTTCACATAATTTTTTACTGGCACAAAATTGCGTGGAAAGGTCATGAACCTCAGCTACATGCAGACTGCAAGTGATTTACAGTGCAGGGCATCTGCACATTTGTCAACTCTCAGCTGAAAGTGCTTAAAGATACTCTGAGTGGAATCATCCCTGCCAGATCTGCATATCTAAAAACCTGTGGACACGAGAGGGAAGCCACTGGGCAAGACTGTCTAGGAAAAATATGCATGTTTCAAAAACACATGGGTTGCATTGGTAGGCTTTTTCTTTTCATTTTTGCATTTCACATTTTTCTAAAAAGATCAAATCTTTGACATATATGTGAAAGAAAAATTACTGTTTCACAGCAGTATAAAAAAAACATTCCTTTCAAACATTTGTTTATTTAACCCACCAGCCTAACGCATTGATTACAGTGATGGTGACAACAGAATCATTTTGCTGTCATGCCTCCCATATAAATTAAATTTAGGTCACCGAAATAAAATGACTAGCTTAAATATACTCTCAAAATTCAATGTAATTAAAGTATAGCTAATATCTTTAAATTTTACCTATAAATTCTGTTTGCTCTAGCTTAGTCTATTTATGCAAAGAATCGCAATAGCACCGTCCAGTCAATGCACAATGTTGGAGTTTCTGCAGCCATAGACTGACCATGAAGTACTTTTTAGCTTGCCATAAGTGAATGTGGAGAATGTCATCAATCAAGTCATAGATGTTGGTGAACAACAGTAGACAGCATTTACCACGTTTTCATGTATGCCCATTTGAGCAATTTCTATTAAATCAGTCTTTAGCAATGCTTATGAAGAGCAGACATGCAGTCCTGTTGCCATATTGGCTTTTTTATATTACTATGATTGTGTCCTACGCTATGTCAGTGACCTGTGAGGCAGCAGTGCTGACCACCATTGTGGACGTATTGGATTAAACAGTAAAGCAGACTTCTTTAAATTTTGACAAGCCATCATTTCATAGATTCACTTTTAAATTAAAACCTAAAAAAATAAAACAAAACTCCTACTACTGGTGCCAATGAAGAAATGAACCAATTCTTGATTCCCAAGTATAAAAAGCATTAAGTCACTAAAAATAAAATTCTGAGGTACAACATGGTGGCACACTGGCTGGCACCGCTGCCACATAGTCCCAAGGGTTTGAGTGTTGTCCCCAATCAATTTTTTCTTTTTCTTCTTTTGGTTTTATTGCTTTTCTTTCTGTATGCCAAAGATATGTGTTGGGTTCTGGGTGGGCTTCAGACTGGCTAGGCCTATCCATTAATAATGTTTTTAAAATTTTATATAAATATATGTCATATGAAAAATGACATTATAGATATTTGACATGATAAATACTGTATATGGTTGATGCAGCACTTGCTCTTGCATGCAGAACCTTTGATACGCTTTTGGTTGGCTGTGTTTCTTGGTTTTTGTGGCCTGGTCTGTCCTTTGGGTTAACTTGAGTTTGATTGATTGGTTTGTGGTGTTTATTTGTTATTTAAATTATTTTGACACCAGTGCTTTGTTAAAATAGTTCTCTGAACTAACACCAGGCTTAATTTGATTGTAAATTGCAAATCCACATTGACTAGTGCCCATCACAGAAATGACAATGCCAACCTTAAGATTTGCCTTGGCGATAGGTCTGGTGATGTGAAGTCTCCGAGTTGACTCCATTCATGTCATTCCTGTGTGGGGCTGGCGCCCATCGAAGGCTGCCTCCTGCTCTGTGCCTGACGCTGAATGAATAGGCTATAAAAAAGAGGTTGCCAAACTTAGCACCTGGGGGTCCACAGTGGTTTTCATTTCAGCCACTTACTTAATTAGTAACCCGATGCCTTACTTTTAATTAGTTTGATGTTTAAGATTTAGAACTCTTATTTATTTTTCCCCACTTTTTATTTAACTAGCTATCTAGTCTAGCTAATCATTTTCACTCCATCCAGTTTTTCAATTAGAGGCCATTTACTGTTCATGAGACCCTTACATTTGGCCAGTTCCTGGATAGGACAGAAAATCAACATCTCCAAGATGCTGACCCTTCAGACTGCCTTCCAGACATTCTCCAATGGACATCGAGCACATAATCCTTCCCCTACCTTGGAAGCAAAATCTCCAGTGATACCTCTGACTGCTGAGGCTGCGAACAACCAGAGACAAGCCTCCTCTTCATTTGTCCGCCTCCTCAAGCATTTCTTCTAAAATCAGAATCTTCATATGGCAACCAAGGTTGTGGTCTGTCACAATGTGTGCATGTCAACTGGTCCTGTTTGGACTCCTTAACGCAAGCAAATCTGCAACCTTAGAGGTGTTCCACATATGCTGGCTCCAGAAGACCCTGGGCATCGCTTGGGAAGTTAGGATTGCACTCACTAAATTTCTGGAATGCTGCTCATCAACCAGCATTGAAGCCATGCTGCTCAGCCATTGTCTTCCTGTAAGTTGGACACGGCACATTAACCGCGTGGATGACTCTCGGCTTTCCAGAATGGTCTTGTAAGGTGAAATTGCTGAAGGATCCCAATCTTGGGATAGTGCGAAGAAATGCTGGAAGGGTCACTCGAAGCTTTCTCACAAGGCCTACTCCATTCTTCATTGGCAGCTTGAGACACTTGCTGGGGATCATGTGCTTTGGAGAAAGACCGTCATTGAAGAAGAGCGTCACTTTGAACAACAACGAACCCAACAACAACAGGAGAAAACAGCAGCAAGACATCACTGTCAGTGCCAACCTACTGCGCCCTGAGGGCAATACCAATGTTTGTACACTGACTATATTATTACTACTGCTTTGTCCCAGGGAGATACCACCATCACTGTTCTCCTAGTCTGTTCTTATCCATCTGGTAGTTAGACTTGAAACACTGGAGCTACACAGATGTTACAGCTGCAGGTTCAGCTGAAGGCTTTGTTGAAGATGAGCACTATAGCTCCATTCACATGGTAGTGAAGTGCTGCTCAACAAACAACTTCAGAATATTAGAAACCTGACCAAGGGACCATAGCAGAGGAAGCTTATTACATCAAGAAAGCTATCTCTACTGATGTTCAGGTAAATTTTGGTATCTTAAACTTAAGTGCATAGAGTCTACAAACTGGTGAAAAACTATACATGTTAATGTGCTTTTTAAAATTTATTTATTTATTTTTCTTAGTTTCCAATTCACAGTTGAAATTACCTGACATTGTGAAAATAATTTAGTGCCAGAAAAATGTTTTATATTTCTCCCTCCACTCCAGCATTCCTCCTTTCTCTCTGTCTTTTTTAACATTTAACATTTCATGTGCTGTATATATATTTTGAGTGTTTGCACAGTACCATGTCCCCTGGTGCAGCTTCAGCAACAGGAAAACACTCATCTATACAGCATTCTAATCTAAAAGAAAGCACTCATCACACATTGATACAATTCTTTAAGGCCAGTTTGCTCACCTGTTGCTTCTGTTTTCTCTATCCTGTGTAGTCTGCGTCTGACCTGTCCTAACCCCTGCTATGCTTCTCGCTCTACAGCCGAATCCTCTCAAGGAAGACACCTGTGGGTTCTTTTAAACTCAAGAAGTGGAGCTGAAATGAGAACATTGCTCATTTCCTAGGTGTTTGAATAAAGCTTGAGTCCTGTTCCTCCAAGTGCCAAAATAAAAAAGATCAGTTTACTCAGTTCTCTCCTGCCTGTTTAACTCCATTTGCGACAATTGGTACCAGAAGTGGGGGTGTTGCACAAATGGACTCTCAACAGCAAGCCAGACAACAGCCGCAGAACATTCTCCTACCTCTAAACCCAGAGAATGTGGCTCCAGGGCAGGCTCCTCTCTCTCTCTCTGACACCTTCTGATGACCCTTAATGCTATCCTCGCGTTTCAGAAACAGTTTCATCCCAAGAACTTTAAACGCGCTCAATCAGTCCATCAAGTGCTCCTTGTAGAACTGTTTGTACCTATAAGTACAATTACCGCACTGTAAACTTGCAATACAGTTATAATATTGCACAATCTGAGACACTTTATAAAGTGTGTATTTACATATGATGACAATATCATTTTGAAGATGAAATGCAGCAAAATATGTTTATTATATTATACAGATAAAACTTTAACTTCATTTAAATAAACTATATTGTTAATAATTAAACATGTGAGGACACAGTGCCACAGAGCTAGCAAGGAGCTGGCACTCCATTCACGGATTGTTCCTGCCTCGCACTGTATTCTTGCTGGGGCTGGCGCTACACTGGATGGATAGAATAATTAAACGTACCACGAAGATATTTCAATGTTCCTTAAAAGTTTTGAAGAATCTGCGTTCTAAGCTTACAGATGTCTTAATGTCTATTACAGAGCTGATTGTGTGACGATTGGGTATTTGGAGAAAGAAAAGTAAGGACAGGAATTGGGGGTTAGTACATTTGAAAGAGACAGTACTGCTACAATAAAGTATTTCATCGAAAGTCGCAGATGGCACAGCAAGCTTCTGGCATGAGACATTAACAATCACTGTGCCACCGTATTCCCATGTTTAATAACATGCTTTAACTCCTATCATCATGAAAATGATATCATGTATACATCTCAGTATTTTAAATTATTCAGAGAGCTGTAATATCACGAATGTAATGGATTCTGTGTCCTGTCGGAGGAAGAGAAAGTCCGTTTAAGAAGCACATAGTGATTCACACACACAGAGCACATAGAAGATCAAATACAAAACAAAACATTTAACATGCTACTTTAGTTACGATGGGATTTGAGAAACTAGTAAATTAAACAATTTTAAGATGAAGTTTATGATGTTCTACTTTAATGACAAAATAAACTACGTGATTAAAGTGGAAATTTCGACATTAAATTTGACATTTCATGCTTTTTCCCCCCACTGTGTGCGCCTATTTTTTTTCTCTGTACTGCACCTTTGTGAACTTGAGTTTTCAAGTTTCTCTGACACTCTGTCACTCGATCAACTTCCTTTTGTTGTTTATGCCACTGTTTAAACCAACAAATAGTATGTTTTTCCTTGCCTCCACTTGGTATTCGCTGAAATTCTTTTATTCCCCCCCATGCTTTTCCTTTGTCTTTTCACAGAACGCTGAGCTTAAGGGCTATTTATATTGATTTGCATATTCAAAAAGGCGTAATTCTGGGAGGAGTTTGGGGAGTGGCAGCAGGCGCATGCATGTGCATTACTTTTCACACTTACCGGGATTTATGGAGCGGAAGAATGTGGAAATTGGCGAACACACAGATTTATGCATCTGGATTTTTTTTGTGCTTACGCGTTCCGCTTTTGTCCTTGCGCCATGTTTTAGTGTGAATTCTACGCATGGCGTTATGCATGAGGCCCCAGATCTTTTGAGAGTTGCTTTGAGGATCCCATGCTGTCACTCTTCAGAGGAGAGTCAAAGGGAAGCACAACTTGCAATTGACCACCTTAAATACCTTTTCTCATGATTGGACACACCTGTCTATGAAGTTCAAGTCTTTACGAACTAATCTAACCAATTTGGTGTTGCAAGTAATCGGTATTGAGCAGTTACATGCATTCTAAATACTGCTTCACTAAAAATCTTTGTTCGGAAAACATCCCAGTACTCAGATGTTCCTAGGAAATGAAAGACATACCACTGTTATCTTTTTTGTTGAAAGTAAAGTATTATGCAGGCTGAGAGGGGTTCCCAAACTTTTTCATATGACTGTATATATACTGTATATATGTATTTACAGTATATGCGTATCAAACACAGATGCTTTTTGTGCCATTTTGTGGTTGTCCATTCACCTATTGAATGCTCTCGGTCTCTGTCATGAGGTGCTTGCTGTCCTTGTTTTACGGCTGCTCATATCTCAGATACTCCTAAATCTTGACACTATACACACGTTTTCTGCAGTTCCCTCAGTACAGCTAGATGAAGCTCAAACAACAATTCAAGCTCAATGGCCACCAACCCCCTAAGACACCTGGGGTTAATGATCATTGTCTGTCAGAACACAGTAAAATTTATTTTCTAATCATTTTTTTAATTTTTTAATACGTTTTCAGGCTAGCAGTTGGAAAAATGCTGCATATAAGCTTTCTGTGATTGAGATGGCTTTACAGATCAAAATGGGTGGTAGGAAACATGGGCAAGGGCATGTTGTGTGCTGTACAGATTAAGGGTAAAAACCCCACAAACCTTAACATTTACCTATAGTCCCATCACAAAAATATACCTAGGACCTACAGTATTTCTGGACAAAAAAAAAAAAGAAATGTTGAAAGCACTAACAATCAGAGTACACATGC
Source organism: Erpetoichthys calabaricus (assembly GCF_900747795.2). Taxonomy (NCBI): domain Eukaryota; kingdom Metazoa; phylum Chordata; class Cladistia; order Polypteriformes; family Polypteridae; genus Erpetoichthys; species Erpetoichthys calabaricus. The sequence continues at coordinate 123,889,487 of NC_041397.2, read as the reverse complement.
AAGTTCAGGTTCATATAATGCTGTTATATACTGTATAAATATATATGACTGTTAAAATCATGTTTACAAAGGTACGAGTTGGATCTTGGATCGAGACCTTGCCATGGCAGAAGGGCTTGCGCAGTCTAGTGATCCTCGGAGATATGTTTTATCGGGAGCTACAGTACATGCTCCTGATAGGTCTTCCCAAGGCAAACAGGTCTGAGGTGAAGATCCAGACTAACTCGATCCTGAGACCCCACATGGATTTAAATCAAGGATCGGCATTTCCCTTGCCCGGGAAAGGGTACCTAGGGCCCAACCCTGGAGCCAGGCCCGGTGGAGGGCATTGCTGGCGAGCGTCTGATGGATGGACCTTTGACCACGGGGCCCAGCCGGGCTCAGCCCAAAGGAGCAACGTGGTTCCGCTCTCTTGTGGGCCCACCACCTGCAAGAGAGGCCATAGGGGTTGGATGCAGTGTGATATGGGTGGTGGCCGAAGGTAGGAGCCTTGGCGTTCCGACCCTTGGTTACTGAAACTGGCTCTTGGGACATGGAATGTTACCTCTCTGGCGGGGAAGGAGCCTGAACTGGTGCGAGAAGTTGAGAGGTACCGGCTAGATATAGTCTGGCTCACCTCTATGCACAGTCTGGGCTCTGGAACCATTCCTCTTGAGAGAGGTTAGACTTTGTTCCACTCTGGAGTTGCTGTGGGTGAAAGGCGTCAGGCAGGAGTGGACTTGCTTTTAGCCCCCCGACTCAAGGCCTGCACTTTGGGGTACTCCCCATTGGACGAGAGGGTTGCGTTTGAGTTGGGAGAAGGACTCTGACTGTTGTTTGCGCTTATGTGCCAAACGGCAGTTCAGTGTACCCAGCCTTCTTGGAGTCCCTGGAGGAAGCACTGCGAAGCGTAGCTCCTGGGGATTCTATCTTCCTGTTGGGAGACTTAAACGCTCATGTCGGCAACAACAGTGAAACCTGGAGAGGTGTGATTGGGTGGAACGGCCTCCCTTATCTAAACTCGAGTGGTGTTCAGTTGTTGGACTTCTGTGCTGGCCATGGATTGCCCATAACGAACACCGTGTTCGAGCATAAGGGTGTCCATAAGTGCACTTGGCTCCAGGATGCCTGAGGTCACAGCTTGATGATCGACTTCGTAATCGTGTCATTGGATCTGCAATCTTATGTCTTGGACACTCGGGTGAAGAGAGGGGCTGAGCTATCAACTGATCACCACCTGGTGGTAAGTTGGATCAGATGGCAGGAGAGGCTGCCGGACAGACCAGGCAGACCCAAACGTATAGTGAGGGTCTGCTGGGAACGTCTGGCAGAGGAACCGGTCAGAAAGATCTTTAACTGCCACCACCAGCAGAACATCAATCTCATTCCAAGGGAGGCAAAGTTCTTAGCCTCCATTGTCGAAGCAGCAGAACGGAGCTGTGGCCGCAAGGTTGTTGGTGCCTCTCGTGGCGGCAATCCACGAACCCGGTGATGGACACCTAAGGTTCGAGAGGCTGTCAAGTTGAAGAAAGAGCCCTATTGGGTCTGGCTGACCAGTGGGACTCCAGAGGAAGCTGATGGGTAATGGTGGGCCAAGCGTGTGGCGGCATCGGCTGTTGCAGAGGCAAAAACTCGGGCATGGGAGGAGTTTGGGGAAGCTATGGAAAATGACTTTTGGTTGGCACCAAGAAGGTTCTCGCAAACTGTCAAGCGCCTCAGGAGGGGAAAGCGGTGCTCCACCAACACTGTGTACAGTGGAGATGGGGCCCTGCTGACTTCAACTGCAGACGTTATTGACCAGTGGAAGGAATACTTCGAGGATCTTCTCATTCCCACCAGCATGTCTTCCTTAGAGGAAGCAGAGCTGGAGGACTCCGGGGGGGCCCGTCCATTCCAGGGGCCAAGGTCACCGAGGTAGTTAAAAAGCTCCGAGGTGGCGGGGCCCCTGGGGTGGACAAGGTCCACCCTGGGTTCCTCAAGGGTCTGCATGTTGTGGAGCTGTCCTGGTTGACACGTCTCTGCAGCATCGCATGGACATCGGGGGCAGTTCCTCTAGATTGGCAAACTGGGTTGGTGGTCCTCCTTTTTAAGAAGGGTGACTGGAGGATGTGCTCCAACTATAGGGGGATCACACTCCTCAGCCTCCCCGGTAAGGCCCTAATCTCGGATTCAAGAGGAACAATGCGGATTCCGTCCCGGCCGTGGAACACTGAACCAGCTCTACACCATGGCCAGGATCCTGGAGGGGGCATGGGAGTTTGCCCAACCAGTCCACATGTGTTTTGTGGATTTGGAGAAGGCAATCGACCGTGTCCCTCGAAGCATCCTGTGGGGTGTGCTCCAAGAGTACGGGGTACAAGGCTCGTTGTTACGAGCCATTCAGTCCCTGTACAGGAGGAGCAGGAGCTTGGTCCGCATTGCCGGTGATAAGTCGAACTCGTTTCCTGTTGAGGTTGGACTCCACCAGGGCTGCCCTTTGTCACCGATACTGTTCATAAGTTTTATGGACAAAATTTCTAGGCTCAGTCAAGGAGGGGAGGGGTTCTGGTTCGGTGACCTCAGAATCTCATCTCTGCTATTTGCGGATGACGTGGTTCTGTTGGCTTCATCAGACAGTGACCTCCAGCTCTCACTAGAGCAGTTCACAGCTGAGTGCGAAGCAGCGGGGATGAGAGTCAGCACCTCTAAATCTGAGCCATGGTTCTCAGCCGGAAAAGGGTGGAATGCTCTCTCCGGGTTGGGAACACAGTACTGCCTCAAGTGGAAGAGTTCAAGTACCTCGGGGGTCTTGTTCATGAGTGAGGGAAGAATGGAGCGGGAGGTTGACAGACGAATCGGTGCGGCATCCACAGTAATGTGGGCTCTGGAACGGTCCGTCATGGTGAAGAGAGAGCTGAGCCAAAAGGCGAGGCTGTTGATTTACTGGTCGATCTACGTTCCTACCCTCACCTATGACCACGAGCTTTGGGTAGTGACCGAAAGAGCAAGATCATGGATGCAAGCAGCTGAAAGGAATTTTCTCCACAGGGTGGCTGGACTTTCCCTTAGAGATAGGGTGAGGAGTTCAGTTATCCGGGAGAGACTCAGAGTAGAGTTGCTGCTCCTACACATTGAGAGGAGCCAGTTGAGGTGGTTCGGGCATCTGGTCAGGATGCCTCCCTAGAGGGGGTATCCAGGCATGTCCCACTGGGAGAAGGCCATGGGGCAGACTCAGGACACGCTGGAGGGATTATATCTCCTGGCTTGCCTGGGAATGCCTTGGGGTCTCCCCAGAGGAGCTGGAGGAGGTGGCCAGGGAGAGGGAGGTCTGGGCTTCCCTGCTTAGGCTGCTGCCCCTGCAACCCGACTTCGGATAAAGCGGTGGACAATGGATGGATGGATGGATGGAGTTTGGGGAACACACACAAGATCATGTCACATTATATGAAGTTTTCAGCAATCTTCAGTCAAGGCCTTCATTTACATAATCTTAGCAAGTCGAAGGCAATCAGCAGCACGCCCATGCGAAGTTCAATTGTGCATTGTGACATACCCAATACCTCTCTCTCCAACCAATCCGGGAGAGCTGACAACTAATAAATGCTCATCGGAAAAAGTACAATGCATATAATATAGTGTTGAGGAAGAAGAAACACTGATGTTTTGGACCTCACATATAAGAGGCTCGCCTGTCTCAAGTTTTGCGTACAACAGAATGGAAAAAGAAAAGAAAGGGCTGAGACTGTGGCTGAACTTTCCGTATGTGTTAAACCTTTATACAACACCAGCTCAGTCAGGCAAAAAGCTATATCCACCGTGCTGGAAAGGCTTAGTGACTTTCAATCATGTAAATTGACATGGTCTTGTGATGAGATCAAGAAGTAGCAGTTGGCAAGTCTGACACACTCAATGACTAAAAGTGATCAGTGTATAGAACAAAAACAGCATTAAAGTCCAAGTTAATAAGAACAATTAAACTGTCAAATCTACAAGGCTACGTGACATGCTGTAGGTCAGAAAACGTGCTGCTTCTGTCACACTTAGGTTCAACACGCCATGTGCTACACAAGGAAATGTTATGGTGGGACTGTAGGACAGCAAAGTGTGCAATATAGAAAAAAATATTCCTCCTCTTTATATTTTGTAGTATTGGGGTGCTTCATCTGTTTGTTGTTTGCTTTATTCCAGTTCTTAATTTTGAATTCATAATTTGCATGCCAAATGCACAAATTATCAAAAAATAAAAGCATCTCATAAAGTTGTTAATATTAGGCTTTTGCTAACATTTAACAAATTCCATCCATCCATCGTCCAACCCGCTGAATCCGAACACAGGGTCACGGGGGTCTGCTGGAGCCAATCCCAGCCAACACAGGGCACAAGGCAGGAACCAATCCCGGGCAGGGTGCCAACCCACCACAGGACACACACAAATACACCCACACACCAAGCACACACTAGGGCCAATTTAGAATCGCCAATCCACCTAATCAGCATGCCTTTGGACTGTGGGAGGAAACCGGAGTGCCCGGAGGAAACCCACGCAGACACGGGGACATTTAACAAATTTCATATCTAAATCCCATAAGTCTACAGTTCTACCTGATTGTGATACAAAAACTTCGTAATACCTCTTTGACCATTGTGGTGAAGCATCTCGGGGTCTGTGGCGATGCAGGAGTTTTAAAAATTGTGGTGTTCAGACTTTGTGGGTGCAGGTGTGTGCTGTGCTGAAAGCCGAGCGGCCCAGGAGTGCTTAAGGGCAAAACGGAGGGATTGCTCGTTCACACACAAGCGCGATCAGCCCAGCCATTCCTCGTTCGCAGGTCGTTAGTGAGGGCACTGCCCCCTCAAGCAATAAAAGGGTCTGAGAAGGACAGAAAAAAATGTGTTGAGAATAAAAGGAAATAAAGAAAGAAAGAAAGAAATCGTGGAAGCAAGATCAGTGACAAGAGAGAGATAGAGAGAGAGAGAGGACAGAATCGAGTGGGAGCCGTTGTGATAGGAAGGTGACAAAGCTGTTGGTTAGCCCCTCAGAGAGGTGTAGTGTGAGGCGCTCCAGGGGTGGACCCCAGCTAAACTGCAGAGATTAGGAGCAATCGTGTGCTCCAAGTGAACCTGTAGACGACGAGGGAGTTGGGCTCTGCACATCCTGGCAGATGTCGACTGAAGGTGGTTAGGACGGGAGTCATGTGTGGGCCGTGTCTGCCGGTGTCTCAGCCCGGGGAGATGGGTGAGGAGCACCTTGGAAGGCCAATTCAGACTTGGGTTTTATTGGATTTATTTATTGCTTTTATCCTCACTATACTATTTTTATGGATTATTTATTAATGACTTTCTACAGCACATTTTGCTGTCTTTGCTTTTAATAAGCGCCCTTTGCACTTCTACACCATCACTTGTTTGTAGTGTGTCCTCATTCGCCATCTCGGTTCATGACTGTCATTGTCCAGGGAGATAAGATGCCAGTCAGCAGGCACCATGGGGCATCACAACCATAGATAATTACTAAAACTGAAACTAATATGAATGTAAAAAAAAAGTAGTAATGTCTATGTGAAATAAAAGTTAAACTAAAAATACATTTTGAAGAAGAACTAAAACTAAAGTAATTTCCAAGTAAGAACTGAAATAAAAGCTAGTATAAAATAGTGAAACTATAACAGCCTTGACTCCACGTTCTTATCAGTTCACTTCAGCTCCTGGGTCAAGACTTTAGACGTGTAAGAAACTGGAATTGAAGTGAATCCCTGGGGGTTTTCTTGTGTAGCTCTTTCAAATGAAAGGCCGAAAAAGTCCAAACCCTGTTCTGTCCTAATGAAAGGCAGCATTCGTGTGCCCTGTTTAAGTTTTGTTCATTTCACAGCAGGCGCTCAAAACGTTAAGCAGTTCTCTTCCCTGATCATCTACTCTTGAGTTGTAAGTCAGGACTCGCAGTCTACGAGGGAAGCTTGTGAGCTGCCGGATGCTGCCCCCCAAGCCCTGGGGGCTTTCTTGTTTCACTAGAGTTTGCAGTTCCATGTCAGTTTTAATCTCTCAGTTTCACATTCCCTTTCTCTTGAGGTCAGTAAGTGACTGAAGCTATTTGAGGATATCTGGTGCTCCCTGCGCCACATCTCAAAGGTGTTTGTCACATCAACTGCCAGCTCCTCATTCACGTTACATGAGTGTAGAGGGCACTGCCACGGACTGGTGCCACGTCCAGGTTTGGTTCCAGCCTTGTGTCTGATGCTGATAGAACAGGCATCCATGATCCTGAAGTGAATCGAGCGACTTTGAGAATGTTGTGTTATCTGATGGACTCATGGGAGTGGGCTAATCTGCCTAGGAAAGGCACCTCCAGTGGAAACTCCATGTCACAGTACAACCTGGAGTCACCGATGGACATTGTGTTCTTGTGAAGGCACAGAGCAGTCATGAAACCTGAGCAGTTAAACTTTTGTTATCACATCGTTACGGCAATAAGATGTTGTTGGTTCATTTCAAAGATATAAAAGTAACATTTTGCACAACATGAAACATATACGCTTTTCCTAAATTTAAAAGTAACAATAAATAAAGTTAGCTATGTTTTATGGTGCTTGATTGCAAACAGTAGATTTAGAAAGGATCCTCTCACTGTCTTCACACTTTATCGTGGTAAAATTTGCCACTTTTCTACTCTCAATAACCTATAATGACAAAATGGAAATGTGTTTTAAGAAAGATTGACAAATTTATTAAAAATCAAAAACTGAAGTCTCTCCTTTATAGAAGTATTCCGACCAGGGCTGCACTTAGAACGCTTAGGCCGGTGGGGCAGTTAATGGTGCGATCGCAGAACGGCAGGGCAGGGGTCCCCATTGATGTTCACAGGAACTCAATTCAAACATGGAGGTGAGGGGCCGTCACAATTCCCATGATACAAGCTTGCAGCATGATACAGCGGAGCATAGCCCCCCTCTAGTTCTGGTCTGTTTTCAGTCCCTTCATTCAGTACCTTGTGGAAGCCTCTTTGGCAGTAATTACAGCTTTGAATCTTCTTGGGGAAAGTGTCTCACTCTTCCTGGGAGATCCTCTCAATCGTTAGACCATTAGATCTAATGGGAAGTGTCTGTAAACTGTCATCTTCACATCTCTCCACTTATGTTCTAGTTTGGATTTTGTCTCGACCACTCGACAGCGTATCGCAAAGCCACACCAGCTTTATCTTGGCTGTATGCTTCTGGTCATTGTCAAGCTGAAAGGTGAACGATTGAGGTCACTCTGTAGCAGGACTTCTCTGTGTTTGACTACATTCATTATTGCCTCACTTTCAGACTGGCAGGTGATGAGCAGTGCCATGTCTTCACCAGTCTGAGTTCAGCCCAAAGAGTTCAGTTTTTTGTCTCCTCAGATGACCAGAGTCCTTTAAATGCCATTTTCTCTGTCATACTGTATATAGTAAAGTGACTCTACCATAAATGCTTTGCTGAGCTGCTGAGATGGTTGTCCTTTCATCAGGGTCTCCCATCTCTGCAGAGGACTTGTGAAGCGTTTTTAGAGTGACTTTTGGGTTCTTGGCCACCTACCTAACCAAGGCCATTCTTGTCTGGTCTGTCAGTTTGGCCAGATAACCAACTCTAGGAAGACTTCTGGTAGCTATAAACTTCTTCCATTTCACAATTATTGGGGCCACTGTGTTGCTGGGAACACTCAAAGCTTTAGAAATGGTTTGATATCCTCACCCTGATCTACAGTATGCCTCATCACAGTTTGATCGCACAGACTTCCTGGGCTTGGTGTTAGCCCTGACATCCTGTGTGAACTGAGGGACCTATGTGCCTTTCTTTAATTCACCCCATTCGAATTGTTACAGATGGACTCCATTCAGGTTGTAGACACATCTCAAGGGGGAAGCACCTGACCACAATTTGGAGTGCCACAGCAAAGAGTCTGAATACTTATATAAATGAGATGTTTCAGTTTTTAATTTTTAAATACATTTGCAAACCTCTCTGAAAGCGTGTTTCTCATTATGGGTTACTGAGTGTAGGCCTCCTCCTTCTTTCGGCTGCTGCTATTAGGGGTTGCCACAGCGGATCATCTTCTTCCATATCTTTCTGTCCACTGCATCTTGTTCTGTCACACCCATCCCCTTCATGTCCTTTCCCACCACATCCATAAACCTTCGCTTAGGCCTTCCTCTTTTCCTCTTCCCTGGCAGCTCTACCCTTAGCATCCTTCTCCCAATATACCCAGCATCTCTCCTCTGCACATGTCCAGACCAACGCAATCTTGCCTCTCTGACTTTGTCTCCCAACCGTCCAACGTGAGCTGACCCTCTAATGTACTCATTTCTAATGCTATCCATCCTCATCACACCCAGTGCAAATCTTAGCATCTTTAACTCTGCCACCTCCAGCTCTGTCTCCTGCTTTATGGTCAGTGCCACCGTCTCCAACCCATATTACATAGCTGGTCTCACTACCGTCCTGTAGACCTTCCCTTTCACTCTTGCTGATACCCATCTATCACAAATTACTCCTGACGCTCTTCTCCACCCATTCCACCCTGCCTGCACTCTCTTTTTCACCTCTCTTCCACAATCCCCATTACTCTGTACTGTTGATCCCAAGTATTTAAACTCATCCACCTTCGCCAACTCTACTCCTTGCATCCTCACCATTCCACTGACCTCCCTCTCATTTACACACATGCATTCTGTCTTGTTCCTACTGACCTTCATTCCTCTCCTCTCTAGAGCACATCTCCACCTCTCCAGGGTCTCCTCAATCTGCTCCCTACTCTCGCTACAGATCACAATGTCATTAGCAAACATCATAGTCCACAGGGAAGGGTCTGAATGCTTTCTGAATCCTGCACTGGCCTGTTTCTGTGACCAGTACTCTGGTAAGTCTGGTGACAGTTGAGAGCCTGTAGCTCAGAATGCCTCAGCAAATGTGGGGATGCTGCTGTGCATTTATATGAAGTAAAGGCTCCCTGCAGAAGTCTCATAATACTATTCATGATGTGGAGCAAATGGCAAGGGATTCATTTTTCAGGTGTTATTTATCGGAATGGATGGTTTTATAGGTCTGTTTTAGAAACATCTGAGTTTATTGCTCTTAACTACTTTGATTCCTAGCGTTAAATAACAGTGACTACAAAATAGAAGCCAAATGCCTACCTTCCTGCTTGTCGATGACTCCTATGGTGCTGGCATCTGTGATGAACAGACGGCCGTCCTCGAAAGTGCCAAACATGTCAGCACTGATGGTCGTGTAGTACAAGAGGTAGCTGAGCCCGTTTTCCCTCAGGAATTCCGTGATGCGCAGGAGCTGATAGGCCAAGTCTGCCACTGTCTCCAGGGGAGCACCATAGTACTTCCGGAGGGGCTCCGTTCCGGCTGTCACCATCATTCTCCCACAGGATCCATGATACCTGGGGAAGGGCCAGCCTTCTTTCCCAGGAAATATCTTAAAAAGACACGACAAAGGAAATTGTTGAGTTTGTTCAGAGCCTAGTAAATTACTGAAGCAAGGAATTCGTATTTTTCATTTGATATTTCCTATTTTTATTGCAGGCTTTATAAGAGACAGTCTAAAGCACTGAAGGAAACTCACCTTTCTCTTTAATCCCTAATGTTTTTGCTGCACAATAATAAGAAATATTTGAATTAAAATTTCTTTTTAACTTTAAACCAATTTTAATAGCATAATAATTTACAGTCATCGGCGGCACCAAAGTTTAATTGATATTCAATACGTCGCCATGGTCAGTGTATTCAAAAAGCTTTTTGCTCAACCTGCTTTTGAAATAATTTTCTTTCATATACAAGAAATATATTTATTTCCACTGATTATTATAAGTTATTTTGCTTGAATTACCTTTTTGTAGGGTGACCAAGCGTCCTCTTTTGCCCGGACATGTCCGGGGCGTCCTGGCGGGTTTTATAAATTCACGAAAATGTCCGGTTTTTCATAGGACCATTACGCATGTACGTAAATTGACTGGCATTTTGCACACAATGCTAGGGTACTACTTTTTTGCGTGACGTAATTACCGGGAGGCTGCCTTGTGGGCAGGTCTGCGCCGCGCGCGCAGACACACAGACACAGACAGGGATCAGAGCAGAGAGCGGAGCAGTATAGCAGGGAAAATGCCGAAGCGTAAGTGCAGCTTCACTGATGAACTGCAAAGAAAATTTCTCACATACCGTCCCGGTCGGGACAAGTGGGAGGCGGAGTGCACCGTGTGCAAAGCCGGTACATATGTCTCGGTATCCAATAAAGGTGCTGGGGATCTGAAAGCCCACATGGACACCGAGAAACATAAAAAAGCTGTGCGAGGTGAGACTAGTTCATCTGCAAAGTTGACAGAGTTTTTTGTCAGACCAGGAAAAACAGAGGATGATGTAAATGCAGCAGAAGGTGCAATGGCTTTTCATACAGTGAAACATCACAACAGTTACAGGTCCATGGATTGCACCAGTACTTTGCTTAAAAAGGCATTTCCTGACTCTGACATTGCAAAAAAGTTTAGTAGTGCTCGCACCAAGACCGAAGCCATCGTCAATGGTGCTATAGCCCCCCACTCTGTTGAAATCACTCATGAAGCACTCAAAGAAATCCAGTACTGTGGTGTTTCCACAGACGGGAGTAACCACGGAGCAGTGAAAATATTCCCAGTCATAATCCAGTATTTTGACTGGAAGAAGGGTGGCGTGCAAACAAAATTGATTGAAGTTAAAGACATACCCAATGAGACAGCAGAGACCATTGCAAAATATCTCACAGAAACCCTGGCAAAAAACAATCTGTCGGAAAAATGCATTGCATTTACAGGAGACAATTGCAACACAAATTTTGGAGGAATCCGACGTGATGAAGCTGGAAAGAATGTGTTTGCAAATTTGAAGAGTTTGCTGCAAAACAAGACTCTGATCGGTGTGGGTTGCCCAGCACACATATTGAATAATTGTGCACACCATGGGGCAGGCACAATAGAAATTGACATTGAGAATATCATATTCAAAATCTACCAGTACTTTCACATTTACACTGTGCGCACTGAGAGCCTGAAGGAGTATTGTGATTTTGTTGAGATTGATTACAGAAGGATGCTCTCTCACAGCAAGACAAGGTGGTTGTCATTGTTCCCAAGCATTGAGAGGATGTTACAGATGTTTCCAGCTTTAAAGGCATATTTTCTGTCTCAGCAAAAGCCACCCATAGCACTCAAGAGTTTTTTTGAAAATGATTTTGCTGAAATCTACCTTTGGCACATGCACACACTCATGTCTGTGTTCCACACCCACATTCAAGAAATGGAACAGGAGAACATGTCCATTATGGAAGTGAAGAAGATATTAAACAATATACATACCATTCTTCTTCAACGCAAGAGCAACAACTTCATCTCCCTTAAAGTTAAGGGACTACTGGCACAGAAGCGCAAAGATGGACTTGACAAAGGCTGTGACCAGTTCTGTGCAGATGTGCATGGCATGTACAGTGCATGTCTGGAGTATCTGGAGAAGTGGATGACTCCTATGGAAGAGTTCTCAACATTCATGTGGATGGATCTGAGTGAGCCACCAAACTGGAATGATGTGGAGGCATGCATCAATTACCTTGGAGAGAAGGGGGTGGCAGTTGATGATGTTAAATGTTTTGACCAGGTCACCAATCTGAGGAAATTCACAGAAACGTGCAACCATGATGAGGAGTTCAGTGGCCTGCAGGTACACCAGAAGTGGACCAAATATTTTGAAAAGGCAAAAAGCATTGCATGTTACTCAGAGCTACTGACAATTGCACAGTTTGTCTTTGCACTTCCCTCTCACAATGCAAATGTTGAGAGGGTTTTTTTCACTACTGCAAAGCCAGTGGACCAAGGAGAGGAACCAGCTCTCCGTAGAGTCACTAAAGGGGATTCTACTAGTTCAGTACAACTTCAAAGACATGTCTTGCAAAGACTTTCATGCTTATTTGTTAAGCTATCGAAAACTGCTAGGAAAGATCAGCTCTACAGCAAAATATGGATGGGCTGACAAGGAGGATGAAGAAGAGAAGCAGGATGAAGAAGAAAACTAAAGATAAAAAGTCTAGATTCTTTTTGTTTAAGTTTTTTTGTCTTTGTGAGACTCTTCTGTTATTTATTTTATTACATTTAAGAGATATATTGTTGAAGCTGGAACAGAATAGTTCATATTTAGAACAATATTTAATTATTTATTTGAAGAGTCTAAGAGAGCTATTATTTGTTATAAGTTTTTACAGATTTCATTTTATTTTATTACAGAGGTTAATTCTGCACCATTGAAGTATAATAAATAATGTTCTTCAACCACCAAGAAGCTTGTCTGAATTCGTCTGGAGGCCGTGCCGATCGTCCTCTTTTTTGGAAATCAAAATATGGTCACCCTACTTTTTGTTATACATTTCTTTTCCTTATCCTGCTGTTTCAGTGAAAAAATGTTTTTCTGGGGCTCTGTCTGGAGAAATGCTCAGAAAAGTTCTTTATTCCATGAGATTTCTAATGACAGACTGGTGAATCCTTTAGGGAAGTACGTATTGGTTTACTGTACCAAAATATACTGTCTTAAAGTTATAAACCTGACATTCTGGAGCACCACTGCTGGCACACTCGGCCCTCCGACTTTCCAATTGCAGCCTTCCATAACTCTCTAACCTCCAAACTTCTGTACGCTCCAGAAGCATCTGGAGAAGATAACAGCCAGAGAGCACCTCAGGTACCGGAGATAGTGTGAGAGCTGCGTTCATCCTGCACAACTCCAGAGAGGTTAACCTGGCAGAGCCCGAGAAGGATTGTATGCTGAATTATTCTTTGTGGTTTGCAATATTGGATTTTTATCAAATTGATTGTCACATTTGATTTTATATGTTATAAGTGTGGAAGCCTCAACAGTGAAAACAAACAGTCCAAGCAATATTGACAAAGTTAGTCGTACAGTTATTGGTTTGCAGCAGCAGCTCTTTGTGACTGAGTTGTGGCACCAACAAATTAGAAAGAACGCTGACTCAGTTCTTTTAGGCAGCAGCTGCCTTCTGTTTTATTTATTGACATCAGGCCCCAGACTGTAGGCTCCTGAGGTTCAAGAACCACAGATTTAAGAACTCTTTTATCCCCAGAGCTAGAAGTGTTTTGGCTTATAGTAATTGTTGAGATCTTCCTGAACTCTGAAACATCATCATATACTGTTAGAGTTCAATATTATCATTTATAAAAATGTTATAAGTGTGTGTACTGAGTAGTATATTGTTGTTTTCTTGTGTCTGTGTAACAGTGTTTGTATTCTCCTGTACTTACCTAAAGACAACAGTACACACAGAAACACTCACAATTACCTGCCGCAGACATAGTCCTATACACTACCCAGAGCTTATCCTGACACAGACATCAAGTGACTTAATGTTCAAAAAAAATGAACAGCAAGGCATACAAAAGCCCACCTGCCCTCTTAGGCCTACTTTTGCGTATTGCATGGCCCTGTTTATATTAGAGGTAGTACCCCCGATGCCATCTAGGGCCAAGAGCAGTGTTTCTTGACCACTGGGCCACAACGATCGCACTTGAAACATCTTGATGTTCTCAGTTCACAATGGGACACCAAGCCCTGACTTTCTTGATCCTGCTCAGTTCACCAATGAGATCATAAAGATGTTACAACAGAAACACTAGAAAGGTTGAGAAACTCTGAATGAGGGAACATTTAGCTGGTGCGGTTCCCTCATTGCCCTTTGTTGGTATGTCCTAGCAGTATCCTCTTCATCATCCAGCATTTCAGATTGAGTACAAATCCAATGTTGACCTCCTCTCTCTTGTGATTCTTTTTCTATCTAGCAATTCTTTGCTTGACGACTCTTCTTCTAATTGCTTTTAATGTGGGAGTTTAGTTTTTGTGACATGTGTGTTTGCACCAAAGAGGATCAGATCTGGGCCTGAGAAGAATCCATTCAGCGCAGACAGAAGTTCCACAGCGCCACTTAGTTTGACAGGAGAGTCACTCGACACCACAAAGGTAGAAGTACAACCTGCTAAAGGTATGCTCCAGAACGTGGGCCGCCCAGCAGTGTGGTGGGGTGAGGTGTAGTAGTACTACTACTACTAATAATAATAATAGCTAATTACATTTATTTAGCGCTTTTCTCATTACTTAAATGATTTAGGGGAACCACTTCCACCACTACCTATGTGTAGCACCCACCTGGTTGGTGCTGTGCCAGTACACTCGCCACACATTAGCCACTAGGTGGTGAAGCAGTAAGTGAGATAGTTAGCTAATAAGGATAAGGGACAGGGGAGGATTACTGAGGTCGTGATTGGCAGTTTAGCCTGGAGATTGGGATGCACCCTCGTCTTTACAAAGGATGTCAAAGGGATCTTTAGGACCACAGAGAGCCAGGACCTTGTTTTCACATTTCATCAGAAGGGTGGCACCACTTTTACAGTGCAGTGTCCTCGTCATTGAATTGGGGTATTGGGATCCACACACAGACCACAGGGCCTCACCAACACCTCTTTCAGAAGCAACCCAAGCTTTACTAGGTGGTCTCCCATCCAAGTACTGGCTGGGCCTGAACATAAGGTGGGTGACCTGTTCTGAAGTGCAGGTGGTATGGTACGATATGGCATACACAGAGATTGCTGTAGAACTCCCTACTACAGAAGGTAATTGTCAGAAGCCTGAGATCGGTCTAGTAACGTCTCACAAGACATTACAATACCCCCCTGGTAAGAGAGAGTCCCGGCTAAGAAGGTAGGACTATGTGAAGAAGTCATCCGTGGGAAATCGGCCTCTATATCACATATGTTCCTTTTTAAATTCAACGCTGTCTACTCCTCAGGCCCTGATTGTTTCTTCAGTGAGTAATCGTTCAAAGTTGCTTTAAAATTGCTAAGAAATCACCACTCGGTATTGGCATCGAAGCATAAGACCGCAGCGGCCTTGTCCTGTTATAGACTTGAATAAATGCAAATGTCCCCTGATAAGAAACAGGGAAAGTTACTAATCGCTCTGCACACTCTCAAACACTTCCTCCTTTATTATTCTCTTTCCACTGGTAGACTCAGTATGCACTATTAAAATGCTTTATTCTGTTTCCTTGTGGATTATCATATACTCACTTTTCTATTTCCCCTTTGTTTCCTTTACATTTCTCTTATCGTGCATTGATACACTACAACAAAGAAGGCACATAGTGCTGAATGTTGATCAGGCATTGCAAATTTAGTGACCACATGCAGGTGACACTAAGGTTTTGATCTGCCATAATGCAATGTGGTGTCATTTAACGTCATGTGCCCGGAGCTCAATGACGCTCTTACTTGCATGCTTGACTAAAGGCACAGCACACTCCGCTTTCCACTCCAAGTCACTTAAAATGTTAACAACACACAATACAAGGCCTGGGCTCTGGCTGATTACCCCCAAAGACAGGAGTTTGTGGTCCATGCTGCTCTTCTTTGCCATTTAACTGGCGAATGCTTGGAGAAGGAAAAAACCAGCAGCCCAAATGCCCATGGCTGTCGTGCCTTGGTGTCAGTTGAGTGACGCCTGCTTAGCACATTCACAGCATTTTTAAAACGCTGGATTCTGTGTTTAGGTGTTTTCTTTACATGGGTGTGTATTTTCCTGGCGGATGATGAATATCTGTCTCGACCCCAAGAATATGTCTGCCCCCCAACACCCACCCATGGCTAAGGCCCCTAGAGTACAGCGACAGCTTGGACATCTTGCGCCACCCACCCGATTTCCTTCCTAAATGTTATCTCTGACATGGTGACCCTCTTTTTTTATTCTTGGCAGTTTTTCTTCTTTGAAATTGATTATATGTTTCAATAGCTGATTTTAAAATGTTTCTATGGTTTAATATTTCACAGATTGCGTGTAATAAAAACAAGGCCAGCAAGCAGAATCTCCTTTTCATTTGATTTGCTGTTTCCACCTTTATTGGGACTGTCTTGTCATGTCAGTTTTGTGGATTTTCTTTGGTACAACATTCATGTAATCGCTTTTCTTGCTTTGTTTTTTTTTTCTTTTTCATTGAGTTGTGTTTTGGTGTTTTGTTGTAAAAACAGTATTTATAAAAAATAAGTTCTGTTACCTGGAGTATAATAGGATGCTGGTTGATGGACAGCGTGTACAGAAGCCTCAGTTTATCCTGCTCTCTAAAATGATTCATTTGAATGCTTCCTGCGTCGGCCACCTCAGCATATCGCCTTATGATCCGGTTCAGGAGCCGCTGTGAAGGACATCTCAGCATGGGGCTGGATAAGCCCTGTGAAAACGGGAAGGAGGACACCAGTGTCAGAATCAGGAGAGGAGAGCGCAGCGCAGCACATCACAAGCAGCTGCCTCAGTTCTGGAGACGGAGCTCGAGCTCTGCTGCCTCTCACAGGCACAGCCAGCCCGGGACCACTCTGAGGCATCTTCTGTGGTCCGCGTAGGACGAGCCAAGCTAATGGAGAGGAAAATTGATTTTATTTCAAGAATTTCTATTTTCACTGTATGGAGTTTGCTTGTGGGCGGCACGGTGTTGCAGTGGTAGCACTGCTGCCTCGCAGTTAGGAGACCCGGGTTCGCTTCCCGGGTCCTCCCTGCGTGGAGTTTGCATGTTCTCCCCTTGTCTGCATGGGTTTCCTCCGGGTGCTCTGGTTTCCTCCCACAGTCCAAAGGTTAGGTGGATTGGCGATTCTAAATTGTCCCTAGTGTGTGCTTGGTGTGTGGGTGTGTTTGTGTGTGTCCTGCGGTGGGTTGGCACCCTGCCCAGGATTGGTTCCTGCCTTGTGCCCTGTGTTGGCTGGGATTGGCTCCAGCAGACCCCCGTGACCCTGTGTACGGATTCAGCGGGTTGGAAAATGAATGGATGGATGGATGGAGTTTGCTTGTTCTCCCCATGGCTGCTGGGTTTTTCTCTGACTTTTCCAGCTTTTCTCTTACATCACAAAGCCATGTGTGTGTGTGTTAGGGACATTTTAAAGTGACCTGTTCATCTTTGGCAGTGGGCCCATCCAGATTTATTTCCAATTTTGCACCCAGTGCAACCTTGAAATCATGTAAACAGGATAAAGAAATGGATGGGCGTGTATTCAATAACTAGCAGTGCTAGTTGTCTAAGATGGGTTGGAATCTAAGTAATCATTGTAGACCTTAGCGTTAATCTTTGCACTGCACAATCTACTGGAATGTATGTAGTAGTAAAATGTCATTCCAACGGATGGTGCATCACATGTAGTTATAAAATGCATTACTACAAATGGTTGTGATGTGCCATCCGTTGGAATGACAAATGCAATACATACGTCTCTGTTATAGGCCATTTGGTATGGGATTCATTAAAGCAGTGTTAATGTCTATGATGTGCCATCTGTTGGAATGACAAATGCAATGCATTTTACCACCATAAATGTTTGTGATGTACCCACTGTTGAAATGATAAATGACATGCACATGTCTCTTATATACCGTTTAGTATGGGATTTGCAAAAGCAGTATTAATGTTTGTGATGCGCCATCTGTTGGAATAAAAATGCAATGCATCTTTCTCTTATATGCCATTTGGTATGGGATTCATAAAAGCAGTGTTAATGTTTGTGACATGCCATCTGTTGGAATGACAAATGTAATGCATTTTATCAGTACAAATGTTTGTGATGTGTCACCACTTGGAATGACAAATGCAATGCATATGTCTCTGTTGTATGCCATTTGGTATGGGATTCGTAAAAGCAGTACAAATGTTTGTGATATGTCACCACTTGGAATAATAAATGCAATGCATATGTCTCTTTTGTATGTAATTTGGTATGGGATTTGCAAAAGCAATATTAATGTTTATGATGTGCCATCTGTTGGAATGACAAATGCAATGCATATGTCACTGTTATATGCCATTTGTTTTGGGATTCATAAAAGCAGTATTAATATTAGCAATGCGCCATCTGTTGGAATGACAAAAGCAATGTATTTTTTATCACTCACAGTTTGTGATGTGCCATCTACGGGAATGACAGACATAGCAAGCAGACAGACACACAGGCGCTTATCCTTTTCTTAAGGTGGATGAGTATATACTGGGTGCAGTGGTGAGTGCTCCTTCACGAGTTTACGTTGTGCACCTGCTGGTTGTCTGTGTGGAGTTGGCATGTTCTTTCCTTGTCCCTGTGGGTTTTCCTTTGGCTAGGCCCATTTCCTGCTCATATTCTCGATGTGTGTTGGGCTAATTGGCCATTTTTGATGTGTGAATGTGTCCTGTCTTGGACTGATGTCTGCCTTGTGCCCCCCTCAATGCTAAATTAGGGTTAAGCATTTGCAAGAATTCTGTGTGTATTTGCTGTAAGGAGGGTGGATTCGATATCCTACATGGGCTGAATGTGAAACATTCAGATGAGCTTCTCTGTGCTTAATTTGGAATATGTCTGGTATGAATGAACGGACGTGTGTGTGTGTGTGTGTGTGTGTGTGTGTGTGTGCACCAAGAGTCCACTTTGATGAAATGGTGTCAAGTACAGCGTCATGCCATCACACCTGAAATAATTGGATGGATGTGGAAAAACCTGGGATGATGTCTGAATTTGGGCGCTGAAGCTTGCTATAAAATGTATTTATTGATTATGGCATCAAATGAATGTCACTGTAACATCACGCCCACTGATCTTGTCCACCATTTTTGCATTTTGGGCAGTGCGGCTGACCTGAATGAGTTCTGGAGTGAGCAGGTTGGAGCCCAGCCACTTCTGGAACCTCTCTGTGCTCTTCAGGATGCTCTCGATGCTGCAGGTGCTCCTATGCGCTGAGCTGCAGATCCTCGTGTCGGAGAGGTCGTGCTTATACTGAGGAAGCAGGCGGGATATGACTATCACCCTCCAGTTGTTGGAATCATCCGTGTAGTTTCCTGCGTAGCTAACCTTGTAGCTGGATGGCAGTTTAAGGTTTGACGACAGCCAGTTCTCAAATCTGAAAAAGAACCAAATGGCTTTCATTGGATTATTTCCTGCCAGGCGAGAGGTAAGTGAAAGAGCAAATGAAAGGAGACATTCTCATCCTCCAATGTGCTGCATCCAAGCAGATCCTGAGCACAAGACCACTGTTCTGCCCCACATCTTGTTTGCTGTTATTTGTTGAGCTGTGCTCCCCCTTCATCTTGTCATTTATTAACACACCTGTCAGTCACTTCCCACACTCACAGTGGTGTCATAAAAGTCTATGAGACTCCCGTAAAGCATGTAGGTCGCCTAATAATCATTTGAATACAATACACCCCATGTGTCTCACGTAGGTACCCCTTTATCTCTTGTTTCGGTCACGTACGAAGCGTATCTTTAAGGTATATAAACCCCTGGGTCTGGTTAGTTGTGGTACACAGCAATTTGAACCTACGCGCTTGTCTTTGTCTTGATCCAACTGTGGAAATCACTCGCCTTGTGTCTTTTAAAGCTTTATTGTTTAATGTATACTGTCTGCTATGTATTGCTTTGTAAATCATTCTTTATTGTCTTTGATTATACACCTGTATATACAGGGTGACACAGAATAACGGGAATTTTTGAAATGCGTATTGGTAGCCATTAGCAGGTGGTAGCACTGCGGGTTAGTGACATTTAGCAAGTAAACACTCCGCCATTTTAGTAATCATGGATCAGTGGAACGGGCAACAGCGTGCGTTAGCCATAAAAATGTTTTATAAAAACAATGATAGTTTGGAAGCTGCGCAGAGGGAGTTTCGACGTTTTTATAATTTAGGACGTCATGGTGTCGTTCCGTCAAAACACGCGATAAAAGGTTGGATTAATAAGTTTGAAGAGACTGGATCTGCCCTAAAGAAAAAACCTGGTTTCAACAGGATGGAGCGACATCACACACTGCACGGCAATCAATGGAAGCTGTGGAGAATTGTTCGGTAACCGTGTGATCTCAAGATTCGGTAACATATCCCGGCCCCCTAGATCGCCAGATTTATCCGTTTGTGATTTTTTCTTGTGGGGCTACTTCAAGAGTAAAGTGTACACGACTCGACCACGAACCCTGGATGAGTTAAAACAGAGAATTCGGGATGAAATTCACAGTATCCCAGCTGAGATGTTACAGCGGTCAATGAAGAATCTCAACAGCAGATTTTAAGAAAGTATTCGTACAGGAGGACGCCATCTAAAAGACGTAATTTTTAAAAAATGATAAATTCTATCAATTTTTCGTAAATGGCAAATTTTAAGGTTTCAATTACTATGAATAAAATTTATTTCTTTTATCACTTCTAGTTTTATTCCCGTTTTTTTGTGTCACCCTGTACCTGTATGTTTCTTTTTTATATATTTCAGTTTACAACGAGGTACGTCCAGTAAAAGCCTTCAAGAAAGCTCACCCCTTGTCGTTTTTATGTGGATGTGCCGAGTTGTTTAAGCTCTCTGTGGCCGCGTTACATGGACAGCACGGAGTGAGGCAGAAAAACCAGCGCTCACACACTCAGACCTTTAATAATAATAATAATACATTTTATTTATATAGCGCCTTTCCCATGCTCAAGGCACTTACAGAATATAATAAGAATGGCAGAATATACAGTATATAGCATTGTACAAACCAGATAAATAAATAAAGAAGATTAAGACAGTAAATTCTGAAAAAAAAACAGACAACATAATTGATGGTCTAGCATACACACACATACAGGTTACATTGGCATCTTGACAGAGAAGTAAACTGAGAGAAGGGTAATAAAGTCAAGTAGAGCTAAAAGCCTTCCTGAACAGATGAGTTTTGAGTTGTTTTTTAAAGGAATTCATGGAGTCGGGCTGAAGCCAGCCATCACTTTAGCTAATACGGGGCACTAACTTGGTGGCAGTGGCATGTAAAATGGCATTCATCGGGTGAGACCTGTGGCTGCTCACTCCCAATAATTGTCTCGAGTCTATGAGTTTGTTACAAGTCCTCCTGAATCTCGCCGTGCATCAACCATACGCATCTTATGATTGCTTTGACTCTTTTCATTCATGGTGCTGTTCAGCCATTCCTGTTTCTGAGGCACTCTTAAAACCTGAACATCAAAACGCAAGTGTAGTGTGCTGTTTATCTCTTTGTGGTACTTTTTTGCAAAGCCAGATGCACACCACCTTGGCTTAAATTCTCTAAATTGTGTCCAAAATACGTGACAAGTACTTTTGACGAAGTTCTGTTCTTCTAGGGTTTTTTGTCAAAATGGAGCCAAACATTTAATTAAACTAACAAAACAAGTTATAAAAACCCTCCGGACATGCTGGAGCATCACGACTTGCTGACCGGTTCAGTCCTGAGTGTTCAGAATTGCGGCCCTCCATCACCTTCCACACTTCTGCACGCTCTGACAGGACCTTGAGAAGATAACAGCTGGAGTACCGAGAGGGCCTCCGCTAAAGCCGATGTTACGTGACACCACTTGTCATGAGATTTTCAGTCCAGGCCTTCACTTATATAATCTCAGCAAGTCAGAGGCGGTCAGCGGTGTGCTCCTCCGAAGCCGACCATCCATTCTGGCATAGCCATCGACTCAGTCCAGTCAGTCCACAACTCGCCCCGATACAGTCTTAGTAGTAGTGGGGGGCTCTGTGTGCGTGAGGGCTGACAACCGATGAATGCTCCTCTGGAAATACAATGCGTAGAATTTAGCGAGGAGGAATAAGGACCCCGGGTGTTTTAGACGTCACAAGCAGATGTCTGTCTGATGTCTGAATGGAAAAAAAAAAAAAAAAAAAAAGGCCCGAGATCATGGCCGAACTCTACAAACTTGTTAACTCTTCAAGCACCATGGTCTCCATCAGGCAGCCCTCTATTGGCTGTCAGAAAAAGGCGGCGAGCACGACTGTGCTGGAAGGTCGTCACGCAGTCACTTAACTTGACATGGCCAGTGATTGTCGGTCATGTAAATTGACGTGGTCTGGCAACAAGACCAGCAATGGCAGTCAATAAGTCTGACATACCCAAAAACTAGAGGTCATGTAATGTGACGCCAGCTTAACAGAGAAAGAGAGCCATATTTGACACTGGTTTATCATACACTGAGCTCTAATTCTTTGTGCTTATAAGTCATAGTACACTGTAGAATCTGTAAAGAGGAGTAAACGGTCTTCTTGATAACATTTATAAGTAGTGACAAATGTCCTAAATGTGTAGAATGCCCTGCACCTCTGCCATGCACATACGATTTAGTTGATCAACTGTCATTTTCTTATTTTAAAGCAGTGCATAGGTGTGATATGTTCATCTTCAGATGGTTTTTATATTTGAACATATACAATATGTGTATAAAAGTCTGGCTGACCAAAAATTCGCCCCCCCCCATACTCTCTATAGGCACAGACTGCTAACCACTGGTAACTCTGAAGATGCTCAGGACTGGTTTTATATCATCTTATGAAACTTCATGATTACGTCAAGAAGCAAAAGAAATCCAGTGTAGAGGATGACAAGCAAGAGAGGAAATAGAGAAAAGCTCTTCATGTGATCTGGAAATACTTAGGCGAGCAGTGGAAAGTGACTGGGAAACTGTACTTGACATCCACCCATCGGCGCGCTTACTGAGCCTGCGTAATTCAGTAAGATAGCTGCAGGGATTCTTAGAGTCACCCACATGCACAAAAATAAATAAATCAATAAATAAAAACAAAATTTAAAAATTATCTATTAATATCTGTATGTACAGTGCATCCGGAAAGTATTCACAGCGCATCACTTTTTCCACACTTTGTTATGTTACAGCCTTATTCCAAAATGGATTAAATTCATTTTTTTCCTCAGAATTCTACACACAACACCCCATAATGACAACGTGAAAAAAGTGTACTTGAGATTTTTGCAAATTTATTAAAAATAAAAAAATTGAGAAAGCACTTGTACATAAGTATTCACAGCCTTTGCCATGAAGCTCAAAGTTGAGCTCAGGTGCCTCCTGTTTCCCCTGATCATCCTTGAGATGTTTCTGCAGCTTAATTGGAGTCCACCTGTGGTAAATTCATTTGATTGGACAGGATTTGGAAAGGCACACACCTGTCTATATAAGGTCCCACAGCTGGCAGTTCATGTCAGAGCACAAACCAAGCATGAAGTCAAAGGAATTGTCTGTGGACCTCCGAGACAGGATTGTCTCGAGGCACAAATCTGGGGAAGGTTACAGAAAAATTTCTGCTGCTTTGAAGGTCCCAATGAGCACAGTGGCCTCCATCATCCGTAAGTGGAAGAAGTTTGAAACCACCAGGACTCTTCCTAGAGCTGGCCGGCCATCTAAACTGAGCGATTGGGGGAGAAGGGCCTTAGTCAGGGAGGTGACCAAGAACCCGATGATCACTCTGTCAGAGCTCCAGAGGTCCTCTGTGGAGAGAGGAGAACCTTCCAGAAGGACAACCATCTCTGCAGCAATCCACCAATCAGGCCTGTATGGTAGAGTGGACAGATGGAAGCCACTCCTTAGTAAAAGGCACATGGCAGCCCACCTGGAGTTTGCCAAAAGGCACCTGAAGGACTCTCAGACCATGAGAAAGAAAATTCTCTGGTCTGATGAGACAAAGATTGAACTCTTTGGTGTGAATGCCAGGCATCACGTTTGGAGGAAACCAGGCACCGCTCATCACCAGGCCAATACCATCCCTACAGTGAAGCATGGTGGTGGCAGCATCATGCTGTGGGGATGTTTTTCAGCGGCAGGGACTGGGAGACTGGTCAGGATAAAGGGAAAGATGACTGCAGCAATGTACAGAGACATCCTGGACGAAAACCTGCTCCAGAGCGCTCTTGACCTCAGACTGGGGAGACGGTTCATCTTTCAGCAGGACAACGACCCTAAGCACGCAGCCAAGATATCAAAGGAGTAGCTTCAGGACAGCTCTGTGAATGTCCTTGAGTGGCCCAGCCAGAGCCCAGACTTGAATCCGGTTGAACATCTCTGGAGAGATCTTAAAATGGCTGTGCACAGACGCTTCCCATCCAACCTGATGGAGCTTGAGAGGTGCTGCAAAGAGGAATGGGTGAAACTGGCCAAGGATAGGTGTGCCAAGCTTGTGGCATCATATTCAAAAAGACTTGAGGCTGTAATTGCTGCCAAAGGTCCATCGACAAAGTATTGAGCAAAGGCTGTGAATACTTATGTACATGTGATTTCTCAGTTTTTTGATTTTTAATAAATTTGCAAAAACCTCAAGTAAACTTTTTTCACGTTGTCCTGCATCTGTCTGTGTCTTGTTTGGATGGCAGGAGCTCCCTCTGGTGGCCACTATATATATATATATATAATATATATATATATATATATAATTTATTTATTTTATCTCATAATATGTCTGTGTTTCTTGAAAAGTGCAGTTACATAAAATGTTTCATCATCATCATCATCATTGTCAGATTGCATGGGTCAATTGGAGGAAGATCAGTCCTTTATTTTACACTGCGGTTTATAACTTTTATAAAAAAATGTTGCCTTTCCACAGAGGAAATGTCCTATCCGTGTGTGATGAGTTGGTGAAGAAAGTTCACTGAGCATTATCAAATATTTAAAATTATAAAAGAAGATGTATCATTAAATCTACAGTAAATATAGATTAAAAATATAAATAACTGATTAAGAAAATTAAACTGAATAAACTGAGCAAATGCTAAAATTCTCAGATGTGGAAGCAGAAATGATCTTGCATATTGTGTGTTCTCCACAGTTGCTCACAGTAGGCAACTGGCCAACCATCACGTCTTTGGGCTATCAGATGAACGTTTACAAAGATGAATACCCCCTAAAGAATGCCACCAGATTATCTGAAGTTCCCCTCCAGCCTTCCTGATATTCTGGAGATAATGGTTCTTGGATCTCCTGCTATGAAAGTGTGGATGTGGACCTCAACGCACACAAAATGGTTAAACTGTACGGTCGAGTTGTTCACATTATTTCTACTTCTGAACGTTTTGGGAAGTTTTACTTGTTCATCGTTATAACTTTTCTTGAACCTATGGCTGTGCTTAATTTTCAAGCGGGATATGCTGGTGATGATTTTGTTAGTATATATTGATTTGTTGTTTAGTTAGTTCCCCCACCTCATAGCCAGTTCCACAGTATCCACCAATATGAGTGTGGGTGAGGGTGTGTGCATGATGGGGTCCAGTGCTGGATTGATGTCCAGCCAATTCCTGCCTTTCACTCAGTGCTGCTAGAATAGGCTCACCGCAACCTTTAAATGGATTCAGCAGATCTGAGAATGTTAACACGTGTGATGCTATCATAGTAGTCTGAAAGTGACAGCTCAAACCTGCCTTCATCCATTCTTTATATGAATCTGCTTATAGTTGGTGTAGTTTTAGGGCACAGGTGTTTGGACTCCGGTCCTCGAGGGCCGCAGTGGCTGCATGTTTTCATTCTATCCATCTTCTTCATTAGTGAGACGTTTTTTCTGCTAAATAATTTCTTTTGCTTTAGTTTTAATTAACTTGACTCAGGCCTTTTAATTGTCTCTTTTTCCTTGATTAGTAGCCAAACAATAATGAGACATCAAACAAGCGACCACATGACCAGCTCACCTGTGCCCATCACACAATATCTGAAAATAAAGAAAGGTGATGATCTCGGTAAGGTTGATCTCTCAGGTCACCAAAACATTTTGTTGGTGTTCTTTGAAAAAACAGAAAAATCAACAAATTTGGAAATGTCTGCTGTGGCAGAATGAGAACAGCAACAAGCCATTGAATTAAATAACAGGCTTAATTAACAGCAAGAATCAGCTTCTCATTAAGAGACTGGTTGGAGTTTGAAATCCCAGTTTAGCTGGTCATCTGTTGGCTCGTTTCACGTCTCATTTCTGTTTGGCTGCCATTTAATGAAGGGACGAATCAATTCAGAGGACTGAATCCTTAAAAACAGGGCTATTAAAATGAAGGGAAAAGGAGTTAATTAGCAGTGAAAACTGGTCACTGATTAGGAAAAGGGTGAGAACTAAAACATGTAGCCACTGCGGCCCTCCAGGCCCGGAATTCGACACCACTGTTTTAGGGCCTCAAAGGCTGCCATTGCTTATACTGTATTCATTGTTAGGGGCGTGTCCTCCGAAGTCAAGACTTATGGGTAATCAACGCTATGGGAGCAAATCCTTATCCGATCTGCAGATACCAAAACTCTGAAGTATTCAAAGTGTATCTGTGTGTTCTTTTCTCTCATGTACTTTTTGGCTTTGACCCTCTTGGTCTCTTGACTACAATTATTGTCTCTCATATTAGGGTTTCTTCTTTTGTTTCTTTTTCTTTTTTTTATCATGCATCTCACAGTTTTTGCTCAGAAGTTCATCTGACACTTTAGTGACAGAACAATCCTGTTTTAAGGGGCCTGGAGTTTGGAGCCTTTGGAGCCCAAAACAGGAGTCTGGTATGGGCAGGATGTTAGTTCATCATTATTAAACTATTTTAACAAATTGTGGAACAGCAGTTGTTAAATAAAAATTGGAATCTTTAGTCTTGTATAAATGTTAAGAAAGCCAATAAAGAAAGAGCTCCTCCATTTGATCCAGCTCAGAATTGAACCAAGGATGGATGGATAGATAGATAGATAAGGAGTTTCTAATCAAAGGTAGATTGATAGATGTGAAAGGCACTTTATTAGGTAGATAGACAGATAAGGAGCGTCTTATCATAGATAGATAGACAGATAGATAAATGAGAAAGGCACTATATTAGATAGATAGATAAGAAATGTCTAATTAGATAGATAGATCTTTATTTTGTCCCCAAGGGCAAATCTGGCATTTTACAGAAGCTCTTTAAATAAATAAATACATAAATAGGTAGATAAGTAAGTAAGTATATACATAAATACGGACACACACTTTGTTCTGAACACACACCAGAAGTTGCATAAAGTAAGAAAAATTCAATAGAAAGAAATGATAAGCTCTGACTTGGGTGACTTGATTCAGATACTGAAATTTCCGACACATTAATTCGCTTCAATTGGATTCTCTTTCTGTAGTCGTGACACAATGGTTTATGAAGAAATATCATATCAGTCGTCAAGGTTGTTTTTACCAGACTAATGCAGTAAACCCCGGAGCAGCAGACAATTAGGTGACAGGATAAAGACGACTGAAGACGTTTCAAATGGCATTCTTCCTGCTTTTCTGTATTTACCGGAGTGCTGGTGTGAGGTCACAGTGCTGCTCCAGCCAGCATGGACCTTGGACAGACCATTCCGAGACTGCGGCAGGCCGTTTCGTCTGCAGTGATATTCATTTAGTGTGTGGGGAGCTCGCCGTGCCTGAGCTGTTACTGGCACAGTGAGACAGTTGCTTTCCTTTATATATTTCTTCACATTTGTTTCTGAAAAATTGATCCCTGCATTATTTTGTCAAAACAACACACGTTTAAAGCCCATTAAAACATTTCAGCCACCTTCCATTTTTGTTTTTCATCCAAAAGCATGTATTAGTTATTAGTTATTTTACACAAACCATAAAAAGTGAAAATCTTTCTATTTTTTAATTAAACATTAACCTCATTTTCAGCTTTTCTCCTCTCACCAAAATTAAATCAGCAATTGGAGAAATTGTCCTACCTGATCTCTTCTTTGAAGAACTTCTTGCAGATGGATGTGCCAATGCAGGCATTGCATTTGTCAAGTCCCAGGAAGGGCTTGCTGAAGTTGTAGGCCGATTTGCGCTGTGCTGAAGACTCTGCAGTGGCCACTGAAGCTCGGGCACGCCAGCAGCTCAAACTTAAACCCACCCAAACTGACAGCAGAGCTCTCAATGTCAGCCGATTGGCTTTCCATGGGACAAAATCCATCCAGTTCTTGAGATGTTACTGAACGAAGGCAAGCAGCAAGTGACATCCAGCGAGGTGAACACTTGTGGCATAAAGAAGCGCCCAGACAAACACCCTCGAGTTCTAGTTCTGCTTTGACCCTGGGAGGAAATACATGGAGGATGCAGATAGGCCAGTTACTATGGCAACACCAACTTAGGCTGCAGATGTTTGACGCCTTCTGTGACCCCACCCAGTTTGGCCTGAGCAGAGCAGGAGGAGACAAAGGTGGAATATCCTGAGCAAGGATATCAAAGATATGAGTGAAGCAAGTACAACAAAATGGAAATATCTTGCACATTTCAGCAGCTCCATGCTGATGTTTATTTCCAGTGCGAACAAAAGGAGAAACAAACCGCAGTCCGTAGTGTTGTCAGGATGCCTTTGAACTTTCTGTCAGTTCCATTCTTGCTGTCTGGCGACCTGCGTTAAGAAACCCTGCGCCAGCGTCTGTTAGCGAGCCATGTCAGTTCAGTCCTGGGAGCATCACTGGTGAAGTGAGTACTGAACGTTTGCACCTCTGAGGCAAATAGGAATATGGAAACAAACAGCCGGTTTATTGTAGGGGGCACCATCGTCCAAAACAGTTTGAAATGTACATTGCGGTGGTTTCATTTTATTTATACATTCATAGATTTGTGAAATGTAAGCTAGAGACCCTAAAAAGGAATGTTGGGGCACCAGCCGGGTTACCGCTTCTAATAAATTCATAAAATACAGCAAAAAAACAGGGTACCCACAGAAAGGGCCTCTCGGCGGCCAAAATATCGGTCAGGGACACGGCGATGGAGGGTCCAGTAGTCATGTCATCCTCTGGGTCCCATCTGTCTGTATTGGGGCTACGCCAGAAGGTGCGTGACAACTCTGGGTAGAGCATGGGGAGTGCTTGGCGACCTCTTCGGTCTTCGGATCTGGACTGAGAAGACATTGGGCAGCCTGATGGTGGAGTGCCTCACAGTAAGGAGGCCAGGGTTAACATCGCAGATCCTCCTTGTGCAGTCTGCATGTTCTCCCCACGTCTGTGTGGGTTTACTCCCACAGTCCTGTGACATGCAAGTCTGGTGAAATGGCAGCACTCAATTAGCCATATAAATAAAAATTAAGAGAAAACCTCAGCTCATCCTAGGTGGTATGGCTTGCCTCATCAGAGCCAAGTAGATGGTCTCAAGGCAGACATATATGACAAGATGATGTTACCGAACTAACAGGATTAGAAAGCTTATTTCTTTACAATATTCTCAGTTTTGTCGTCTTTTTTTTTTTTTTCTTTCCTTCTGGTGCAAAGAACTCCAAATTGCAATAAAGGAATCTGGTGCCCTCCAGGAATAACAAAAATAGCACGAGAAATTAAAGAAAAACGTTAATGTATTGGTCTGGAATCAAACCTGGATTTCTCACTTGAATGGCAAGTGTGCCACCTGTCAGACCACCGTCACAGCCTACTTCACTGTCCACGGATTTCCTGCCATTCGCTCTGATCCGCTGTCAACATCACCACCACCTTCCAAGGGTTAGCATGTACAAGAATTACATGTCAAAAACCAGACTTGAGGTGAGAAGTACCTGTGAGCCCAATGCCAAAGCTGAGTGTGAAGAAGGAACCCACCGATGGTGCTCGTTGTCTGGCGTCCACATGCAGGATATTCCACGCAGAGCACAAACACCATTTACCTTTTTTTCTGTCTTTCTCTTTGCCCAACTGGCACTAAATAGGAACTCCGAATTGGGTCCCCATCACCCTTCACTTCTCTCTTTGGCTTCTTTTAGACGTGATGATCACCCATTATTGGGGAATTCTCAGTTTTGTTCAATTTTGTTTTAGCTATGGGTTCTGTGCTAAATAATGTCCATTTATAAAAACATCGTTTTAGTAGCTGGAGTGTGGGCATGCTCATTGGGTAGTGGCATGCAATTATTTTTGAAGATAATAATGAATCTGAATCAATGTAAGATCCTTGACCAAAGCCTCCTAGAGAATGGCAACATTTCAAATTACACACAATCATCTTAATGATTAAATTTAATTAATTAATTAAATTAAATTAATCTTAATGCATGTTAATGATTCGTTCTGCCCATCTTCATAAATGTAAAACCTTGACCGATAATAATGTCCAGGGTTGTGCAGGAGGATGCTGGGTCTCCAGGTGACCCTGAAAATCCTACCTGGATTGGGTAAACTTTACACTTGTGGGCTGCTGCCTCCTTCTGTGCAGTGCATGGTCAGTGCTGTCCAAGAAATGATCCCAAATTATGAGGTGGTGCTCAGAAGCCAAACCAGTCCAATGCAGGTGCTTTTTGATGATATAGCGCCTTCCATGTACCATGACTCTTAGCTGAAGGGGTTACAAAAAAACAAATACAAAGAAGCCCATAGTTCTAATATGCTGAAGAGAAAATAAAAGGAGGAAGAGACACTAACAGGCAGTCGATCTGTACATCATTAACACGTTTCCCCTGTGACTCTCTTTATGGCAGAAACACTTCGGCCCCCTTTGTGGCTTCAGACAGTTCTCTTTAACAAGTTGCAGTTGTTAAGTGGGTTTGTGTGAACTCGTGCACAGCCACCAGCTTAACGTGTTGAATGACAGCAGTGCGAGTTTCTTTGGAAGTTACCTTCTCACTGGTAGGTGAAGTCACACACTTCTACCCCGTACTGAGCAGCGTGAACGTTCAGAGGATCTGCACAGTTCAAGTTCCTGCTCAAGTTTATTGTCATGTGCATGCAGTACAAAACATTCTTATTAGTATGTCTTCTCAGAATAGTGACAGGGGTGCAAAAACAACAACAGAGACACACAAAAAAAAGGAAACTTGCTGCATAAGTACATTGCAGCATCTCAGAATTGTACTCAGTAGTTTGTGTGGCCATCACGTGCTTGTATGCATGCCTGACAATGTCCCTTTGGGCACACTCCTAATGAGACGATGGATAGTGTCCTGGGGGATCTCCTCCCAGTTCTGGACCAGGGCATCACTGAGCTCCTGGACAGTCTGAGGTACAACCTGGCGGCGTCGAATGGACCAAAACATAATGTCCCAGAAGTGTTCTATTGGATTTAGGGCAGGCGAGCGTGGGGGCCAGTCAATGGTATCAATTCCTTCATCCTCCAGGAACTGCCTGCATACTCTCACCACATGAGGCCGGGCATTGTCGTGCACCAGGAGGAACCCAGGACCCACTGCACTAGCATAGGGTCTGACAATGGGTCTAAGGATTTCATCCCGATAACTAATGCCTGTCAAGGTGCCGTTGTCTAGCCTGTAGAGGTCTGTGTGTCCCTCCATGGATATGTTTCCCCATACCATCACTGACCCACCACCAAACCGGTCATGCTGAACGATGTTACAGGCAGCATAACGTTCTTCACGGCTTCTCCAGACCCTTTCACGTCTGTCACATGTGCTCAGGATGAACCTGCTCTCATCTGCGCCAGTGGTGGACCTGCCAATTCTGGTATTCTATGGCAAATACCAATCGAGGTCTACAGCCAATTGAGCACAGGACCCACTAGAGGATGTCTGTTTGTGATTGTTTGGTCAGAGACATCAACACCAGTGGCCTGCTGGAGGTCATTTTGTAGGGCTCTGGCAGGGCTCATCCTGTTCCTCCTTGCCCAAAGGAGCAGATACCAGTCCTGCTGATGGGTTAAGGACCTTCTACAGCCCTGTCCAGCTCTCCTAGAGTAACAGCCTGTCTCCTGAAATCTCCATGCCCTTGAGACTGTGCTGGGAGACACAGAAAACCTTCTTGCAATGCCACATATTGATGTGCCATCCTGGAGAAGTTGGACTACCTGTGCTACCTCTGTAGGGTCCAGGTATCGCCTCATACTACCAGTAGTGACACTGACCACAGCCAAATGCAAAGCTAGAGAAAAAACAGTCAGAAAAGATGAAGAGGGAAAAATGTCAGTGGCCTCTACCTGTTAAACCATTCCTGATTTGGGGGTCGTCTCATTGTTGCCCCCCTAGTGCACCTTTCCTTTACACCAAAGCAGCTGAAACTGATTAACAACCCCCTCTGCTACATAACTGACCAGATCAATATCCCAGAAGTCTCATTGACTTGATGCTTGGAGAGTCCATAGACTTGAATGTATATTACAACAGAGAAACTCATTTCATTTTAAACTGACGTCGTTCATCTAGGCTTACCTGAGATGTGAGGATGCCATTTCCACCTCTGCTTCTCTCTCCCTTTCTTTTTGCTTCCAGCAAAGTGACACCTGCACTCATAACCACAGCGTCTCGCACCAGCACTCAAGAGTTATAGCACACTTCCTTGAATGTCACCAGACTTTCTCCTTCTGACTGTTGATGCCAAACATGATCACGACTTTTTTTTTTCCTGCCCAGAACAGCGGCCCTTCTTCACTTATCCGTCCATCCTATTGGTTATTGGTGCTGTTGGATTGGCCAGTCAAATGCTTCTGCTCCATCCTTCATTTGCATAAAACCTGCTCTTAGCAGGTTTTCTATAATGTCACCAAATTTTAAGTCAATCGCAACTTTTTTGAAATTTTTGGATATTTATTTTTTCTGCAGGATGGGTGGGTGTGTCACCCCTAAATATCAAAATGTCCTTTCTTAGCAGACACTTACTGCTCTAAATGTACAATCCGGTCAAATATTTGATAGATAGATAGATATACAGTATAAGGAGTGCCTAATCATAGTTGGATAGATACTTTCATTATTGTGCAAAAGCAGGAATTCTTTCAAAAATAATACCATGTATAGTTTTTAAATTAATCAATAAACTTCCTAGAAAGTGTACTACACAAAAAAAAAACCAAGTGAAATCAATATTTGGTGTGACCATCCTCTGGCAAGTCCCTTAAGTCCACTGTCAGTTTCTGAAGGTGCTTGCATAGCCAGCATAGTCCAGGTCTCTTGAAGAACGTGTCACTGCAGACTTTAGTTCTCTTACTTGTAATCTCAGACATGCGTCAACGATGATGTTAGGATCAGGGGCCTTACCATCTGGTGCAGGATTCTCTGTTCCTTGCAGATGTTATTTTTATGATTTTGGTCGTGTTTTTGAGTCCATTGTCATGCTGCAGAAAATGATGTTAGGACTGGTCAGATGCTTCCTGTAGGGACTGCTGGATGGATAAGGATCTGCCTGTATTCCTCAACAGTGAGGGGCCATCAGTTCTGATCAAATCAGCAGCTCCATTTGTGGAAATACAGCTCCTTACCTGCAGAGAACCTCCACCTTGCCTCACTGTTGCCTGCAGACATGCATCCATGTGCCATTCTGTAACTTTTTGGTTGACAAACTGTTGTCTGTTGTAGTCAAATGTCTTCAAATTTGGACTTATTAATCTTGACTAACTGCTACCATTTTTCTGCACACCAGTCATTGTGTTTTTATGTGTTGGGGAGTCGTTTGCCTTCATTTTCACTGTGGAGGAATGGCTTTTTGGTGACAACTTTTCTACTTCTGATAAAATGTCTCTGGACTGTAGATGGATGTAATAGGGTTCCTGTGGTTTCTACCAGTTCTGTGCTGACATCTTCCATTTTTAAGTAAGCTCGATGCATTTCTTTGTTGCCACAACTCCATTTCTGTGACTGACTGCGTTCCGAGTCTTTAATTTTGCCTGATTGTTTGTGCTTCTGTAGAAGAGCTTGGACAGCACACTGGAAAAACATTACTTCTTGGGAGAGACCTTGTGGATGCAGGTTTCTTATTGCTATGCTCACTTTTGCCATGGTGTAAGATTTCCAGATGAATCACTGCATCTGCCCCAACTTCACCTTTCTGGTATGGTCCTCCCTTTGCCCAGTTATATTTCCTCCACACAGGTGTTTCCATTTAATTTAGTTACTTTAGTTCATCCTGCACCTGACTTCATTGCTTATCAGCACCTGTCTGTTAGATTTCGTAAGCACACACTGGGCTATCTGCCTACAAAGATCTCATGCTTTTTACCTGCAATTGTTCTATCACTGTTCTCATTTCTTTCTTTGAGGACATTCAGATATCTTCTTATATATAAATGTCTACATGTGGAAGTGTGTGTGTGTGTGTGTGTGTGTGTCCGGCCCGGAAGTGCAAAGCTACAGCATGAAGCTCAAACAGCCGGCAAGGCAGACCCAAGTTAACAATTCGGAAGAAGAAAGAAGTACAAGGCTACAGTATGAAGCTGAAAGAAAGCGACTCCATTGTCAAAGTGAGACCGCCGAGGAAAGAGAAACTCGCTTAGCTGCTAATACACAAGTGATATGAGCACATCGGCAAAACGAAACCTCAGAGGAGAGAGAAACTCGCTTACCTGCTGACGGACAATGAAACTGCTGACTCTGCATTTCATTTTTTTTTTCAATAGTTTTTAGGAGCCTGGGCTTTTTACAGCACGGGCTTACACAGCTAGTTACTTTTATAAAAGGAATGTTTGAAATTTGAAGATTCGCCCTCTCCTCTTGACATACTAATCCATAATAACCATCTAAGACAAATATTTTGTGAACTATCTAAGTGCTTAAGTTTTTTTCATTTTACAGTATTTGCCCTAATGGCTGGCTCCTCAGTAGTCGTATGGTGTTTACACAGAAGTTGTCCACTGGTATGAGAGAGTTTGAAAGTTGGGAGGTCTGAGAAAAGCATTAGTGCAGGGTGGCGGGGGGTGGGGGTCTGCTGTGGCACTCCTGCTATGTTTGCTAAGAGTGGAGGCAGCAGCTCATTGGTCACACTCATTGGGGTCTGTCACACGTTGCTGAGCTTTGGCTCCAGTTCTAGAAAACAAAATGAGGAAATGGACTTTCTCAAAAAAGACAGGAATTTCCTTCCTTATGAAAAGCTGAACAGCTCAGAAAAACTGAGCTAAAGATCATAAGTTTCTTCTGGGTGGGTGGGGGAACTTAAAAAAATGTTGGCTTGTTTCATGTGCACACTGTTTGAGTTGGATTCTTATTTGCATTGTGACGTGAACTGTCATGGTTAAGGCTAGGAAAAGGGATAAAGAAACCATAGATTGATGCAAACTGCCCAAGCCAAAAAGACCAAATGTTATACTACTGAAGGAGAACAAGAGGAAATGTCAGAAAGTCCCTGCACATGCCCCCTGTGTGGTATTCAGGTATATTCATATGACTGAGAGTGGGAGCCTACATGGGTAATAGACTGGCATCTCATCCTGGCTGGCTCCAGCCTGGTGTCCAATGCTCCACTGGATTAAACAGGTTTGTGAGGAATGGAGGGGGTGGGGGGAATAAATAAATAACTAAATAATGAACCCACCTCGAACATCTGAGGGTTTTCTCCTGGATAGTTTTGTGCAAATCTCCTGTACATACTGTTGGTGGCACAGTGGTTAGTGCCGTTGCCTCACAGATCCTGTGGCCAGTTATTATCTGGTTAGCTTATGTACCTTTTCCCCACATCTGCTTGGCCTTTCCTCCACCTATTCTGTTTTCTTTTTCTCATTCTCCCACTATCAGGTTAGCTGGCAATTCCAAAATGGCTGAGTGTGGGTGTGTAAGTGGGCCATGTGTTGAACTGGTGCCCCTTGCAGAGTTAGTTCCTAATCTCTCTCCCTCTATGACTCTGAATCAGATGAGCTTAGATGGGTTTTGACAATGTTATATTAATGATAAATACGGAGTAATTCATAGAAGAACTATAATACATCATTTAAGAGATCCTGTAGAGGGTAGAATGTTGAAAATACTTGCTCTTTGTCTAAGTACCAAATTCAAGTAGGCCACCCATAGCACTAGTGGCCCACCTCTCATGTATATTTACCTCCATCAGTGCGTCACAGCTAACCCGGTGAGGTGGCCTGCAATTGTAACCTGCCATAAACAACAGGGGACACTCCACGAGTTTTAGACATGAGAGGAAATCCTATCTTCCTCACTTAGCTGAGGGTGGTCCTTTCACTGCTTTCAATATAATAAATAAAATCTAGACCAGGAGAGCCATGGTCTCACGTTGTGGCTCTACATTTATAGATATCTTCCAGTCACACAGCAGAATATTTACATGTGAGTGTTGCCATCTCCGTTTCATTTTTTCCACCTGTCAAGTCAATTCACGCCACTTCACTCATTGCCTAGCCATCATAGCTTCCTCATGTATAAAGATTGACTAAAGACCTACTGGTCTGGCTCCCTCACTTACTGAAGATTTTAGTTCAAATCCTGGGCGATATCATTACTATCTCTACCCTCTTTTAGAGTACCTCGAATTCTCCAAATCAGGAAAATGCAAGAACTTTCATATTTTTTTATGGCTGGTTGCCTTTCCTGATGCCAGCCCTTCTCATTTTTCTAGGCTTGGGGATTGGCTCCAAAATGGAGGTTCAGTTCTCAACTTTGTTGAAAAATAATAAAAGAATATTTATTTTTATGTTATTTTATTTAAAAAATCTTTATATTTTACCCCACATGGCACCCTATCTGCATGTCTTTACGATTTGTACAAATTTAACCAGAGGTAGACATTTAACCAGGGAATATGAATATTTTGCACTGTTCAAACATTCAGTTTATTGTCAAACTGTAGAAATCAAGCAAACAGTATATTTTGTGAAATAAGCCTGTCACAGTAGGCTACATAATAATTTCATACTTGTTTAATCAAATTTGGCATCGCTGTAGGCCCAAGCCTATCCATGTAGAATGAGGCGGAAGACCATTAGTGCGTATTAAGATATTGCTTGTGGAAGAGAAAATGAATAACAATGCAGGTGTATTATACCCTCATATTAATAAACCCCCAACAAATCGTATTCTACCCTACAAATTGTTTTATTCTTTCTACCGAGTACAGTCAATCCTCAGCCTTTGCGAAGGTTACATTCCTAGGAAACGGCATGAACATTTATACATTGAACCTATCGGAAGTTAGGGGTTAAGTTCCAGTGATGACAATAAAACATGGAACATAAAAGGAGATCCATAGAAACTAAATCACCAACAATCTATATACAGTAAAACTATTTCAACCATTCTATGATCTGCTCCTCACAAACTGAGGGCACCGTGGCGGATGTTAGCAGATTGCTGGCCAACCACAAGCGTTACCTGGTAGGTAACCACCCATACAATCAGGTTGTGACACA
This sequence comes from Erpetoichthys calabaricus, assembly GCF_900747795.2. Taxonomy (NCBI): domain Eukaryota; kingdom Metazoa; phylum Chordata; class Cladistia; order Polypteriformes; family Polypteridae; genus Erpetoichthys; species Erpetoichthys calabaricus. Next base: position 123,852,674 of record NC_041397.2, on the reverse strand, counting down.
GACTTTGAATGCCGTGAATGTAATTACCCCGATCTACATGCTTTCAAATAAACGAACCACACGCCATGGCGCAACGTTAGGGGCATCGCCTCTGGCGCTGACGTCCGAGGTTCGATTTCCGAGAGGGAGTGCAGTGGAGTGTGTACGCCTGATGAGCCCAGAATGAGGGCGAAACACATGTCGCATACTCTTTGCATTTATTTGACAGTAAAACTATTTCAACCATATATATCCATCCATCCATCCATTTTCCAACCCGCTGAATCCGAACACAGGGTCACGGGGGTCTGCTGGAGCCAATCCCAGCCAACACAGGGCACAAGGCAGGAAACAATCCTGGGCAGGGTGCCAACCCACCGCAGGACACACACAAACACACCCACACACCAAGCACACACTAGGGCCAATTTAGAATCGCCAATCCACCTAACCTGCATGTCTTTGGACTGTGGGAGGAAACCCACGCAGACACGGGGAGAACATGCAAACTCCACGCAGGGAGGACCCGGGAATCGAACCCAGGTCCCCAGATCTCCCAACTGCGAGGCAGCATATATATATATATATATATATATAAAAGCTAAATACCACTGACTCACTCATTACGAAATCTCCCAAACCATGAGGAAATTTGGAATGTAAGGTTACCCTTGGCCTATAGGTGCTCACTAAGAAACGGTTTAAAAAATTTCGGGATCCAAGCGCGTTCTGTCTGTATGTCTGTCCACTTTTCATGAGAGAATCACTTAACAGATTTAGATCTGGTTGTTTTCTATAATTTGCTTGAACTTTCTGGTTGATTTTGCGATTTCTCTCATCGTGCTAAGTACCATAGTTCACTTGCGGTACTGATGTATTTATGCAAATCCAAGAGAGTGGCTGTGGGCCAAGAGCAGGGTGGGCGGGGCCTTCCTCATTCACTCGCCAGCCTCTGTTCGAGTTGGTTTACGTCTCGTCATGTGTTGGAGTGCACCTTGCCTCCGCTTAGCTAGCGATACCTGTTTGTTCAGCAGACATTATCATCTACAGATTGTTAAGGAGTAGCCTAACGTTTGACGTTTTTGAGAGAGAGATCAGAGCTCCATGTGCTTTAGAGGGTAGCTGCTGATTGCCAGAGATATCACGGCCATGTGCTTTTCTCCTCACGCGGGGAACGTTCTCCCGTCAGATCTGAACATGATCAGATATAGTGCCAATGTCTATTGATTTTTAAAGTTTGTCCTGTTTCATTACTATGTGGGTGCAGCCACGGGGTACAGCTAGCATTAACATAAATGAAGGAATAAAAAAATGAACAAAGCAGACATAAAAATGGCATTTGAACACCAGCTGGGGAGGAGCTCTGAGTGAAATATAAGTTTTTTAACAATTCGAGGAATGTTTGGGGTGTGCAAAATATCTGATGTGGCCAACACATGACTTGTATGTACTGCATCTAAAATATGAGTATAGTACTGTATATGGCATTTTTTTATTTTATTTCATTGAATTTCTTAAAATCAAATAACATTCCATACAAGAAAGTCAAGTTTTACAAAACTAGGTTCGAAACTAATCAACCGCCACTAGTATATGGCATTAATTTACCAAAATATATGCAAGCTGCAATATAATTGTTGTGCTGAAAAATGTTTAACATTAAAAGTTTTTTAACTTATTACTAAAATGTTTATATCAACAATTTGCTTTATCTTCTTAAGCAAGTTTTACCAGTTTTCTGCCATATATGCACAATGATTTACTTATCTGGAAAAATATGGCTTCTTGTAGTACATGAAATTTTCTTCATGCGGAGAGCTGCAAGCCTGTTTCTTGCTGTGGGTTTGGACCAATTGGCCCTGCAGTGTTCTCTGTACCAGTGATCCCCAACCATTGGGTCCCAGACTATCACTGGTACGTTGCAGGTTGCCATTTATTGGATGCAGTAGTGGGTTGTGGTGGGTCACCAAAGCAATTGACAGTGCAGAGTCACATTTATCACTTTTTGTGTTTGTCAATGTTTCATTAATGGGGACCACCGCCCTCATTTCCATTCGTCAAGGGGAAGCTCTTACACTCGTGCTCTGTTCATCAAGGTGGGGACTACAACGTCAATAAACCCCATAAAAGTAAAACTGCAGCACAAGATGGTAATGTGACGGTGTGGGTCGGCTCCCTCTTCGTTCTTGGGAGCCTCTTGAATTCAACACCAAAGATAACGTAACCGAGATGAGCTTGGCAGATGAGGACAAAGCACACACGAAGCAAGGTTATCCATTAAAATCAGAGCTCTGTTAAAACACATGCAGGAAACTTCTTTAAAAACACTAGCCTCGTCGCCCTTTTAAAACCGACTCCTCCTTGTCTAATCACTTCTCGGATCTTACAGGCCAAGCAGAAGTCTACCAACAGCCGCAGACAACCTTTTGCCCTGACTCATGTCCTCATCGCCACTTCCTCAATGTTCCATGGGCAAGCCCAGAGCTCTCCTGCCAGCGCAAGCTCCCTGTCCTCCCACTGCTGCAAGTCTGTGGACTCTTCCCAGCAAGAGCACATTCCTGAGCACAATGGTCGCTCAGCAGGAGTGACTGTTCAGCCCCCTCCTGAGGTCTGGCCACACACACAATCCTCCCTGGGGCTCCATACCTGTTCTTCTGCTTCTTTTCCTCACACCCGCTCTCTCTCACACTCCTGCCTCTCTTCTTCTCGATTTAACCTCCATTGCTTTTCCTTTAGTCTGTTCCTGTCTCTCTCATTCGCGCTTCCCTTTAAAACTGGGATGTGGTACAGCTGAGGCAATCAGCAGGTCGTGGTGCCAATTTGGGTCAGGGGTAATCCTTCACCTGTGCACTAAGTGCAGGGCCGTCCGCTCTCGCCACGCTACCACGGCCCCACCTGAAGACGCGAGTCTGCCAATCATTTATTTAACACGTTGCGGACCTCACTGTACTACAGGTAGAGGCTGAGAAACTCTGCTCTGAACTCTTAGGTGCCTGCGCATGTGCATCTTGAACTTTCCAGTTTATGAATATGGCTGGAAGGACATCACGCATAATAAAAGCAGGAAAAGTGTTTTTTTCTTTTTAATTTTATTTCTTCTGGTTGATAGGTCAAGGCCATGCAGCACACACTAGTGAAAAGGCATGAAAAGTCCAGTTCTCTTTGTCTCTTTAAGCAGATCAATATCAGATACGTACTATTCACAAGACATTATGCATCATCTGGAATTTCACCCTCCACTGAGGAGGGTCGTATTAAATTTGACAGCTCCAACAAGGAAGCCTACTTCATTGAAAAAAAGCCAGCAGTATGAGGCCTCTGCCTCAAAGAAGCACAGAGTTCTTGTGATGAAAGAATAAATAAGTATGTAGAAAATCGATTTTATGGTTGTTTTCTAGCCTTGCACTGACCTGGCTGTACACAAGCTAGAGCTGCTGCCGGGCATGCAGTGTGTGTGGCCGGCGTATTCTTTCTGTGTTATTGTGCCTTGTTCTTTTTCACCTTAAATCCACCAGATTCTTAACTTGAGATGCTGCTGTTTCAGTTTTGGCAGTTTTCTGAGCAATGGGTATTTGCGAGGCTCTCCCTTTGCTTAAATTTTAAATCTCTATGGCTGTATTTTTTCAGATGGTGATGATGATGTCAGAGGGTATCACAGTGACCTGATGCCAGTCGAGACACTCCATACACACACATCCCACTGTTTTGATTTTTATGATGAGAAAGGGTTCGCTTCCTGGGTCCTCCCTGCGTGGAGTTTGCATGTTCTCCCCGTGTCTGCGTGGGTTTCCTCCGGGCACTCCGGTTTCCTCCCACAGTCCAAAGACATGCAGGTTAGGTGGATTGGCGATTCTAAATTGGCCCTAGTGTGTGCTTGGTGTGTGGGTGTGTTTGTGTGTGTCCTGCGGTGGGTTGGCACCCTGCCCGGGATTGGTTCCTGCCTTGTGTCCTGTGTTGGCTGGGATTGGCTCCAGCAGACCCCCGTGACCCTGTGTTCGGATTCAGCGGGTTGGAAAATGGATGGATGGATGAGAAAGGTGCTTGAACCTGCACAAGTCTTCACTAGTCTTCATCAAAAGAGGGACAGATACTCGTCGTTGTATAAGTTAATGTTAGAAAAGTCGGGAAAATTCTTGTGTGGCCCCACCAGATGCCAAAAATGACTCAAACATACAAAAACTCTCCAAAAATGCTCAAAATGTTTTCTTAGCATATACATTCATTTAAATGAAAAACAACAATTCCTTCATTTATGAAATGTGGAAAAAGTAAAAAAAGGGGTAGCAGGAGGATACCTTCTAGTATCTTCCTGAATATTTGTCGCACAATAAATACCTACTGGGAAAAGCAAATTTTTGATTCAATACGTCATTTCTGATAAGACGGAAAAGGACTGTGTTGGTATTGCAAATAATTGGGATGGCAACTCTCTTGTTCTCTCCTCATGTTAAGCTGTTATATCTGGAAAATGAAATACGTAGAGGGGGTTGTATTGAGTCATGGGGTTAAAGACCATTCTCCCCGGTGCAACCCTTGTGCTGATGACATTGTGTTGTGTAGCACCAGAAAAGAGAAAGTGGAGAGGACATTGGAAGAACTGAGAAGACTTTGGAAGACAGAGGAGTGCAGATAAACAGGAAGAAGACAGAATATATGAGAGATAATGATGATCAGGATTCCGAAGTTAGCCTGCAGAGAGAGAGACACTGAAAAGAGTGGAGAAGTTTAAATATCTGAGATCAGTGGTAGACCAAGATGGAGAATGATATGCAGAGTACAGTGTGGATGGAGCAATTGGAAGAAGGTATCAGGAGTATTGTGAGATCGAAGAGTTAAGGTGAAGGTTAAAGGTCGGGTTTTTAAGACAGTGGTAAGACCAGCAGCAATGTATAGAGCTGAGCCATGGGCAGTAAAGGGAGTGCAGGAGAAGGTAGATATGGAAGAATTGAGATGGATGTGTGGAGTTACAAAAAAGGACAGATTAAGAAAAGAGACAATCACAGGTACAACAAACTTGGGAGAGATATCTAAGAAATTACAGGAAAGTAGGTTGAAGAGGTATGGACATCTGATGAGGAAAGACAATGAATATGTGGAATAGAAGTACAGGGGAGGAGAAAGCAAAGATAGACAACGCAGAGGTGGATGGATAAAATAAAATAAAATCTGAACAAAAAGGGCTTGATTGAGGAAGAGGTTTAAGACTAAGCTTTTTGGAGAAGGTTGATCAAGCACAACGACCCCAAATAGAAGTGGGAAAAAATGAAGAGAAGTAGTGAAATATATAGAGGCTTGTCTGCTAATCAAACATAATCAGAAATTCTGGACACCAATTTTTATCAAGAGTTTAAATACTGTAGGCCATCTAAAGTTACATCCACATTAACACTAAGAATAAAAAAACAAACAATACAAGTAAGACCTCTTTTCTGCCCAGCGAGTGCCCCTTCTCTCCTGCATGTCCCTGCCCTTATGTTTCAAAAGGAAGTTGGATGACAAGATGTGCCTGCTGGTGTTTGTCTTAGGCTCACAGTTATGATGGAGGATGTGTGATAGGATGACGTTGTTAGAATTTGCACTTCAGCCTCTTCTAGCAGTTGATGTTTTGGGCCACACAGATGAAATTTTGCTGCATGATGCTTGTGTGGGATGTCAAGGTGCCTCATGGAGCCTAAGGATCACCCAAAGTCCTTCTCTGCTGCCATAGCCTGTAGAGCTAATCATGCAGTCATCCATGTTTGATTGATGGGAGAAATGCAAACACTATAATTTTTAGTTTATATACAGTGGTGTGAAAAACTATTTGCCCCCTTCCTGATTTCTTATTCTTTTGCATGTTTGTCACACAAAATGTTTCTGATCATCAAACACATTTAACCATTAGTCAAATATAACACAAGTAAACACAAAATGCAGTTTGTAAATGGTGGTTTTTATTATTTAGGGAGAAAAAAAAATCCAAACCTACATGGCCCTGTGTGAAAAAGTAATTGCCCTCTGAACCTAATAACTGGTTGGGCCACCCTTAGTAGCAATAACTGCAATCAAGCGTTTGCGATAACTTGCAATGAGTCTTTTACAGCGCTCTGGAGGAATTTTGGCCCACTCATCTTTGCAAAATTGTTGTAATTCAGCTTTATTTGAGGGTTTTCTAGCATGAACCGCCTTTTTAAGGTCATGCCATAGCATCTCAATTGGATTCAGGTCAGGACTTTGACTAGGCCACTCCAAAGTCTTCATTTTGTTTTTCTTCAGCCATTCAGAGGTGGATTTGCTGGTGTGTTTTGGGTCATTGTCCTGTTGCAGCACCCAAGATCGCTTCAGCTTGAGTTGACGAACAGATGGCCGGACATTCTCCTTCAGGATTTTTTGGTAGACAGTAGAATTCATGGTTCCATCTATCACAGCAAGCCTTCCAGGTCCTGAAGCAGCAAAACAACCCCAGACCATCACACTACCACCACCATATTTTACTGTTGGTATGATGTTCTTTTTCTGAAATGCTGTGTTCCTTTTACGCCAGATGTAACGGGACATTTGCGTTCCAAAAAGTTCAACTTTTGACTCATCAGTCCACAAGGTATTTTCCCAAAAGTCTTGGCAATCATTGAGATGTTTCTTAGCAAAATTGAGACGAGCCCTAATGTTCTTTTTGCTTAACAGTGGTTTGCGTCTTGGAAATCTGCCATGCAGGCCGTTTTTGCCCAGTCTCTTTCTTATGGTGGAGTCGTGAACACTGACCTTAATTGAGGCAAGTGAGGCCTGCAGTTCTTTAGACGTTGTCCTGGGGTCTTTTGTGACCTCTCGGATGAGTCGTCTCTGCGCTCTTGGGGTAATTTTGGTCGGCCGGCCACTCCTGGGAAGGTTCACCACTGTTCCATGTTTTTGCCATTTGTGGATAATGGCTCTCACTGTGGTTCGCTGGAGTCCCAAAGCTTTAGAAATGGCTTTATAACCTTTACCAGACTGATAGATCTCAATTACTTCTGTTCTCATTTGTTCCTGAATTTCTTTGGATCTTGGCATGATGTCTAGCTTTTGAGGTGCTTTTGGTCTACTTCTCTGTGTCAGGCAGCTCCTATTTAAGTGATTTCTTGATTGAAACAGGTGTGGCAGTAATCAGGCCTGGGGGTGGCTATGGAAATTGAACTCAGGTGTGATACACCACAGTTAGGTTATTTTTTAACAAGGGGGCAATTACTTTTTCACACAGGGCCATGTAGGTTTGGATTTTTTTTCTCCCTAAATAATAAAAACCATCATTTAAAAACTGCATTTTGTGTTTACTTGTGTTATATTTGACTAATGGTTAAATGTGTTTGATGATCAGAAACATTTTGTGTGACAAACATGCAAAAGAATAAGAAATCAGGAAGGGGGCAAATAGTTTTTCACACCACTGTATGTGCCTTTGTGATTTTTCTTATTTTGGTAGATGTTAAAAGCTGGACATAGATGCATGATGTGTGACCTGTGATGTTGTCGGTGAGTATCCTTTATAATGTCTAAACAAATAAAAGAGAAATACAACTGAAGCCACCAGCAGGGCACATCTTCTGAGATACAAGCATTAATTATTACTCAGTTTTTAATAACTGTATGAGCGCAGATGTGTCTGTACAAATGGGTCTCTCAGTAATCTTTGTGCACATATTACATTTCAATAGGTACCAGAAAAAAGAAACAATAGAGAAAAGAATCATCTGTAAAACAAATGTCAAGCAGAATGTGCCGCTGACAGCAATCGTCACAAAACGGTTAGATTTCTGAATATCATTTGTTTAAGAAAAATATCACATTGTTTTGAAGTTTTCTTTCCTGACTTGATTTTTAGTTTTCTTCCCTAACATCAAATTATTACGCCAACATTTTTTCTTTATATTTTTCAGCTGTGGGGAACAGCCCGGACACAGACAGGTAGACATGATGTTTAAACCACACACGTTTATTCACAACTACTATTTACACTTATCGTGAGCACAAACCCAGTGCCGCAGCACCAATCACCCCTCAAGTCCTTGGCCACACGCACAATACCTTCTCTGTCTCTGGTCCGCCTCCAGTCCTCTCCACCAAGCTTCGTCCACTTCCACCCGACTCTTGCCAATGACTGGAGGGAGGCGGCCCCTTTTATTCACCCCGGAAGGACTCCAGCTGCATCCTGAGGGCTCGTAGCCACACCTCTGTGTGGTGGAAGCTCCAGCGGTGAAACCGGAAGTCCACTGGGTGTCCCCAATCCTCTTCCCCCCAGCACTTCCCGGTGTGGCGGAAGTACTGAGGTCCAGGGCTCCCAAGGCATTGGGGCGCCCCCTGGCGGTGACCACGGGCCCCTACAGGGTAGAGCTTCCAAGCTCTGTACCCGTGGTCCCCAAAGCAACCAGGGCGGACGCCCCCTCGTGTTCTGGAGGAGGCACAAGCCCTCCTCCGGTCCTCCTGGGCATCCCGTCCGGGTAGGAACTCCAGCCGGGTGCCACACAGGATAAAATGATATTGTCAGTCCCAGTTAATCCAGTTAATGGTCAAAGAGGCAGCAGCATCAGCTACACGATGGGACCCAACCCTGAACAGGGACAATTTGGGGTCAACCATTAACGTAAGCAGCATGTGTTTGGTGGGGGTCCGGATGAAGCAGAGAATGTGAAACTCATCACAGGTAATGGCGTGATCTGAACCCGAGGTGCTAAGTTTATGAGGCAGCAATCCTAGCTGCTGTCAAACACGTTTAATTTCTGCGCCGCTTTTTTGACTCCTATCATGTTTCCTTTTTCCGTTAGATTAATTGTCGCTTTTTGTATACAGAAACACCAAAATTATAAAAACCAGTGCCATTGATACATTTAAAGGATTTGGACCCCTCAGGTATGACATGACAAGATTTGTGCGCCTGGATTTTGGAATTATCTACTATTTTGGCTCTGTCAAGTTGGATGAAGACCATCAGTGGGCAGCTATTTGCAGGTCTCTCTAGAAGTGTTTAATTTGGTCCAAGTCAAGGTTCTGGCTGGGCACCTCAAAGACATTCCCATAGTTGTTCCTCAGTCAATCCTGTGTTGCCTTGTGAAACCGTTAATAGGTGAACTTTCAGCCCAGTCTGTGGTCCATAGTGCACAGGAGAAGGTTTTCATTAAGGATATGTCTGTACTCTGCTCCATTCAGTTTTCCATCAGCCCTATCTAGTCTCTCTGTCCTTGCCATTGCAAAAACAACCCCACAGCATTTTGTTGCCATCATCATGCTTCACCGTTGGAATGGTATTGTGCAAGTGATGCGATTGATCCTTAGAACTGAGGCCAAACAGGTCAATCTTGATTTCATCAGACCAGAGAATCTTGTTTCTCATAGTATGAGCGTTCTTTAAGTATTCTTTTTCAAATTCCAAGTGGGCTTCTATGTGTGTTTCACTGGGAGAGGCATCTGTCTGGCCACTCTGTCATAAAGCCAAGAATAGTAGAGTGTTGCAGTGGTGATTGTCTTTATCTCCATACTAGTTCTCTGGAGCTCAGCTAGAGTGACCATCAAGTTATCAGTCACTTCTCTTACCATGACCTTTCTTTCATGATTGCTCAGTTTGGCTGGGAGATCAGCTCTAGGAAGAGCCACTATGCCACTGCGCCCTTGGGAACCCTTGATGCTGCAGGAAAAGTTTTTTGTAGCCTTTTCCAGACTTGTGCCTCGACACAATCCTGTCTCTGAGCTCTGCAGGTAATTCTTTTGCTCTGAAGCACATTATCATCTGTGGGACCTTCTGTAGCCAGGTGTGTACCTTTCCTAGTCTTGTCCAGTCAATTGTATTGACCACAGGTGGCCTCTAAACAAGGCATAGAGACCTCAGTGATAATCAATAGAATGGGATGCACCAGGGACAGATTTCAAGAGTTATAGCAAAGAGTCTCAATACTTGTGTCGCTGTGATATTTCAGGTTTTTATTTTTAAGAAATGTATAAAATTCCTTAAATCATGTTTTCAGTTTGTTATTCTGGGGGATATAGTGTTGTATGATGAGGATAAAATGAATTTAAATGATTTTAGCATAAGATTACAGCATAAGAAAATGTGAAAAAGTGAAGGGGGTCTGAATACTTTCAGAAGGTCCTGCTTGGTGCACTTTTTATGAAACGGGTCTGTAAGAATTTTCACATTTGTACTTCTGTCTTATGTTAACATTAATAGCATCTGTCAGCCAAAGACAGGTACCAGCACACAGACTGGGCCTTAATGCTCAGATTTCCTAAAAATGGTGTTGATATTATATCTCCATTTAAATATTACTTTTTAAATCGCTCTTCAACATTTCATACACAGTCAGGCACACAGAACAGATGTTTGGCAATCCTGACCAGACCTGAACTCACAGATCCTGTCAGGATTTCCTGCCTCTTTGTGGCTGTAGAAGGAAGTACGAAGCCCTGGATCTTTGTATTTTTAAGTGTCTTTGCTATTAAATATTAGTTTTGTTTCTTACTGCTTATGGTAACACACTGCTTTGTTTGAAAATTCACACCGTGCTCTGAGCATACTGTACTGATAAATACAGTAAAAAAAAAAAAAAGAATTACAGCCCAAAAAACTCTGGTATCTCCTCCTGAAAGTGCCATTGGCTCATGATAACACTGTGCTGCTGTGACAGATTAGGAAAAGAAACCCTAAACATGTCATAAAAGGCAGCCTTATAAATTACAAACTAACATGTGACAGGTTCTGTAGGCCAGATGGTCCGTGTAAAAGTGAGCGCCACTCTCCCAGCTGCCAGAGCCTCATCTCCATTTAGTGCACACTGGTTAAATGAAACTCTGTTCATTTATGGACATATACACCAGCTTTCAAAAGTTTGGAATCAAGTAGACATTTTTATACTTTTTGATAGAAATTCATGTTTTTTTAATCTAGAAACCATTAAATTGATTTTAAAATATATTCAATACAATACTAATGTTGCAAATGGCTATTACTGCTAATGCTACTGCATATACCGACAATGCTTATGTTACTACCAACAAATGAACAAGCAATTTTAGAAACAAGCAACATTAAAGAATGGGAGTGTTATGTTCATGGTTAAATTTCAAGTATATTTAGATGTCATTATCTTCTAATGTTAAGCAAGGTGTCTCTCTTAAATAATCAAAGGTTACTGGAGCTTTTCTCAGGGTCTTTTCCATGAGGTTTTAGGTAATGGAGCATAGAAACTGGTAATAAGTATGGCGAGAATGCTGACTTGTGTTTATTTAAAGTGAAGATTTGTTTTTAGCACATTCTTGTTCATTATGGCACTGGGGAGAAGTAACGTGCTCCATGTTAGTTGGATATTCAGGTGAGAATTTCACATTACACATAACATTATGATACTGGATACATACACATTCACACACACACACACACATATATATATGTTAGGTCCATAAATATTTGGACAGAGACAACTTTTTTCTAATTTTGGTTCTGTACATCACCACAATGAATTTTAAATGAAACAACTCAGATGCAGTTGAAGTGCAGACTTTCAGCTTTAATTCAGTGAGGTGAACAAAACGATTGCATAAAAATGTGAGGCAACTAAAGTATTTTTTAACACAATCCCTTCATTTCAGGGGCTCAAAAGTAATTGGACAATTGACTCAAAGGCTATTTCATGGGCAGGTGTGGGCAAGTCAGTCGTTATGTCATTATCAATTACGCAGATAAAAGGCCTGGAGTTGATTTGAGGTGTGGTGCTTGTATGTGGAAGATTTTGCTGTGAACAGACAACATGCGGTCATAGGAGCTCTCCATGCAGGTGAAAGAAGCCATCCTTAAGCTGCAAAACAGAAAAAACCCATCCGAGAAATTGCTACAATATTACAAGTGGCAAAATCTACAGTTTGGTACATCCTGAGAAAGAAAGCAAGCACCGGTGAACTCAGCAACGCAAAAAGACCTGGACGTCCACGGAAGACAACAGGTGTTCAGAGACATACTGTTTGCTCAAATCCAGCTAAATGTAGTCAAATTGATTGGGCGGCATTTCATGATACAGATGGACAATGACCCAAAACATAAAACCAAAGCAATCCAGGAGTTTTTCTTGAATGGCCAAGTCGGTCACCTGATCTTAACCCAACTGAGCATGCATTTCACTTGTTGAAGACTAAACTTCAGACAGAAAGGCCCACAAACAAACAGCAACTGAAAGCCGCTGCAGTAAAGGCCTGGCAGAGCATTAAAAAGGAGGAAACCCAGCATCTGGTGATGTCCATGAGTTCAAGACTTCAGGCTGTCATTGCCAGCAAAGGGGTTTCAACCAAGTATTAGAAATGAACATTTTATTTCCAGTTATTTAATTTGTCCAATTACTTTTGAGCCCCTGAAATGAAGGGATTGTGTTAAAAAATGCTTTAGTTGCCTCACATTTTTATGCAATCGTGTTGTTCAGACCACTGAATTAAAGCTGAAAGTCTGCACTTCAACTGCATCTGAGTTGTTTCATTTAAAATTCATTGTGGTAATGTACAGAACCAAAATTAGAAAAAAGTTGTCTCTGTCCAAATATTTATGGACCTAACTATATATATATATATATATATATATATATATATATATATATATATAAATATATATATATATATACTGTGTATATATATATACTGTGTATATATTTATATTGTGGCACCTGGCTGGGGTTCCTACCCGGTCGGAACACCCGGGGAGACAGGAGGAGGGCTCATGCCTCCTCCAGACCACTAGGGGGCGACCGCCCTGGTTGTATTGGGGGCCACGGGTACAGGGCTTGGAAGCGCAACCCTGTAGGGGCCTGTGGTCACCACCAGGAGGCGTCCCCATGCTTGGAGGACCCTGGACCCTAGCACTTCTGCCACACCAGGAAGTGCTGGGGGGGGAGAAGAGAGGGGACACCCGGAGTGCTTCCGGGGAGATAGCCGGCACTTCCGCCACACTGGGGCGTGTCTGTGGGAGATTGCCGGTGCACACCTGGAGCACATCCGGGTGGAGATAAAAGAGGGCCGCCTCCCTTCATTCGAGGCTGGAGTCGGGTGGAAGCAGGACGAGGTCAGAGAGAGAGAGAGAGAGAAGCAGGCAGTCCAAAGAAGAGGCAGTGTGGTTGGCCTGGACTTTGGGGAAGATTTGGGTTTGTGGAGCACTTTTGGACATTGTAAATAATAGTAATAGTGTAAATAAACGTGTGGTGGTGCAAAAGAACAAGTCTGCCTGTCTGTGTCCGGGGCTCGTTCCACAATATATATACATATACTGTATATATATATATATATATATATATATATATATATATATATATATATATATATATATATATATATATATATATATATAGGGCGGCACGGTGGCGCAGTGGGTAGCGCTGTTGGGAGATCTGGGGACCCGGGTTCGCTTCCCGGGTCCGCCCTGCGTGGAGTTTGCATGTTCTCCCCGTGTCTGCGTGGGTTTCCTCCGGGCGCTCCGGTTTCCTCCCACAGTCCAAAGACATGCCGGTTAGGTGGATTGGCGATTCTAAATTGGCCCTAGTGTGTGCTTGGTGTGTGGGTTTGTTTGTGTGTTTCCTGTGGTGGGTTGGCACCCTGCCCAGGATTGGTTCCCTGCCTTGTGCCCTGTGTTGGCTGGGATTGGCTCCAGCAGACCCCCGTGACCCTGTGTTCGGATTCAGCGGGTTGGAAAATGGATGGATGGATGGATATATATATATATATATATATATATATATATATATATATATATATATATATATATATATATATATATATATATATATCTCACACACACAATGGAGTAATAGACTGCTTTCACAAAAAGTAAAAACATAACTATTTTACTGATATACTGTGATAATGTTTAGTCTTCTGAAATGAAGACAGTCCTTTAGAATTCACACAGTGACTGTTTTCTCCGTGGCTGCTCTCCTGTGCCTTGGAAGCTGACCGCCTCCAGCCATCTGTCAATTCCATTCCTGCTCTGACTGTAAGTGTACAAACCTCAAATCTGAAATGCTGAAAGATGCAGTTGGGGTGTCTGGGATCATTTGGTAATGCTGAGATTCTCCCAGCAGGTGGCAGCAGTCCCTAAGCAGTCATGCATCTTCTTGCCAGAACTACAAAACCATAGAACAGGTGGCAGCAGGTGGCAGGGAATTTCAGGCCGGCATGCACCAGTTCACAAATATGTTCAAAAAGTGCAAAAAATTACATTGGGAATTGAAAAAAGTGCCTTCTTAAAATAGACATACCATACCATTTTCTAAGCCTGCTTAATCCTGAGCATTTTACAATCTGTAGGCAACACGCTCTCTAAGCAGCAAAAAAGAAATGGGGTTGGCTTCTAACAACAGGGTTCCATCCTGAAAGCCCTACCTGCTCCCACTTTGAAGTGTCCGTTCTGTGTGGCATTTAATACAAGGATGTGCCAGGGAGTGTGTGAAGTTCTGAGTGTGCTGTCCAATATCTGATAGAATCCTTTTCATGGAGAGACATTGAATATATCAGACAGACTTTTTGAGAATGAAGGACATTTCTAATGCAAATACATGTATACAGATTCTCTCCCACACTCAAGAAGCTTTACATTTACAGGTCAATAGTGCAACTGCTGTGTGTTACGTGCAGTAATTGGTAGCTTAATGTACCTTAGTAACACAAACTTAGATTCCATTACTTCAGTTAAGAGAAGAGTAACCCTGGAAAACTGTGCATAATAAGAGATCAGAAAGAAGGTGCAACTAAAACCTGTGTGCACCTGCCAATGGGCCAGTAACACAATTTGCTCTAATGTCTATGGGCAGAACCCCTTGAAGCTGAGTATGAATTGCTGGGGTCTTCTCAAGGTGTCCTCAAATCGAAGAATAAGCCAAAGTGGCCACCTTTATTGGAACAAAATTTATGAAAGGAGGGCTGCATGAGCAAAGGCAGTAAACATAAAACAATTATTCAAAAAAGGAAAACAATAACCTTACTGCCCATCTAGGCCTGCCTAAGCAGGCCTTGTCTCACTGTTAGTGTGGCTCCCAACCTACCCAATCAAACACCACAAGAATTACTGCCACTGTCACCCACAACTTTCTCATTTCTGACCTCAGTTCTAGCCATCAGTTCATCCCTTGCCCTCTGATTCAAAATTCATCTAAACATGGTAGCATGGCCACTTTCTGCTGCCATCTTCAGGCTGCTTCCAGGAACTTAGATACAGGGCAGGATTCCCATGGCCATGTGCCTTAAGCCTTGTCAGAAGCTCCTGCCACAGTCAGTCTCAAGTTAGACTCAGAGGAACAGGTAACCTCCAGATAGGTGGGCAGCCAGTCCACATATATTCTTAGATCACCCTAATCCAGTGATTCTTAACCTTTTTTGAGTCATGGACCCCTTTAAGAATCTGATGAAAGCTCTGGACCCCCTTCCCCAGAAATATTCACATAAACACAACTTTGCATGCAATGAATATAATTTACTTTATTTATCGAGATTTGATTGTATCATACATATATGACGTACACAAAACTTTAATGTCAACAATCTAAAAAAAAACACTCTTGTTTATGCAAAAAGTAATGGCCACTCATTATAACTGTGAAATAAAATCCTCTTGTGCAAATTAAAACAGATCTACTGCTACTACGTTTTCTACTACCATTAATACTACTACTACATCATCTACTCTAAATCAACAGTACCGGGCTGAATATTGAATATAAACATTAATTTTTATCTGACCCTCACGGACCCCCTAGGGGTCCACGGACCTCACGTTAAGAACCCCTGCCCTAATGGATTGTGTTGGGAATATTTGGGAGTGTTTATTTTTTCAGTCATTTCCAGTGAAGCTCCATCCAGACAGTGACTAAGCTAGCATTTCAACCCTGAGCTCCAGAGCAGTAAACACGTGGCAGTCACCGTCATAATTATCATATGTACCAAGAATCTGCATGTATAACCAACTGCACATGGTCATCACGGAGAAACAGAATGGCAATCACCCAGCCTGAGAAAACATCAAAAATTAATTCAGCATAAAATCACCAAAGACCAAAACAGACTGACTAGAAGAATTAGGAGATACGTTGAGCCTTACAATGGTGCCCCCATGTGGACGATTTTTGTCACACAATTTGCTATGGCTGCACGACAACTTGGGGAACATTTTTTAGAAACTGAATGGACAGTTTTGGAAATACGTTTACATACCTTTTACACTATTAAAATGCTGCAGTTTTCCTGACAGAATAAAAAATGTTAATTCTTTCTTGGGTTTTCAGTATTTTGTGACAGATTTCAAGGTATCAAACTTACAAACAGCACTGTGGTAGATGACAGATGCCTGCAACAGTTGGAAAACACAGACAGTTTATCACAGGCCATCACCTCTACAGGATAAGAATGACAGGAGAGGAGTGACAAAAGTCGTCTCTGTCGTGTCACACCCCACTCACTCCAATAACTAGTTGTTTGCTCGCCACCCCACTGTTCAGTAAGTGACATTCAATATTGGGACTGGACCCTCGTGCAGTTTGTGCCCCCATATCATTAAACCATTTCACTCCCATAGCAGTAAGCAGCAGCTCTACCAAATGGTTTGCACTGCCAACTGTGTTTCATTGTGTTAGTCACTTCGTCTGCCTGACAAGCATTGCATGATGTGATAAGACACAGTATGTGTTTTTAACTTGCGATAGTTCAATGTGTATTTTTTGCCATTGCTCTGTGTGTCTGTTGTGTCGTTTGTTACTGCAGGTTTATTTTCCTTTGTGCTGTAATATACAATCAAGGCAACCAAACTGAATAATTCATCCATCCATTTATAGAATTACTTAATCAAATGGATTTCTTGTAGGGCTGCGTCAGCATGCATCACATCTGATGAAGGCCATACAGGTCAAAGATTGTGTCTTTTACCTTCTCTTCCTTTTCAGTGTTGAAATAACTTTTACCTTTTCTTCCTTTACTTAATCAAATTCAGGATCATGGGGATCAGGTCAGGATTTGTGACAATACAGATAATCGAGGATTATTTTGTCTTGCTCAGTGCCCCTTTGATAAATTGGTCACTGCATGATTTGTACAGCAGCACATTCACATCATTGGCGAGGATCTGATGAGCTTTCAATTGAAACTTGAGAAGGCTAAAAAATGTTCTTATCATTGCTGCATACAGTTTACACTGACGTGTGTTTGTCTGATGTGTGATGAAATCACATTAGATAATTTCAATAATCTTCATTTTGTTTTAGCAGTCTTAACAAAAGAATAGTAATTGAACATATACAGAGTTATGGCAAGACACCTTCTGCTTCTAAAAAGGAGGTCATTTGTACGTAAGGGTGAGGCCAATTAAATAAACTTTAAAAATCCTAAGGGGAGATTCAAATGCATACAGCAGCAGAAACATAAAAGAATAAGAATACAGACTCACAAGACAGATAATACAGCCAATCAATTAATCATTTGATTAGTAAATAAATAAACTTAACAAGCAAATGAGGTGGAAGCATTGAAATGTCTAATAGCAGTGGGCAGAAAAGACGAAGCAGGATGGTGTTAAAAGCACCAGAAAAGTCAAAGAACATTATCCTGACTGTGGTACCGGCTTTGTCCAAGTGGAAGTAAGTTCAATGAAGCATGTAGATGAGAACATCAAGTCAAGTCAAGTTGGGGAGCATGCACTGGTACAGTGCGTTGCCGCTCCCACAACACGACAAAGCAACTCGGGATCCCAGTTTGCAACCCCCCAGGCAGACACGCGGTCCAGTCCCACCCTCTGGAAATGACCCTCTATCAGCTGCAGCCAGGTGTTACGTGAACGACCCTTTGGCCTGCTCCAGCCACTCGGGTCCCCAACAATGAGGATCTTATGAGCCAGATCACCCTCGGGGAAACACGCCACATGGCCATAGTGTCGTCACTGACGCTCCCTCACAATGCAGGTAATGTGCCTCATTCAGGACTCCATGAGAAACCGCTCATTCGACACAAAGTCAAACCAACGGTACCCAAGGATTTCTGGAGAGACACAGTACCAAAGGAGTCCAGTCTTCGTCTCAGGTCACTGGATAGCGTCCATGTCTCACAACCATATAGCAAAACAGGAAGCACCAGGACTCTAAAGACTTGGACCTTTGTCCTTTTGCATAGATATCGGGAGCGCCACACACCCCTTTCCAGCGACCTCATGACCCCCCATGCTCTCCCAATCCGTCTACTGACTTCATAGGAAGAGTCACCAGAGACATGAATGTCACTGCCAAGGTAAGTAAACCTCTCAACAAGGTTGACACTCTCTCCGCAGACACACACACTGCTGATGGCTGTGCCCAAGAGGTCATTAAAGGCGTGGATCTTGGTTTTTATGCAGAACACTCACAAGGCCAGACACTCAGACTCCTCGCTCAGTCTCTCGAGCACTCCGATCAGAGCCTCCATTGACTCCGGGAAGATCACAGCATCGTCACCAAAGTCAAGATCCGCGATCCTTTCTTCACCAACAAATGCCCCACAGCCACTGGACCCCATGACCTTGCCCGACACCCAGTCCATACAAGCATTGAACAGAGTAGGTGCAAGAACACACCCTTGATGAACCCCAGAATCAACTGGGAAAAATGCAGAGGTCCTGCCTCCACTCTGCACAGTACTCACAGTACCAGTGTACAGGCCGGCCATGATATCCAGCAACCTCGAGGGGATCCCGCAAACCCTCAGGATGTCCCACAGGGCAGCTCGATCAACTGAGCTGAACGCTTTGTGAAAATCGACAAAGGCTGCAAAGAAACTCTGCCAATATTTGCGTTTGCGCTCCATGAGAACTGTCAGTGCCAGGATGCGGTCGATGGTAGACTTCTTAGGCGTAAAACCAGACTGTTCTTGTCGCTGGTTGATGAGCAAGTGATCACAGATCCTATTAAGGACGACCCTAGCAAGGACCTTACCCGGCACCGAGAGCAGTGTTATCCTCCTGTAGTTGCCACAATCCAGGCGATCACCCTTCCCTTTCCAGATAGGGACGACAAGTCCCATTTTCCAGTCAGTTGGGATGATGCCAATCTCCCAAATGGAAGCAAAGACTGTTTACAATGCCAGGAGGACAGCCTTACCACCAGCCTGGAGAAGTTCACCCCAGATACCACAGATCCCTGCAGCCTTCCCTACTCTCAGCTGGTTCACCACCTGTGCAATCTCAGAGAGATTGGGTGGTTCACAGCTAATTGGAGGATCAGTCTCAAGAACCATGGACCCAGAGATATTCAACGTCCTAGCCGGAGGATCAGCTTTGAACAGCTGCTCAAAGTAGCCAGCCCAGCGGGTCACAACTGCAGAGTCATCCGTAAGGACTGTTGCATCAGCCACCCTGACTGCGACTCTCCGAGGAACAGATTCGGATGTGCGTAATGCTTCGATTCCTCTGTAAGCAGGACATGTGTCGCTAGACCACAGATGGTGTGTCACTTTCTCACAGATTCCTCTAACAAACGCCTCTTTATCTTCCCTCAGAGAACCTCATAGCCGTCCTTCTCAGTTCCCGGTACAGACCAGAGTTGCCATTGAGCCGTGCGCTGTGACTCCTCTCGATGATATCCAGGGTGCCCTGCGAGATGAAACACCTCCTTCTGGGAACACCGGTAACACCAACAAAACCCTCAGCAACCTTCAGGGTCTTGTCATGGAAGGTCTCCCACATCACATTAGGACCGGCAGTTGCACCCAAATCTGCAAGTACCTCACACAAACTTTGTGCAAACTCATTAGAAACAGCCTGGTCTTGGAGTCTGGCCAAGTCCAGGCTCATTTTCCTAGTAGGTGGTAACCTGCTGGATCCTAAGAGTAGCAACAACAAGTCTGTGGTCAGAATTCATAAACTGGGCACTTCTGTAGACCCTGCAGTTTTGCAAGAGAGATAAGCGTCTGCCCACAAGGATGTGATCGATCTCCTTCACCACACCTCCAGTATTGGAGTACCAAGTCCAACGATGCGGTTCAGGGTGCTGGAAGCAGGATCCAGCGATTTGCAGCCCCTGACTTTTTGCAAAGTCAAGGAACATGGAGCCACTTTCACCAGATCCATGGGGACCGAGACAATCCTCATAGCCAGCCCTGTCAGTGCCAGTGGCTGCATTGAAGTCACCCAAGACCAGAGGAGTGTCACCCCATGGGCACCCATCAACCATAAAAGAATGAAATGTCTTCCTCACCGAGACATCACTCACCACGGTCGGAGCATACACTGAGACAACAGACAAGGCACCCAGAGAGTGCCGTAATCTGAGTCTCATAATACGCTCGTTGAAAGGAGTGACATCGGACACCATTGGAAGAAGCCAATCCGCTACAGCAACAGCTGCTCCCCAAGTATGACAGCCGTCAGACCGACCAGACCAATAAAAGGTGTATCCACCTACAGAGATCTGGCCAGTCAGCGGTCTGCGCACCTCAGAGAGTGCCGCCACTGAAATGTGGAGTTTATGCAGCTCCTCCGACAGCAGAGGAAGATGATCATCTTACTGGAGAGACATGACGTTCTATGCGCCCACCCGTATGGGCCGCCTCAAATTGGGACCCGAGTGCTGCCGTGCAGAAGGCGACGCCTCAGCACCACACCAGTTCCGATCCCCAACAGGCCTGACCCTATTGGCTCTCCAACGGTTTCAACTCTTCCGGGGATGGGGCTCCCGAGGGCTTTCCCCCATCCCCTTCATGATGCGATCAGCCTTCCTATGGGCAGCTGCAGCAGGGCTACTCCTGCGGAGAGCATGAGAACATCCTCCACACCTATATATGTCTAACAGGCAAACTTGTGATCCAATCCAGACTTTCATGATGTTTCATAATCTGGATTATGACATCATACACAGTGACAATTCAGATTTTATATATTGTGAATTTGCCAGAAGTAGTGGGTTTGATTCATAATAAAGTATCTTCCAATAAGATTCATACAACTCAGGGTCACTGGGTGTCCTGGGGATCACAAGACCCAGTCATACACTACCACTGCCGCTCACACAAGTTGGGATCTCCAGTTTCTCTCAACATGGGCCTTTGAGAACATGGGAGGTAAACCAATGGACCCAAGGAAAGCCTTGGATATGGGGAGGAGGAGGAGGAGTGTGAGGTCTGGCTAAATATTCATATCACTGTGTAATTGAGACAGACTCGGTAGATACCGCAATAATGTATTTATATAGGCATATGTGCCCCCTGAAACACCTTTCAGGTTTTTTTAAGCCATTCTCCATTTGTAATGGGCAGAGGCTCATTTTGTCCTGCGTTTGACTTTGATTCCATTTTTTTTCCCAGAAGAAAGAAAGTTTTGAGCAAAACAATTTTAATTTGATCTTTTCTAGAGAGTCCTTTAAGAACACAGTTAAAAGGTATTTTTAAAACCCCTTTTTGTTATTTATGCCAGCAAATAGCTTAAAACAGTTGACAATTGCACATTTCTTGATCTCTTGCGCAAAAACAGCATTCATTTGTAAAGTGCAAATGTATTTATTTTTTATAAACATAGATTTTTTCACTTGTTATAAAAGATTGTAAAATTGTTACATACAAAATCTACACACAGTAAGTCAATCCATCCCTTGGATCTGCCAATACACGGACACCAAGTGTCCAATATTTTAAATAATTTACCAATAGGATTTCAGAATTTGTTGACTTCCATCCATCCATTTTCCAACCCGCTGAATCCGAACACAGGGTCATGGGGGTCTGCTGGAGCCAATCCCAACCAACACAGGGCACAAGGCAGGAACCAATCCCGGGCAGGGTGCCAACCCACCGCAGATTTGTTGACTTTGTAAAGTATTTACAATTATTTATTCGCTCATATTTTTGCAGATGCAAAACTACCTGCAAAGGAATACACTGTATATATAATGTTATGCAACAGAATCAAACCTGTTTTTCCCTTTACCCCTGAATATTCACAAAAGCAAAGTTCAAAAAACTTGAACAAATAAGTGTTATCAAATTGTGTTATGAAAATTTTATTTCCAATTAAAACAAAAATAAAAAAGGTAAAAAATCAAGTGATAAAGAGTTTGGTGATGCTCCGTAACTATACATTACTGTAATTTATTTTTTATCAACAGATCTCTAGGTTTTGTTTGTTCCCATCAGGCTGTGTTTTTTTCCCAACGCTTAGGATATTTTTGTGTTCCATTTAAAAGAATACAGTGTTAGTGCATGAAGTTTATGGTGATGGCAGAGGAAAAGAGTTAACGTCATGTTTTTATGCAGAATGGAGATCAAAAGCTACTGATATAATAGGGGTGTAAAGTGACCAATGCTGGACAACAGCAAACTATCAAAACATCCATTAAAAATCTCATGTTACTCCTCATGTGAAGTCATCCAGTCGTATGCTCACAACATCCCTAACAAATATATTTATAATAAAATATTTGTAAATAAGCCACTTCAGCAAAATACTCACAGGAAAGAAAGTAGAGAGCACTGAGATATGAATGAGCTTTTGAATTGAAGGTCTGCGTTGTTCATTGTTCAGGATTCCAGCCTGGTAAAAAAAGTATTCATTGGCTAACATTGTGCTTCTCGTGATTATCAACAATAAGCGTACACAGAGAAATGCCAAAACTAAGATTAAAAGATAAAGAACAGTGGGTGGAAATATTCTCTGGAAATGAATCTTCACATCAAAGATTCTTCAACAAACAGAAAGTCAATTCACCCATGCAGTTTCACAGATGTCCGCTACAAAATCCCAAGGCACTACAGCTGTGGATATGAATATAAATACAATGATAGGAGGTGGGTCAACAACTCAAATGCTCGTTCTCGTCTGAGCGTGTGCCACTTTGATCACGAGAGCATTCCCACGAAGTGGTTGATTTAACAATACTTTAGAAAACATTCATGTGTTTGCGATTTTATGAGCAGACAGCTGGATGACCAGAGTTTTGTCCATAGACTCCCAATCTATCAGAAACTTTGTTATCTCCGTTCTGCACAAAAACATGAGAATAACGTGGTCTTTTTTTTCCCAGCCATCACTACATGAATTGAATAAAAATTGAATTATAAAGTGCCTTTCATGGGCAAAGGTCAGAAAGCACTGTACAAGTTATATAAACAATTAAAAGATTCATACAAAAACAGTAATATTATCAAAGAATTGGACAACAAAAATACAAACAACAGAACAATATGACTCCCAGGAGTGACACCCAAAGGCTTGTCCAAACAAGTATGTCTTAAGATGACCTTTGGACGTCTCAGTGGATTGAGCCTGATGCAGGTCCATGGGAGATCATTCCATAAACTCGGCACAGCAGACTGAAAACCCTCATCAACTGTGTGACTTCAGTCTGATGTGTGGTACAGAAAGGAGATCCTGTTTCCCAGATCTAAGAGCGCGACCATAAATGTAATGATGCTCACGGACACCAGTGTATAGTGGGTGGGGTAGCTCTATAAATAAGAACCAGGACTTCAGTTTGAATTCTAAACTCTACTGGCAGCCAATAGAGGGATAATAAAATCAGTGTAATATGAGACATCCAGTTGGGTTTAGCTAAAAGCCTGGCGGCTGCATTACTACAATTTGCTGATAGTTCAAGGCAGATTTGTTCACACATGTAAATAACAAATTACAAGAGTCTAGGCGAGATGAGATAAAAGCATGCACAAGCATTTCCATCTCTGTCTTAGTGGCCACAGTTCTAAGCCTAGAAAGGTTTCTTAGATGGAAGGAACGACTGAGAAACCTGACATGAGCATCAAAGGTGAGAGACTGATCAAAAATGACACCCAAGTTACGAAAAGATATTTGAGTAGATGTAGATATCTTCATAATCCTTTCACTTATGACAGGATGCAAATCAAAAGAGACAAACATCAAGACATCGATCTTTGTGGATTTAACTGTTAACTGGCAGATGACCAGTTTTTCAATTTCAACAGACAGTCATTCAGGTTTGTTAGGTTGTGTAATTGCCGAGGATTGAATGAACAATAAAGCTGTATGTCATTAGAATAAAAGAGATAGGAGACCTCATTAAATGAACTGTAAATCTGAACTAAGGGTAAAATGTATAGCAAAAAAAGGAGCCCAAGAACAGATCCCCGTGGCACTGGCAGAAGTGTATTCCTCACAAAGATGGACAAACCTCTATGAGTTTGGTATGATCAGAATCAGGCCAAAGCTGAACCCGAAATGACCATTATGATTATGTAATCTGTAATAGAGAACTGCATGGTTCTTACTCAATGGTTCTTACTAGATCTTACTAAATTAATACTGAACACTCTCCAGTATTAGCAGCTCTTAATAGATCATTGGACACTTATTTTTAAGCAAGCCATCTCAATGGAAGAGCATTTCTGGAAGCCTGACTGATAAGTGTCTAGCACCTTAGACCTGAGTAACATATTTTAAAGACAAAACCAAACATTTATCAGCGGACTATTCCTTTAAAGGCCTCCCAGAAGCAATATACTCACCACACTGTTTCCCACAATCCCACTTTACAGAAGCTCTTAATGCTGTTCTTCCATAAGGGATGAAAACGTTACCACAAAAATAAAATACAGTCCGTCCCTTCATACTGATTTGAAGTCTGACTGTTGAAATAAATAATATAAAATAAATGTTTTTTAAAGTACCAAAGTCATTTGTTTAAATTTACCAATTAGATTAGAAAATAATTATTTAGTTAATCAGAAGCCAATGCAAAGTGTCTGTACCTTGCTGGTTCTATAATATTTTTCCTAACATCCTGGACCTCATCTTTCTAATTCGTATCTGTTCACGGCGTAATTCCTCAATTCATCCTGGAGTGCCTCTGCGACTTGTTTTAATTACACGACGCTTCGTGCCGCTAATGGAGCAGCTCATTTAATCCGATTGCATGCCTGCCGTCTGCCTTCACTCCAGCACAGCACCAATTCCTCTAACTTTGTTATCCTGAGAAAATCAACAGAAGCTTGTGAGGAGCAGAGGGGTCTTTTAAGCACAAACACTCTCAGGTAAGCTGATCAGTTGTTTTTTAAATTCGACCTGATTGTTTATTGGATGATCATTGAGAAAAGAAAAAAAATCCCAATAATAATAAAAATATTTAAAAAATAGTAAAAAATATATACTGTATAATAAAAACAACAATAATTAATAATAAAAAAATAAAAAATAAATAAATAAAAATATATATAATAAAAATAACAATAATAATAAAAATATAAAAAAAAATAAATATATATAATAAAAACAACATAAAAAATAAAATAAATAAATTAAAACTAAAATAAATAAATAAAAAAATCTATATAATAAAAACAAAATAACTAATAATAATAATTATAATAACTGAGAAAAAAGGGGAAGTGTCCATTAAAAGTCAGCATTATTCTGAATTTCAGAGAAATCAAGCCACATGCTTTTGGTAATTTCTACAACTGCAGGCACAAAGCTGAGAGATGCCATCTAAATGAATAAAATGTGAATTCCTAGCAGGCATGGAAGCTTCTGATTTAAAAGAAAAAGACTTGCAGCCTCTGTGGCACTCATGGCAAAACCAGGGCTGCTTCCCCCTGCTATCGAGGACAAACCGGCATTTACAGATAAAGCGGGACGGTTTTTTGAAAACTGGAGCCTTTATGAATTTCTTGCTGTTTATAGAAATGCTTACATAACCACAGGCTTTGTTTTTAAAAGTGATGTGAGAGTGAAGGCTGATGGGCTGTCTGCGTGTCAGCGTGTGTGTGCCAGGGTCACTTTCCAAGCTGTCAGGCACCTTACGTTATGCCAGACGGGCTTTGTGAGACTGAAAAAATATTTTTTGTTTTTCGCTGTACTTCTGTTCAAAAATATATATTTTAAAAAGTGTTGGTAGAATTCATTACATTGATATAAATTAAAAAAAAATCATGTTCAAATACTATTTTTTGAACATACAGTATATTTTTCTTGGTTATATAAGAAAACCAAAATATCATTTAAAAATGTCTTTAAATGAAATAGCATTTTGATTCCTCATGAACATTGAAAAGTTACAGCCTGCATTGTTTCACTTGCACTCGGGTGCACACTTTGAAGATAGTAAACATTAAGTTCTTCCTCTGCTTTGAATGTAATATGAATTCAGTAGCGTAGCTAGTGGGGGGCAAGGGGGGACATCTGTCCCCGGGCGCAGCATCCAGGGGGCGCCAAATTTTCCTTCCCCATTGCATTTTGGCAAACAGGAGGGGGCGCAAAATCTTCAGTTGTCCCCGGGTGCTGAAAACCCTAGCTACGCCTCTGTATGAATTCTCCATATTTGATTGTGAATTAACCATCCATAGCAAGCATATTCATGCCATTTTAAGGAGGCTAATTTAGAATCTGCATTCATGTCGGTTGGGGTTGGGGGCCACCACCATGAAGATGTGCTCATGTGCCACACTGAGGTCTTGTGTTAATGTACTTACATTTGGATCAGTCTGACTTTTCATACAGAAAGCACACATCATTTGGAATTAATGTTCTCTTTAAAGAAATACTCTACCCAAAAATAATATTCTTTTAATATACTATTTACCCATGTGGTTTGTCATAATCTCATATTTTTATGGAGAACAGAGATAACGAAGCTTCTGATAGAATGAGCGTCTATAAAGGTCAATGCTGGACCACTGCAAACAGTATAAAAATGTCTGGAGAAATCGCACATTGCTCATGTCACATAATCCACACATCAAGTCATCCAGTCTTATGCCTGCAACATGCAAAATGCCTCTGGAAAATGAAAGTAGTCAAACAGGAAATCCATTCACACCGAGTTGCGCTTTTGAATTGAAGACCCACCACTCCCCCTTGTTCATTGGTCCTGTCTTTATTTGGGTGGGGTGGTCTTTCAAGAAGGCCACTGCATTAAGCATGTACAAGAAAGTGAAATATGCACGTCTGACCCCCGATATGATGTGCATGTTAAATAAAGACTCAGTTGAATGACATGTATTATTAGATGATTTGAATCTTCCTACCAAACCAAATTTGATCCTGGGAGAAGTGTTACATGTTGTTTAGTTTTCTGCAACATAGCTGGAGAAATCCCACAGTCTCTTCTGTTAAGGTTTTTTTGAACACCTAGTATTGCAAATGATAGAAAAAAATAACATTGTCAAACTCGCTTAATGCAATTCAGTGCCACGTGGGGAAGGACCTAACTGTGAACAGTATGGTCACTCCGGACCAATTTGGTGGTACCAGTCCAACTAACCAAATGTAGAATATGCAAACAGAACAAATGAGATTCAAACTTAGAATGCGGAATCCATGGGGCAGCACCATTATTTAATTTGCCACCTTGTGGTTTGCTCATTGGTTGCTAATGTTGATTCAGCTGGTCTGTGTAGATGGGGGGGTACCCTTTGTAGTTCAACTCTCCAAGTTTGTTCTCTCACAAAGCCCACCACTTGGAGGTGGAAGATGAGTCTCCCCAATATTTCAACCTTGTATAAAAATACAAAGACTGAATTCACGCCATGTCACACTGGCAGGAGTGTAAATGAAAACCTTTCCTTGCTCAAACTCTAACGATTAAATATGTGCTCATTTACCAACTGTGACTTTTATACGCAGTATTTGGCATTTTGCTACTACAACTGTACAAAAAGTTCAGGTAGTCTGCCTCCTTCATCAAACATTGTTCCTCCTGTGATTTCTTGATTGATCTTTTCAACATTGCGCAAATGATTCTATGAATACTGTTTACTAATTTTAACTTGCAGAATCCTCTACAGTTGTGATTTCCAAGCTCAGTCCCGGGAACCCACTGTCGCTACAGTTTTTGTTTCAGATTGCACTGGTAATTGAGCCCAGATGGTGGGACCCTCTGAAGCTACAACTGGGGTACCAACCCTAACTGAAGGCCAAGCAGGCCATAAGCCTGCTACTGAGGCCTTGGCTTTTCATGGTACTTCTAAGACTCATCTTGGAATTCCCTTAGAATTACTGGTTTTGACATTTTGCTTATGTTTTAATGTTTTTCTTGTAGGTTTATGAACTTGACTTGGGTCTGTTTGGGTTGCCTTTAAGGTTAGGGTGACATATCTTTTTGTTCTTGTTGTGATTTGGCCTTTTCCAAAGTCTGCTTCTCAAATTTGAGACCATGCTGTTGTTGTGTTTGAACCTCAGTGTAGTCTTGAGGCCTACCTTTGTATTGAGGCTCTTTTTTGAGTTTAAGCTGGCAGGTCATAACAAACAGACTAGCATTTGAAACCCAGAAGCTGGGTCAGAGCAGTATTTTCAAATGGCATTCAAATACCACAGACAGAGGAAAAATGAAGACGGATTTTGACCTCATTTCCATAAACTGTGTTATGCTCTGGTTACTTACTTATTTTGTACAGGGTTTTGTTTATCTCCCTATGGAGGTGTTTTGCTATGGGGAATTCATTTTTGCATGTATTTTGTATTTGGAATTATACTTAAGTTAGTTAGAAATCTAATAGACTTTTCCAAATTTATTTTACTTTATTATGAAAATGGCAGTTGTCAAAGCACGGCAAAGAATACCCTTTTTGAAACACCCTATATAGAGGAGGAGATGGACCTATAAGTTTTTTTGAGATTCAGAATACTATCATTTTTTTACATTGCGGGAAAGCTAATGACCCTGATAGATGCAGCAGAATTTTATTGAAAGAAAGAAAGAAAGAAAGAAAGAAAGAAAGAAAGAAAGAACTATTTAGCTAGTTAATGCTAGCTATATTTGAGGAAGCAAAAGAAGTGTCTCCTATCTAAAACATTTTGGCATCCTGTAGACTCATTTCATTACATAAAAGTTCTTCTTTTAATGAATTTGGTTAAATAGGATTTTTCAAAGAAAGGTAAATACTGTAAACCTCTGACAAATGTTTAATGTGAGATATTCTTGATTACATCCTTCCTGAAGAAGGGGCCTGAGTTGCCCCGAAAGCTTGCATATTGTAATCTTTTTCGTTAGCCAATAAAAGGTGTCATTTTGCTTGACTTTTCACTAGCTCTCTAAGGTAGTGCTACTTCTTGATGCAGACAAAGCTTTTGCTCTTAACTGAGCTCCCTCAATTTAGGTTTGACACAGTTTAGATGCATGGATTAAAATATTATTCTCTGGAGCAGAATCAATGTTTGGTTTAGAATGCACAACAAGCCAGGGCTGCCCTCTCTCGACAGTGCTACTTTCCATTGCAATTGAACCTCTCATCACCTGTTGTTGCAAGCTAGCAGATATACGGAGGATAGTAAGAGGGGGATTTGAAAAGCAAGTATCTTAGAATGCAGATCATGGCACTTTACTGAATATTAACAGTTCATATACATCACTACCTAGTGTATTAGGAAAACTGGAGGAATTTCAGAGAACCAGCAGGTTTAAGACTATCCTAAAAAAGTGCATATTATTTATAGTTGGTGCCCTTGCACTTTAGTTTTCTTTCGATCATTTTTTTTTAAAATGATTCAAATACTATATCCTGGAGTAACAATTACAAAAAGAAATATAAGCTTTGGGAAAGTGTTATGGCTAGACATTAATGGAACTGCATCTCTTCACTTTATATTACATGGAAGAATGAATCTGTTCGCGATGAATATCGTCTTGGAGTAAATTAATAAATCCTTCATCAAAAACTGACATAATTGTAACCAGATTTATTTGGAATGCAAAAGGCCATGCATTGAAAAAGTTCTGTATTACAAAGATCTAATGCAGAGGTCTTAATTGTGAATATATACATATTCTAAGACTTTGCATGGAACAAGAAATAAATTGAATTTTAAAAGCTTAGTTAATTTTGCAAAAGAAATTGTGCTCCATATCCTAAATAAATACTTTTCTCTGTGCACCATCTGCTGCTAACTTCCATCAGTTTATCAGTAGTCTGGTGGTTCAAAATTCAAAGTGCAGAAGAAACTTACAGTGCAGGTCACTGTTAGTTGTACCTGTGCATGATGATCATCTTTTCCAACTTCCCTCAAAGTACAACGTTTTCAATATGTGGAAGATTCATGGCATTGGGATCCTTCCAGATTTCTGCATTTGCTAATATGTTTAAATCCTTGTTAGAAACATCTAGCTTTCAAAACTTAATCTTCCTGCAGCCCATTTCTTCTATCATGTGCAAGTAAGAAATGCTAATAAAAGAAATCTGCCAGGTTTCCATAATCTTTTTTTTATGATTAGTGAATGAAACCAAAACTGTAGAAAAAAAAAATCTTTCCCTACCTGTGAGACAGAATTGCAACCGCTATTACAGCCAATCTGCTCTCAGCAGTGTTCAGCGTATTATCAAATCGGATGATATTGCCTAGTGAAAAATCTGATGGAATATCTTGCAGTGCTCTGCTTTCTTGTCATCTTATCTTTTTCAATTGGAAAAACCCCATTTCACCTATTACAGCATAGTTGGAAGAGGATGTCCTATTTTATTTAAAATTACAAAAATGATTTTTTCTGTTTGATGAACATAGAAAATGCTCCTTGTGTAAAGAATTCAAGAAACTGTTCAAAGCGTCTTTAGAATTTTATGAATGTTTTCCCTTAAGTAAGCATGCTGAGCCTCTGTCAATCCTCTAAATGCTTCACAATCTAGTGACGGTCACACAAAGCTTTATCAGAGTCTCTAGCTCTCCAGAATGGTCAAGGGTGATAGTGAAGTTAAATTTGATATGAGATCGTAATTGATTTTTGCAGGCCTAGTTATTCTGTATCCTATTTTTCATAATGTTTTATTTATTCCAAATCTATGCATTACAGAAGAAATCTTATAATATGACAATAAAACTTCTTCTGTAATGCATAAACACAGTAAAGTATTCTCATGAAACTGATAGAAAGGGAAAAACTCAGGTCTTGCTCTTCCACACAGGCGGTTGCCTACGGTGGCCAAGTTTTTTGGGTAGGGGCATGGGTGGTCCTGCCCCTTTTTTCCCCCCTTCCTATCATGCCCCATAAAGTGTACCACCAAAAGGTAAGTGCCCCAAAGGAAAGCCTGGCAGAAGATTTCCACTCTGAACTGTGTCACAGATGTGACACATGAAATTAGTGATGCTTCCATTTGTATAGAGCAGTAATGGAGTTCAGTGTGAAGATGACAGCGTGGTAAACTTCATCAAATTGTCTTCATTTTTATCTTCTGTGGGTATTTATTAGAGGTGATGCTTACAAACTATTGTCAAGCTAGTAATTTTTAATTGGAAAAACAAAACACACTGAACCTTAGAATAAATGCGGGACGCAGTAATTATTACTCTTACTCGCAAAACAAAGAACTGTAACTATGCATTACTATTGATGATTCATACTGTGGCAAGGGTGATGATAGTTTTAAAAATAAGTTAGAATTATGAATGTACAAGAAAAGCATCAGCAAAAACAGTTTAATATATATACTGGTCCAAAATTTTAAAACACCCCAGTTTTACAGTATTTATTGAAACTTAAGCAGGTCGAGTCTGGTGAATAACTCGAAATGGTACAAAGGTAAGCAGTAAGCTGTCAGGAGTATTAGAAAATAGTTTAGGTTGATAAAAAAGTATGTAATTTTCAGAGTAATACAAAAATGGCCTCTTCAGAGAACAAGAACAAGTTAACAATTTACAGCTTTTCTGCTGCAATGAAAGTTAATTAAGGTTAAGTAGCATGTGTGATCGGCATCTCACAGCATATATTTTGAAATAGCCGAAGCTCACAACTATGAAGCTACACACGTTTATTGGATTGAGTCTTACAATTTGCATTACGAGATGAGATAATAACATGAGACAAGAACAGTAGTTAGGGCCATATTTATAGCATCACTACCGCTTATGTCACAAATGCACCGATTGTGGTCATATGACACATCTTCCAGGTTCTACAACCAAAAGAATGGAACAAAACAAAATTTAAAAAAACAAAAAAACCTTTGTAAACATGATTTTAACAGTTACTGTATATACAGTATATATAAAAAAAATCATGGGTTGAGACGTGATCATCTTGGAGAGACATTTTGAAGTCCCGCGAAACTACTTACACATCATGCCCTGCTTACAAACAGTTTCTCGGAGACACTTTAACGTCCCGCAAGACAAGGAAGTGAGACAAAAGGACAGCTGCTGTACAGGCTTTTAAATGATCGTTGCGCAGCACGACATGCATAACACGCAGCTCGGTAGCAGCAGCTGATTCGTCCACATCACCTTAGCGTGTGTTCAACCCCCCCTACAAAACGCGAGTGGCAGAGACACAAAGTGGTGAGCGTGGGGGGGGGGGGGGGGGGGGGGGGTGGGGTGGGCAAGTGAAGCGAGTAATAATAATAATAATACATTTTATTTATATAGCGCCTTTCCCATGCTCAAGGCACTTACAGAATATAATAAAGAACGGCAGAATATACAGTATATAGCATTGTACAAACCAGATAAATAAATAAAGAAGATTAAGACAGTAAATTCTGAAAAAACAGACAACATAATTGATGGTCTAGCACACACACACACACATATACACACACATACAGGTTACATTGGCATCTTGACAGAGAAGTAAACTGAGAGAAGGGTAATAAAGTCAAGTAGCGCTAAAAGCCTTCCTGAACAGATGAGTTTTGAGTTGTTTTTTAAAAGAATTCATGGAGTCAGCTGACCTGATTAATTTTGGTAGGTCATTCCAGAGTCTGGGCGCTATACAGCTGAAGGCCCTGTCACCCATGGAGTGTAGATTAGTGAGGGGCACAACAAGATTACCAGAATCAGAGGACCTTAGTGGGTGGGCAGGCACATAGTGATGGAGGAGGTCACTGATGTAGTTTGGTGCGAGGTTATTTAAAGCTTTGTAGGTTATTAGTAGGATTTTATATTCGATTCTGTAAGACACAGGGAACCAGTGAAGACGGAGCAGGATAGGTGTGATGTGCTCATTGCTGCTGGTTCGAGTAAGGACTCTTGCAGCTGAGTTTTGAATAAGCTGGAGCTGTGATAGAAGATTAGAAGGGGCACCTGCCAGTAGGGAATTACAATAATCGATGCGGGATGTGATAAAAGCATGGACAAGTTTCTCAGCATTAGAGAAGGAGAGGAAGGAGCGAACACGGGATATGTTACGGAGGTGAAAGTAAGAAAGTTTCTTAATGTGATTTATGTGGGTGGGATAAGAGAGGGAGGAATCAAAAATGACACCAAGATTCTTTACAGTAGAGGCAAGTCTGATGAGATCACTGCCAAGATGGACTGGGAAGGAGCTCATTTTATTAAGTTGCATTTTAGTCCCAATTTGCAGGAGTTCAGTTTTATTGCAATTTAATTTTAAAGAGTTCTGCTCCATCCAGGTTTTAATTTCATTAAGGCAGGTTGTGAGCTGAGAAAGCTCTGATGAAGTTCCACTTTTAACATTGAAGTAGAGCTGGGTATCATCTGCATAAAAATGATAACCCAATCCATAACTACGGATAATATGGCCAAGGGGAAGCATATAAATACAGAAAAGCAGAGGACCAAGGACAGAGCCCTGAGGGACTCCTTGTGTGACTGGCACGGAGTTGGATCTGCTGTTGCCAAGACTAACAAACTCTTGCCTATCAGTCAGATAGGACTTGAACCACTGGAGGGCAGTGCCAGAGATACCCAGCATGTTCTCCATTCTGGACAGTAAGATGTCATGTCTAACAGTGTCAAATGCTGCACTGAGGTCTAACAGAATTAATATGCTAGTTTGTCCAGAGTCTGCTGCCATAAGCAAATCATTGGTTACCCGTAGCAGAGCAGTTTCACAGCTGTGCCACGCCCTGAAACCAGACTGAAAGGGTTCCATCAAATTATTAGAGGTTAGGTAATTGGTGAGTTGGGAAGCTACAACACGCTCAAGAACTTTTGACAGAAAAGGTAAGTGGGAAATAGGCCGGAAATTGTTAACATTGTCGGCATCAAGGCCAGACTTTTTTAACATTGGGGTTACAGAAGCAATTTTAAAAGTGAGCGGCACAGAGCCAGTGTCAAGGGATGAGTTTATTATTGTTGTAACAGTCGGGATTATGGCATGAAGGCTGGATTTAAGTAGTGTGGTGGGGATGGGGTCCAGTACACCAGTAGTCGGCCTCATCTTACAAAGCAGGTTATTAACAAACGCAGAAGTGACTGGTGAGAACTTAGAGAAGGAGCTGGATGGAGTGGGAAAACAGGGAGAGATATAAACAGATGATATATTTATGTTAGTTGAATTATTTAGATCTTTAATTTTGTTACGGAAAAAGTGGAGGAATTCCTCACAGACTTCAGTAGAAGAGGTAGTTGGACCAGATGCGGGTTCGAGTAGTTTATTAACTACAGAGAAGGGGGCTAAGTCACCTAGTATATATTAAAAAAAATCTTTGTAAAAAAAATGGTTAGCAACTAACACAAATCAATTTCACATGATAAAAAACCACATACCTATACCTACCTTTCCAACCTATAAAAGCTAATTACTTTGAGATAGGTCTTCCAATGCAACGACACATGAACACTTCATAGTCTACATAGCAGACAAATGCATACATATATTGACATATGGATACCTCATCAACGATGGGTTGAAATCTAAGTAATCCATGTAGACCTCAGGGTTAACGTTTACAGTGCACCATGCAATACATATGTCTTTGTTATATGCCATTTGGTATGGGATTCTTAAAAGCAGTGTTATCATTTGTGATGCATTATCTATTGGAATGACAAATGTAATGCATATTATTTTTAAAAATGTTTGTGATGCGCCCAGTGTTGGTGCTAGGCTATTTTGCGCCCTAGGCCAAGCTTATTAGTGCGTTAACTCACTGTTTGGTAGCTAAACCTATGCGGCTGGGTCCCCCCCCACTAGGTGAATGCCTAATTCGCCTTAATGGTGGTACCGGCCCTGGATGCACCATTTTTGGAATGACAGAGACACAGCAACCAGACGTACACATAGACACTTATCCTTTTATTAAGGGGGGTAAAACATGTATTATTTTTTGTCAGACAATATGGGCTAGCCAAATTGTTAATTACCATTTACATTCTCTCCCACATTCAGCTTACCAGAACATGAACAGGCATTCACAATACAAGGTTTTAATGGCTCAACTTTCAGCCAGCATTACATTGATTCGAACACTCAATTAGACAACAAGTGATGACCATGTTTAATTTCCTGTTGGCAGTTATTTTACATATCTAAAATGACAGCATTACTGTCTTGATATGAGAACATTACTTAATATTAAAATGTATGGTCATGGACATTTCCTCATCAGGACTCGGTGGCTATCATGCAAAGACTTAAGAGCAAAAGAAATCATCAGACCGTGTCGCATGCACTGCTCAGGTTGATGTTTCATACTTGGGCTTCATAAAGTAGAGCAGCAATTGGATTCATGTTAGTGAACATATGTAAAGTTATTGTTCAGTATATTCAGTCATTTTTGAGGATGAAGAAAGAGTTCATAACAAACATAGGCTGCATCTCAGATGGAGTGGTTCAGATCTTGTTAAAAAGTACACAATGGCTTAAACCCAACTTTGGTGAGACCTTGGTGGGATGGCCTGCATGGAAAGCTTTGAAGTGGGAGACACGTAAACTTATCAGAAAATTCTTTTTTTATATGACTCAATTAGCTAAGTAATGAAACATCCAGTAGTGTAAAAGCGAACTTTCAGTCCAAACCACTTCATTTTAAATTAAGTTACACCGACGGAATGTGCAGTTTTGTTAGTGGTTAGTAAGTGATTTGTACCATCAGCTGTGTGGGCCTTTTACAGAGGGCCTTCCTGCTTTTCTAAACTGTTTTATTCCACCGTACATCCCTTAAAGAGAAGTCCTGTTTAAAACCCCCCAGCTGCCTTTGTGTACACTATGTTGTAGTGCAGACTCAGTGTATGGTGAGTGTGGCTTGGTAAGTGTTTAGTCGCAGGCACTGTGGTTAAGTTCTGTGGTTTATTAGGGTGAATCAGGAAGATGACTCACTCAGACTGACTTAATGAAGTAAATCCTATCACATAAAGAAAAATTCTGTCATGGATCAGATTTAAAAACTTCTTTCACCAACTAGGTATTATTTAAACACTGGTATCCACTTTAGGGATGGAATTGTCCCTGTGGGATTAAGAATATCAGCAAGTAATTTGTTTAATTTTTGCTTTATTAGCCATTCCTGGCAA
The DNA here is from genome assembly GCF_900747795.2 of Erpetoichthys calabaricus. Taxonomy (NCBI): domain Eukaryota; kingdom Metazoa; phylum Chordata; class Cladistia; order Polypteriformes; family Polypteridae; genus Erpetoichthys; species Erpetoichthys calabaricus. The sequence continues at coordinate 123,816,574 of NC_041397.2, read as the reverse complement.
GTTAAGAACTGTGTCATTGTCATAACCTAAATCATTCATCGGACCGTAGATTTTCTTAACCCAGTGAAATTTCAGGACCCTACTAAATCAGTTCATGGTTATGGACAGTGCTTTTATTGGAAAAAATATCTGAGGACTCCACTTTAATGTAATAAAGACAGTAGGGGCAGCAAAGCAGCACAATAAGCCTGAAACATCCACCAGTCCCTGCAGTTGTTCTCTTTTTAACTGTGATGTGCTTCTCTTTTTGACACCATTTTGATGAGGTCATTTTCTTTTCTGTGGCCATTTTGGTTATGGCTTGATTGGCTGTTATGGATCATATGATGGATTGGCATTGCGGCTTGGGTGTTCTTTACTTCACCTTACAGCTGGGATGAGAAAACTATGAAGAGATTTGTAGTTCATAAACTGTCAAAAATCCACATAACTTTCACTTTCTCTGTTTGTGGATTCAACAAATAACCCAAAGGCACATGCTGCAGTAAACTAAAAAATACAATTTATTCACAACATAAGGATAATAAAAGATGAACATATACAAGTAGATGGTTACAAAGGACAAAAACAAGCAACAGAAAATATATTAACGCTAGCTTAGTTTGACTTTTTTCTCTCCTATAGAAAAATGCACATACCTTGTGAATTCTCTTTCCTTAATTCTAATCTTAAATAATTACCCAGGAAACTAGTTATAAAGTTTCTACTGGAGCTGATTTTATCTCTACTAGATCACCCCTTAAATGCAACTGGTGTGTGTGTGTGTGTTTAAGAAGCTGGCCTGACCTTTCATACTGAATCTAGGAAGAGAAATTTATAACAGCTAAAAACTTATACTTTGCAGAGGTCATTACTCTTCAGTTACAGTAATATCAATAACCAGAACACATTAGCTGGCTTTATCCTAACTATCATGTTGATAATCATCTGAATCAGAGCAAGTGTACGTATGGTTTAGTTCTTGTTAATTCCGGGTTTAGGTGGCGCTTTTTCTCAGCTCCTTTGGTTTTCAGCTTTCTCCAGCACACATGGAGGGATGTTCAGCCATGCCTTTTCTTTCTTTGTCAGGTGATCTTTTCCTTCTTTGCTTTGGTCACACCTTGTAGTTGTTGGCAGTCCTGCAGTTTGCGTTTGAGGATTTACACACCATGGACCTCTTTTGCTAGACAAAAGTATTGCTTTTCGTATGGCCTCAGTTGCTGGTGCACCAATGGAACCCACATCCATCCAATACATAATAAACGTATTATTTTTTGGAAATGATATCAAGTCTGGTTTGATGCTGCTTCTGTTCAGGGTAAGGCCAATGTGCAGCTCATCATCAGAGCCTGTGAAAGGATCACAGGCTGTAACTTTACGTACATTGAAGTCCTACATGAGTTCAAGGTAAGGAAGATGGCTGCAAAGATAACTGCTGACCTGACTCACTCAGGGCATCACCTGTTCCAAAGACTTCTCTCCAACAAACATCTTTGTGCAGTGAAAGCTAAAACAACCTAAGCAGTTCTTTTTTCTATTTGTAGGTATTCTGACCAATCAGGTCTGAGCTCCTACTCAGTATCTGTTTATACCTGCACACTAGACTGGCCACACAATTTAATTCTACTATTTCTTTATTTTTTGTATTGCCCTTGTATGCTGCATCATATTTTATCACTTTATATTTTATCTTTTTATATGTATCTTTTGTATTCTGTGTTGACCTTGTATGCTGCACCAATACTATCAAAACAAATTTCTACTACACATCAGTGTACCTGGCCAATAAAGTGAAGTCTGATTCTGATTCTGAATAGATGAACTGTGGTGATAGATAGATAGATAGATAGATAGATAGATAGATAGATAGATAGATAGATAGATAGATAGATAGATAGATAGATAGATAGATAGATAGATAGATAGATAGATAGATAGATAGAGTTTGGCTTTCTACAGAAGTTCTTTAAACAAATTAATACATAAATAGGTAGATAAGTAAGTAAATAAATAATTAAATATACACACACACTTTGGTCAGAAAACACACCAGAAAATATAAAGAAAGAGGCATTGTGCAGGTGTATTGCACTTGGTATAAAGGAGTCCCAGTAGTGTTTCTTGACGCACTTCTGCTGAATAAGTCATCGGCTAAAAGTTCTAAGTGTTAATATGTCAGAGAGAGGATGTCCAGCATTGTTCATAATGACACTCAGTTTAGTTTTAATTATTTCCTTTGCTTCTACCTCTAGGGTGTCCAGAGTGCATCTTGTAACTGAGCTTGCCCTTTCACTTGGACCCTTTTGATTCTGTGGCTGCTCTTGAAGTGATATTCCCATCACAGCCCACTACAACTTAGAAAATCACACAGACCTTCACAGAGTTGTAGAAGATGTGAATGATGCCACTATCCACGGTGACAATAGATGGCACTATACCAGCATTTAACCTGGCACAAACAGACGCAGGAGGCACAAAGATAAAAAGCATACACCGTCATCATGGCAGATCTAAACAGCAGCGTGGGGAATTGCTCGCGTACTGAAGTGACTTTAGCTGCAGGTGGAAGTCCCATTTTACTTTATGGTGCCAAGCACAGTGCAGCAGTCTATTAGCCAGGGAAAGCACTGTGGAGAAGTTGTCTGTTGTTACGGTCTTGCCTTTGTCCAGTCTGATAGTGGTCACGGGACATCATATCATTGATTGCTGGTACAACAAATATTTCTGAGCAGGCATCATCCATAACACTGCTCTTGTGAAAAGAAAAAGAATGAAGATAAATGCCATCAACTCAGAGAGGGAGAGGCAAGTTTGTTGTACCACGTAAATGTCACTGAGAGTATAAAACTGAATATTAAAGAAACAAGCACTAACTTTTATAAGTAGCCAAAGTTTACACTGGGTGTTACAGACTCGAATCAAATGTATGTTTTTATTATATTGTAGAAATAGTAATAATAATAGCAGCTCAATACTCAAAACACGGAGTGCCTGGTCTCAAACCTGGGACCTTTGGGTTATAAGGCAGCAATTCTTACCTCTGCACCATTCAACAACACATATACAGTAAACTCCCTGTCGATTGACATTTGAGCTTGGGTTTGTAACTCATTTACAGCAACATATAAATCAAATGTTTTTTTTTTCCTTTGGTTATATTCTTGAATAAAAGCACATGTGTTTATTTGATATTTGGACTAAAGTCTTCACACATTATACACTTCACGTCATTATTAGTATAACATGGAAAAAGTTTCTGCTTTAGGTATGTGTTCGGCATTTCTTGTATTTCTCGCATTTCCTTTCATCCTGCACTTACCCAGATCTTTGTAGACACGGAACACACATGAAATGCATTTATTTCAAATAACAATATACTGTATTATTTACCCTATACAACTCCAGGCACATCACATGCAGATAAGAAGCCTTGACTTAAGCTGGGAGAGTTGAGCTGTGGCAGTGAGAGGATGGGACAGCAGGCTGCTTACTGCTTGTGCTGATCAACACATTTAGAAAATAAAAGACGCTGATGGTAGAGGTGCAAATGGATTTTGGTGGGCTGGAATTATAAGCTTTTTCATAGGCTTCAGGAATTCTAGTGTTAAACATTAAACCACTTTATGGCACCTAAGAATGCTATATAATTCAGGTACGGAACACAACTACTTTGGCTAGTATGGGTCAGGGCATTTGTAGAATTCAAATACTTACAATCAGTCAATAAAAGCAAAACTGAAAAACATACTACTCTAAAACAGCAGTTACCAAAGTGAGCTACAAAAGCTTCAGTAATCACTCAAATCTGTCATCTTCTCTATTACTAAAGCATTTCACAATAGTCTTCCATTTAGAAGAGATACCACATACTGTACGGATCTGAAATACACAAGGCAGTCATCAAATGTATTGATATTTTATTGAGATATTAGTATCTATATATATAATTCACAAAGTCGCAGCCAGAGCGGGAAGACACCCATGAAAGCACGCACACCAAAACAAGACACCCATGAAAGCACGCAGGAAGGGGCGTGGATTCACTAAGCCGCCGACAAGTGGGAAGGAGCCATGCCCACCAACTCTATGACCATTGGATACGACGACAACTCGCAGAGCCACGCCCACCACCTCTGACGCGTGCCTCAGAAAAAACGGCGTCATTTATGTTCGTCTGTGCAACAGTACACATGGACCTCTGAGCCACGTTGACTTTTCATTAGTCAACCTCAGTGGAACCTTGGTTCACACAGAGGCAGCGCCAGAGAGAGACAGAGGCACATACAGGCAGCCCAAGACAGAGACAGCCACGCACACACAGGCAGCGCGACAGGGACACAGAGGGACACACACAGGCAGCGCGACAGAGAGAGCCGCGCAATCCTTTAAAACTGAGGTTAAAACACAATGAAGGAAGCAGTCTTTAAAAACCAATAAGCCCTGTGCCTCTTTTTCATTAGCGTCTCACCTGCTTCACCGCCCTGCAACAGTCGAGACGCTTTCTCAGCAGCTGACCTTCTCTGTGCCTGACTCCACTACTGTCAGTCGCCTGATTAAAAATGGTGAACTCCTGCAATATTACTATCTTGGTTGGCTTTTAAATAAAGTTCGGATTTGTTAAAATGTTCCTTTTTTTCCCCCTGTGCTTAAAACTCATTTTAAAAAAAGTGTTTATGCAACTGCTGCAATGTTACAGAGAGAGAGAGACAGGGCTCGCGTGCTTCTGAGAGAGAGAGAGGGGGGGGGGGGGGCTGGGGAGGCTCGCGTGCTGCTGAGAGACAGAGAGAGAGGGGGGGTGGCTGGGGAGGGTGGGTGTTTGTGTCAGTGTTATTCAATGTTTTTACTATTACACTGTGCATTCTATGGTGTAATAATTAACTATATTTGTGCTTAAAAATCTTTAAAAAAATATATTTACATACAGTTCGTACGGTCTGGAATGGATTAATTGTATTTACATACAATCCTATGGGGGAAATTGCTTCGGTTCACGACCAAATCGGTTTACGACCAGAGGTTTGGAATGAATTATGGTCGTGAACCGAGGTTCCACTGTATATTGAGTCTAGAAAACATGATCAGCAAGTCTTTGATAGGCTGCAACAAAATGATGAAAGAACGGGCGCATTTTTTTCTCACAAGCTGGGTGGGTGGGTGTTAGTTAGTTAATTAGTTACTCGAAGGATTTCAAGATTTAATATGCACAAGCGGTAACACTGCAAAAGCAGCCCAAACCAGAAAAGACAGCTGGCAAAAAGTGACTGACAAATTAAACGCGTGTGCATTGTACTTACTGAAAGCGGCGTTACGGATTTTGCAAATGCTCATTTTTTTCCCTCTGCTTAAAAAACATTAAAAAAGCGCGTGATTATTCGGCGTATACTACGCTGCGGGTTGGTATGCAGCGTGTAAAACAGTTTGTTTGTCGCGGATAATTTGCCTTTTACTTTAACACGAAGACAATTTCCTGTTAGATTTGCCTTTGCGATGTCAATTGATAAGGCACAGGGCCAAACTTTCAAAAAGATGTGCATGTATCTGCCAAAACCAATTTTCAGTCACGGACAGTTGTATGTTGCTCTCTCCAGAGTTCCATCTTTTCATTCACTTACTGGTATGCCTGCAGGAACACGTGCAGCGAGCGAGAGAGTGAGCGCTGGACGCATAAGAATAATAATACTTCATTACATTGATATACCGGTGTTTTCAGTATTCAAAGCGCTATCCACACAGGGAGAAACCGGGAAGCGAACCCAAAATCTTCCACAGTCTCCTTACTGCAAAACAGCAACACTACCATTGCACTACAAGAATGCACCGGCCTCGATTTTGTTTTCACTTCTGTTTACAGCGATCGGATCGTAGCATGCATTGTTGCAATGTTACTTTTCTTGGTGGCTTATTACATTATGGATGTTTCACATGTTAATTTTTTTCCCTGTGCTTAAAAGACATTAAAAAAGTGTTCCTCAACTGTGACTCCAGAACAACTCAGTACGCAAGCTATATTAAGCGTCAACAACGAAGACTCGCTACACCTTAATGAACAAGTACTGAAACTTATCCCTACCGACGAAGTAACTTTCACCAGCGTGGCCTCCATCGTCACAGACGATCCCGCTTTCAGTCACGGACAATTGTATGTTGCTCTCTCCAGAGGTCCATCTTTTCATTCACTCACAGTGGTATCCACAAACCCACGCCATTTGGACAACTGTGTCGTTCAGGAAGTGTTCACCCATCAATACATAATTATGCGGCGTATGTTACGCCGCGGGTTGGCTAGTAATATTAATTACATAATTAAAGGGGATTACCCAGTTAGCAAATATTTGTCAATGGAAAAATGAGCCAAGGACTGTGAAGGGAATGGGTAAAAAAAGGGAATTAAAGGAAGCCAGAAAAACAATATCAGGACACTAGAAGGCATTGATAAAGCCACCTCTGGCACCAATGGAGTTCTGTCTCTATAAAAGAAAGCAGGAAGAATGGCTGTGATCAAGAAGGATGTAGTATGTATAGTTCAATATGTGGCCAAAACAAGTCAAATAAACCAGTGAGCTTCTCTGGATTGCTGACATGTGCATATAAAAGGCTTGCTATGGTACTTACACAAGGAACAAAATAAAGATAATTTCATTCAGACTTTATATATATTTGCTATTCTAATGTTGAAATGTTTTTTTTCTTATAAAGATTACCTTCTTACTTACAGTGATGCGCTGATTTTATAATTCATATGCTGTTGTTCCAGAGACAAAACACAAAATAATGCAGATAATAGACAAGAAAATCATGCATTTTTGTGGTGTTGGAATGACCAATTGTGTCATGTACTTTCTTCCTTCATTTCACACTTATTAATAACTACATTACATATTCACACCCTGGAAACTAGAAACCATATTTCTTGTACTGTTCATCCTCATTTAATGGAGCACCAGACAGGGTGTTCTTTTTTTCATGACACTTTTCCCACAATCAAGAAATTAGTCAAAAAGCCCTGAAGCATATGCTTTTGTGCTTTATTCAGTGGATTGACAAAGAAAAAAATGTTCATGTTGCAGTTGTCTGTTCTTGAAATAATAATTGAAATATAAAACATGAGCTCTATGACATCCTTAAGGCAACTAAACAATTTACCTTTTAACTCTCCTTGAACTTCCTCCAGCACCTCAACTGGTAATCATTAGGTCTGGCCTGTCTAACTCACACGTTCACATAGCTGTGTACTAGTGATGTTGTACTCCACTCAAACAAGTTGAGCATCAGGCAAATGATGGACTTGGCTACTCCAGTCGGAATGAGATCACACAACAAGAATCGCTAATGGCCTTGGTACTGTGACTAACTGTGGCTGCTCAAGATGCAAGTCTGTCGACTATCCACAGAGAGGTCTGATCTTCCTGCATCTGACTCTAATTAAATATTTCATTGCCATACCAATGTCAGCTGCATGGAATTGGAAATAAAACGTCAGTGCAAACACACAACAGCAGTAATCATCTTTTCCCCAATACCCTGCAAACAACAGATTTAATGCCAACGTACTTAGACGTCTCCATTAAATTCATGTAGAAATGTCAGATTCTTTGTTGAGTTAGATGTATCTTGATGCTTTTGGGAGAGCTTTACCACATTGTAATTTTTGAAAAATAATTTTATGCATTATTTTCATTTGTTTGTCTGTGTCCTTAGGGTGTCATTCTGTGTTCACGGGTAGTTTTTCATTGCAGCTTGTTGCTATGTATGTGTCAATTAATGGTGGTTTATTTAAGGGCATGAATCAATAAGACTGTACTTAAAAGAAACAATTCTCTTATAAAATGAATTCAAAAGCACAGTTTCATTAGAACTGAAGGTTTCTGGTTTAGAACTCTTAGCTTGGATTCTGGTTATCTCTGTTACCAAAGTTCACCTGACTGATCAATCTCCACTTGTCTCAAGGTTATGATTTGTGGTTAATGTGTGCAAATATCTACAACTCACAAATAATTTGCTCTTTTCATGGAAGGACACACTTGTGGGACACAGGGAGACTCTTAAGGTCAAGATGTTAAGTTTGTGCATCCCATAGTTTGCAAGTAAGTACGGTTAAGATAGCCCTGGTCATGATTGATTTGAAAGTTGTTTAAGATGGAAGAAGAGTTGGTGGGTGGTGTTGAAGGGGTCAGGAAAGATCTTAATGGTTTACATAAATGCACTTGCTACCGCCAAGGTTATTTGTTTATAAGAAACTACTGATAAACAATGTAATCCTAAAGTTTTTTTTTCAAAAACCTTAGAAAAAATGCATATTTCCTTGCTACTTTTTTCTATTTGAGATGAATGCACTTCACGTCTCTCTTTCCACAGCTTTTCCAATTCTGCTTAGATGTCTTTTGATGCTCGTCCCACTTCTCTTATCTCATATGACACTTTTTTGCTCTTATTTCCATCTTTTGTTTGTGTCCTCTTCATTTCAACTTTATTACCTACACTTTGGGTCTAGGCCCATTCTCAAGTCATGTTGATCTAAGGTCAATTGATCTTACTGTCACTCTAAAGTGGTCTCTTCAGCTTTACTCAGTTTGTATCTCCGATAAACTCATGAAAGTGATTGCTGAACTGAAAAAATCAATCTTGTTCTACTCTGAGCAACTTTTGGTTAATCTCTCACAGACCATTTCGGTTTAGAACTTCCTAACATATTCTGTCTTCTTGTTCCCCACATAACCTAACTAATATCAATCAGTATGAATCCTCTCAATGTGGAATCCATATTCATCACAAAATTAGCATTTGCTCGTTCTAAAATTCAATGATAGACCTCCTTCTGTGCTGCTTTTGTTGATTTGCACTATTGATAGTGTGGACCACAGCATCCCTCAGAACACCTGAACCTGCTAAATACGTTTCTTACTAACTCAGTCCAAAAATCCATCTTTGAATATTAAACAAGCTTTGCATTTTTTTCCATTCCTTTTAATATCTACATATCTAAATTGATTATCTGATCCAGGAACTTGACTTCATGCTCCACACTTATGGTAATGGAAGCCAGCTTCATATAAAATTAGTCTTGCAAGACCTCTATCAGGTTGATTCTACCTATCATCAACATATCACTTCTTAGACATCTGCAAACTTAAGTGTGCTCAAAATGAAACAAATAGAATTGATTCTTATAACTGCATTTCTGTGTACAGACATCTTTTTCATCCATTGAATCATTTTTTTTTGTTCTAGTAATGTTATTGTCAGAATTTATAATTAATTTCAGATCTTTGGAGATGTTTTGTGACTTTTTTGAAGGACCCATTATTGTACAGAGAATTCAGTTGTTTAGGAAATAGTTATCCATCACCAAATTAACACAATACTCAGTGGTAATATTTATTCATGGAAGAGTAGCTCCATAGTCAAGGTTACTGTTAAACATTGAAGAAA